>NC_137828.1:43507473-43552473 GCF_963921795.1 Nannobrachium achirus
CAGGGTAATTGGCCCACAGTGAAACTGTGTTGTTGCATTTTATTCATGCATGTATTAATCCTCTAATCTGGCCACAGATAAACTGACTTTGTTCCCGGGCAGTCATGGCGGAATTGAAATAATGAAACCGCAACCAATCTGGCCCCTATTCCTACATTCCATTGATCACAATGTCCCAGCCGCTCACACAAGGGTGAAAATAAATTGGGCACCCTAGATGAAAAAGTAAAGTCAATGGGTATTGTATAAATTGGAGGGGTAGGTTTAAATTGGTTAGAGTGCGTGTAGGTTTAACTTGGTTAAAAAGTTATATTACAAATGGACGAAAGTTTGTTCGGATGGGTCTATACGGTACTTACCCATCGACAAGTGAGGTCACGCCATGTCTTGGCCGTCTGGCCAGTGATGTATATCGGACCAGTTCCCCATATATGGATATAAAGTCCTGTTAGATATGGGCGTAACCGATTTCGTGCCGCCGACATGAAAGGGTTAATTGTTCAGCGTGCCGGTCGCTTGCTCCGTCCGCGGCAGGTCTCTTATTTTGAAGGCCGGAAGTAGATCGAGCTCACAATTCCTACTTGACGATGTTCAAGATTCACCCGGAAGTTCTGCTCCGAAACGTAAACAATGATAGAAGATGGATGCCTACATGCTTGTGCTATTTTAGCGAGAATCCATGATGCCATCCTTGGCATCAAAAGTGTTTTTTGGAGAAAATGGACTGTATGAGATAGACCGTTGCATGGTTTCTATGGGATGGGATCACTATTGTATGCATGTGGATGCGCGATGATGATGAATTGGCGACTTCACCCGTGACAGCGTATTTCAACGGACGGTAGGTAGCCAGGCCAGCTTTACTGTATATACAGTATATTTCGCGAGTCATCCCGCGATCGGCACTGTAAATACTTTTAATATTTCGCGAGTCATCGCGGGATCGGCACTATATGAGTTGATGACATCAGGAATCTCCATATATGGGCATAGAGTGGTTCCCATGACATCACAACATACAATCCCTTTTATGCCCATACATGGAGATCCCAGTCTGAACCAGCCATACCAATGTGATGTCACCTGTTTATGCCCATATATGGAGATCCCTGCTCTCTGACATCACTGTGATGTCACCTGTGATGTCACATTCAGGGGAACCGCAGTGTCAGGCGCTACACGTATACAGTACATATGGAAAATATGTGCCGGTTCTGACAGTAAACTGCGACCTATGGTCGCAATCAAACAGCTACCTGTGTGGTGCCGCAACTTCCACAAGGGTCAATATCGGGTCCAAAATGTTTGATTTGACACTTATATGGGCTTAAAAAGGATCACAGACAAACAGACAGACAGACAGACAGACAGACAGACAGACAGACAGACAGACAGACAGAGAGGTACAATGGGTATTTTAACAATGGGTACAATGGGTGAGAAGGCAATTCCAAGTCCAACTTGCATCATTCCAGAGTAGTCCAGTGCCCACAGTGGATCTCCAAAACATGTTGATGAATATAATATCGAACCACCGTTTACATTTCCAATTTGCATTATTCCCAACTTGCATCGTTCCCATGCTGGTGCCCAGTCTATAGTAGCCAATGAAAAAAAAAAAAAAGGTACTTGAAAAAAGTGTCAATACGTAGTGTGTCACCAAATATTTTCATTTAGCCTTTTGTCTTATGCATTGCATAAATTGCAGATCTGCACCCAAAATAGGGACACACGATCGAAAGTATTTAAACTTCCTTCGATTCTAAGGTCATGTAGCCTAAGTAACACCAATGCATCATACCAGTCCAGACACTAAAAACACACAGTGTGTGTCTATATATTATTCCTGTCACTGTTTTGTCTCTGTGTTGCTGGCTTCTTTGACTCTTTCTCTCTCTTGGCGTGAAAATCCATGAACGTGGCTTTGAAGCTTTGTGGGCTGTGAGACTCCTGCAGTTCACTTCCCCAGTCCATTCGTTGTCCCCTGCCGTGTGTATGTCATTCGTCTCGGGAAGTGATGCATGCTTCCCCTGTCCGTATCCTCCATCAATATACCAATAGGCCTATATCAACACACTCCTGAGTCCTGAGCAACTAAAAAGACATCATGAATTAATTTTGATAGGTAAAATGGTTGTGACACGCAACCACTTTTGCTTACATTTATTATCAGCAGACAAATTTAGACCTCATCTTAGCTGTCGTATCCACACTCTCCCACACTACACGATCAAACCCTAACCCACATTCTCTAATTCTATATGGTGGGAGTGCAGTGACATTTTACCCCCGAGATGTGCTTCACTTTAAATTCAATTTAGATATCTATGCTAGCCGTAATCAAAATGAGATTCTCTATTTGGGTTAAGCTCTACCACATTACTGCTCCATCAGTGATGGACTGGACCAGTGGTTTTCAAACATTCTTGTGCTCACGGCACACCGATGGGCAAGTCAGAATATCAAGGCACATGCACGTCAGCTATTTTGACTGTTTTTGAAAATATTGGGAAATTAGTATGCATAGTGGTAGGCTACTGATATTTTTGTATAGTTGTTACAATACTAATGTGTGGTTGTCACAAAATCACAAGGCACACCAGTGTGCCATGCCCCTTCATATAGTCCGTAGTTCGACTAACGTGCACCTGCCGTCCCAAAAAAGGAGCTGGAACTTGGGTTCGTCCCAATCGCTTGTGAACAAATCGGGATTTAAGATTGGATCTTTGAACTGCTTACACCTCCCAATTGTTTGGATCGTGTATTCCCAATGAGTTCATGATATTTGTCTTTTTTGGGTGGTAAAATCAACCCCTCCCTCAAATTTAGGAAGGTAATTATAGCCACTAGGAATGGAATATGGAAAATCTGAATGATAGATGTTTATCAGGGGCCAGTTGCACCACCAGAACGTAAGTTCTGTCCTAAGTTAGGGAGTAAAGTCCTTACTAGGCTTAGTAACTACTAGTTAGTTTGTAACTAAGTGAGTTACTAACGGGTGTTGCACCACGACTGCTTAAGGCATAACGTAACTAGTAATGCGTAAACTGTTCTTTAATGTGTAGTCGCATAAAATGACATCATAGCTCCCGAATCCAATGAAAACGAACTGTTTACTAAGGAAGTAAAGCTTGTATCGTCTTTTGTCAACAGAGAGCTCTGTCTCTCCACTGGCATGTACTGTACACAAAGTCATTGATATGCGTGCACAGGGCGAGTGCATCTCTGCGCACTGCCCTGCATACGGATTGTATCACAAATTATATTGGCCTCTCATGCATTTTCCCCCGTTGTGAAGTAGCGCAGGGCAACGCATATTTGGAGATACGGGTTGAAGAGCACCGTTCAAGTCGCTGTTGTGCTGCCGCGACTAACATGCAGTGGTTGAAAAAGTAGCAACTCAAATGAATTACTCAAATAAAAGTATCAATCCTGCAATATAGAACTACTCTGTTAATAGCAGACGCATTGTGAGCTTGTAGATTGTCTATTTTCAAATGGCCGAAATGTATAGTATAATGTATGTTCTAAACTGATGTGTCGTTTCATTGTTGAATTCAATTAAATAGCCGATTATAATGCTGTCTGCCACGTTAGTATAGGTGTAGTTGCATACTCCCATAGAGATAGGTTACTTAGTAAGGACTTAATGCTGCCCAAAGGCTGGTGTAACTATTCAGTAGTTACTTAGAGATACGTTAGAGTGGTGCAACAGCTGAAATTTTAGTAATGCGTAAGTCTTGACTTAGAAGCCATTTACGTTACAACTAGGCTAAGTTTGAACTTAGTGTGAGGTGGTGCAACCCCCACCCAGTTTACGTAAACAACTAGGCTAAGTTTGAACTTAGTGTGAGGTGGTGCAACCCCACCCAGTTTACGTTACAACTAGGCTAAGTTTGAACTTAGTGTGAGGTGGTGCAACCCCACCCAGATGACTAAGATAATATGTAGGCTACTGATTGGTTGGTCCAGTCAGTGGTGTCCAGAATTATGCACAGACACATTGACAGGCAAATGAACAGGCAGACGGATTGGACCGACCCTTTCGGCCTGGCGGAGATAATAAACAAAGTGCAAGCAGGTGGCTAAGGTGACAGTACACGGAGCTGGATATTTCTGAAGCTAGACATTTCTTTGTGCGGTTGGGGCTTGCAGCCACACAAAGCTGGATATTTCGCGAAACTGAATAATTTCGAAACCGGATAAATAAGTGAAGACAATGAAAAATATCCGATTCACTGGATCCGTGTAGGCATGGAACACGGATATCTCTGAAGACTTTACTGTGTGTGTGCTTGTCCCCCTAGTGGAGGTCTGGGGACTCAGATTATTTTAGACCTAGATATCTTTGTCGTGTGGACCTAGATATTTTTCTATGTGGATATCTGAAAAGCCGGGATATATGAAATATCCAGCTCCGTCTGGCCTAGGCCTAAGCCTGAGAGACAGAGAGAGAAAGAGAGAGAGTGAGAGAAACGAGTAAGTAGAGCTGGTAGTAGGCTAATAATAATATTGATGGTATTACAAACAGCATCCAGTTTTCGTCTGTCGTGAGAGCAGAGAGAGAAGCCAGCCTCACATACGTAGATTGTGGCAAAGGGCATCGAAACTCTCAACGCTTGCTTTGCCACTTACTGGGTATGCTGTCATTGCATCAGTCCATAACATCCACAAGTAGCTTTCGTTTGAAGTGTATAGCTGCAGCTCCATCAGATGACGAGACAATCAGCTGCTCCTGCTCCTTAAGTGACAGCTGTGGGACAAGGAGGGAAAACTTCAAACGGGTTGCAAATCCACATCTTAGATTGGTGGGAAATACTGTGTGTGTGTGTATGTACCGGTACACACACACACACACACACACACACACACACACACACACACACACACACACACACACACACACACACACACACACACACACACACACACACGCACACACACACACACATACACATACCGGTACATACTGTACATACATATGTGTGGCTGCTTGTGCTTGGTGAGTTGGTTGAGTTGTTCACTTATTAGACTTTTCACATATCACTTTGCTAAATACACCGGATATGAAAACATAAAACAAAACAGGCAAACAAGGGAGTACCTTACACAAAACATAAAAACACATACAAGAAAGAAGTACATAAGTGTAAAGTACACACATATATATATATATATATATATTATATATAATATAATTTAGCAGCGTTTAATGAAACTTCATGAAAAAATAATGAAAGAGATCATTTCAGACCACAATCTATATGTATCCCGGGGCATGAACATAATGTATAACGTGTAAGAGAGTGCTACATGCAGCAATGCACACCATGATTCAATAATTCCCCTGTTTGAGCATTTATCTCTTCCCCTATATGTCCCTCTCAAGCATCTCTTAAAGGAGTACAGTAGTTCAACCCCAAAATGACTTTATTTCCATTGATTACTCACACCATGGAGACTTGAGTTCAATAATATATATATATTTTTTTGCATTTGTCGAATTGCTAACACAAAAAATATATATATTATAGTAAATGTACCTCTGCCACTCTTTTCTCACTTTCCAGTCCCTCCTGAGTTCTAGATATACCGCACTTGGTGACATGTCTAAGGCCTGCCAAAATACAACTCTGCGGTTGCAACTTAAGTATTTCTAAAACTCCTTATTTTGGGAGAAAATACTGTACTTTTTTTTCTCAGTTGTTCAAAGTACATATAACTTCTATGAAAAAGATGCAGCCCTCTTCTATTAAAATCGCCAAACTCATCATTTCGTGAACCCTGTGGGCATTGATGTATACTGTATATCCAGATAGCAGGAGGCATATTGCTATGATAACCTTGCTTGCATCAACGTTGTTTTTGTTGTTGTTTGGATTGGGATCTATCGCTGTTGGACCCCAGACAACAGGGATAAGCCAAGGTGTGTCGTCTCTAGAAACCTTATCTCCGTATTTCATCATTTTATGTTCTCCTCCTTAGACCCTCAACTGGGCCCTAGGGAAAACTCCTGGGGAAAATAAAAGTTAATAAACTTCAGGAAGGATAAAAAAGGGACTTCTAGGGTGGACTCTGGACAGGCGTGTAATACAGTAGTTGCCAAGTTGTCAATATCCCAGTGCAAAGCAAACAAAAGCACGACAAGATAAAGTAAACATACTAGTAAGACGCCTCAGGGTGACATGCGACCTCGCCCTTTTCTTGGCGATCTGGCCAATGATGTAGTATATCGGACCAGTTACCCATATGGAGACCCCTGATACCCATATATTGAGATCCATGTACTGCATATGGAGATATGCTGTGAGAGCCCAAATGCTTACTCAGTAATTCGTTACGTGAAAGTCCTATGATGTCTATGACATCTGACATCATACCCTTATGGAGATCCCTGTCTGTAGAACCAGCCGTTAGTGTGGTATGTGGCCGATGTGGGCTCCATATATGGGCATTCCCATATGAAGTCCTGTTAGATATGGGCTTAATATTGATGACATCAGGGAACTCCATATATGGCCATAAAAGGGATTCTGTTAGTGTGACATCACAATGAAGCCAGAGCGTGATGTCAGTGCGGCAAACCCATTCTGTTTAGGGTGGTTCCCTGCCCTGACATCACAGTGACGTCAGACTCAGAGCATGATGTCAGAGTGACAAACCTGTAGAACCACAGTGTCAGGCGTGACAGAGATACATACATACGGACACGCTGTGACCGTTCACATACTAAACTTGCGACCTACTGTCGCAACTAGGAGCAAAATATACACAACAGTATTCGTGGTGCCATACTGATATGAATGCACTTGGGCCTTTTCCACCGGCAAAGAACCGATTCTGGTTCAACCAGTGCCGGTTCAACTTTCTTGGAACCTTAGTTCATTCTTGCGAACCAGCTTGCGTTTCCACCAGATTGAACCAGAGCCAAGGATTTGGCTCTGGAACCACAAAAACCAAGGATTTTGTGGTTCCAGTTCCGAACCAACTTTTATGGTTCGGAACCAACTCCGGTTCTCGGTGGAAAAGCACACCTCTGGTTCATCCCATAGGCGGGAGAAAGAACCAGAACTGGTTCTTTGCCGTCTCTCTCTTTGCCGGTGGAAAAGGCCCCATTGAGGGATATGCAGGGTAAATATGGTTCACAAGTCGTTTGCCACAGAATGTTGTGCTGCCTGACACGGATCAATTGAGGACACACATCCACACAGGAGAGGAAGGGAACTGCACAACTGTCAGTGGGGTCATCTGCTGTTAGATTTGGTGGTGTCTGACACAGAGCAGTTGAGGACACACACAGCTACAGCTGAGAGAAGGCGGAGGAGGAGGAGGAGGAGAAGGTGCTCAGTTGGAGCACGCTGCAGAAGTGTTGATTTTGTCAACTAAAACTATGACGAAAAATGTTTGCCGACTACCTTTTTTCACTGATTCAACTAAGCTCCGATGACTAAAACTAAGACTGAATATATTGACAATTCTGTCAACAAATAAATGCTAGACTAAAATGTTAGGGAAGGACTAGTAGAGTAGATGTTTGGTTGCGCTCTGAAAATAAAAGATTACGCCGCCACGCGTTGTGAGCTGGCAGATCGGCTATTTTCAGCATGCAATCAAGTGTAAAATCAGGCATTACGATGCCATCAAGGCCCGCCAACATATTTTTTGGTCAAGAAAAATCAACTCTAGATTTAGGCGACTAATATGATATTCAAAAGACTATATCTAAAACGAACTACTCATAATGCATTATAACGCTTTGTATAATGGTTCATATGGTCAAGCATTAATAATAATACTGGCCACTCATAGACTTTTTGCGGGCATTATAATAATAATGCATTAGGTGTGATTATAAATCACTATAAGTGTTCATTGGGTTCTTTGAGTGATGTAAAAAAAACTAAATCTAGGTCTATGCAAGAACACACACAATTATCTCTGCCTACACCTAGGAATGTCAGTACTTTACTTAGCTAGTGAGTTATCTGAAGTTTATTGAAAGAATTCAGAAGATGGGAAGAAAAAAAAAAGCCAAACAGACGCATAAGAAAGTGTTTAAAAAGTGTTTGTCTGAGATAATTGTTTATTTGAACGAGCCTCACAAGCTGCCGTGTTTACAGATTCATTGACTTTGTATCACAATAATTATTCTTTCTTTCTTTCTTTCTTTCTTTCTTTCTTTCTTTCTTTCTTTCTTTCTTTCTACATCTGTATATTGTTCCAGTACTTAATGATAATTCCGTCTCCCTGGAGAAACGTTGAATCTCCAAAAGCTTCTGGCATAATATGCCACTCACAGTTAAAAATAGATTTTTTTTATTTTTTATTTTATTTGGGGGGGTGTTCTACAAAACTGGCCAACTCAGTGTGGCTTGCCTTGTGCTTGAAAAGAAAAGAGAAAATGCTGAAGGTGCTTCTGCCATTGGTTTGATACCATCCCGCATAAACATATAGGCCACAAAGGTTCCACAATGAACTTTCTTGTTTTAAACTTTAGTTTCTGAGAGTTGTGTGTTTTTGGCTGGCAGCGATGACGGCCAGAGGCCGAGTTCCAATTACGGTCCTATACGTGAAAAGTTTGCTTATCCTTGGCAGTGTTTTGCCGTCTCATAATGAGACCTACTGTGGCTCTAATACAGTATACTGGTTGCCTGTATATCAGGTGTCAATCTTATTCTCGGGAATTGATTGGCAGGAGCGAGGGAAAGCGTTTCCATCTCCCGAGGTATTCAAAAGTGCCACGTGCAATCATGTGCCCATTAGCTTGGTGAGACAGTGGACTTCACCGGTGCTATCCCCGTCTCCCGCACATCTATAGAGTAGAGTAGACACCCCTACTTCTGCCTGTTGAGGCCGATTTTCCCTAATGGAGACAAAGCCAAGCTTATAAGACTGCAATCCCTCATTTTCCAGAATTCCGGACTAGCCGTTTTACCACGTTAATCTGATGTTATGATATCCATGAATGATCAGTATTTATTTATTTTTATTTTTATCCAGAGTCCTCGGCAGCTCCGATCGCTGGACAATTCCTTTTATTTTTTGGTGTACATCTGTCCTTATGAAGGCGGAAACGTCTCCACACAATTGAATTTGTATTTCTTTTTATGCCTACTGGTTAATGGATGGAATAACATCAGATTACCATAAGAAAAGCACTCCTCCAGAATTCTCTGGTAAGTGGTTTTGTGTTTTTTTGTTTATTTTGTTTGTCATTTTGGCCGTGCCCTTGACATCTGCTCTTCCACAAGCAGCATTAATAAATTACCTGTTCTGAGTGGTTTGTTGATCATGCTTGGGGGCATGGGAAAAGGGGAGAGCAAAGGTTTGTGTTGCCGGCTTGGTTTCCTCTAGGCCATGGCATAACAGCTACAGTATGCACCTTGTTTACATGATCTTGTTTAGTTAAAATATGCAGAGCCCTTAAAAATAAAGTTAAGACAAGCCCAGAGGATATGCACTCGAATGCCAATCGCAATGTGTCCACACTGACATACCTCACAATGGAACTATGACTATGCAGAGACAATTTAATTTGAAAAGAAGACACACATTTTTCATAAATTACAAATGTATTATTATTAATGCACAAGTGTCTGTAAGTATCAAGGTTAAATGTTTTATTATTGGCGGAGTGGTGTTTCCACCCACACACACGGTGGCAAGTGGCAATCCTACCGACCTGCGCCCACATTCTGGTCAGGTGGACATCTGTACACAGTCTACAGTAAATGGGCATGTAAATTACCAAGGTGAGTGTGAGCATTTTTATGTGCTGGCTTCAGTTATTCAAATTCTTTTCAATCTCATCCCTGCATCTTTCAATTGGAAGTGCATATGATTAACTGCTTACAAGTAGTTTTCTCACAACAGCTTGTTATCTTAATTCTCCTTGTTTATCGACAGGGTCAGCATAAGAAATAATTTCCCACCTCCCAATTCAATATACTATATAAATTATAAGGAAGTAAACAGAACTCATGTACATGTGTTTCGAAAATGACCTTCACATAATGCATTTCCATTGAGAATAGTTTTTTCCCTCTCTTTCTTGCATTTATTTACTTTCAGATAATACAGTATACATATTTCGGATTTCTCTAAAATAGCCTCTGTGTTAATTGAACTTCCTCTCCTAATTATGCACATAAACTAATGAGGTTACTGGTACTTGGCGCTGGCAATGCTAACAAGCACTCAAGGCTGCGTATATACTGTAACACTGTGACATTAGGTGTGTTCTCCTCTCGGCAGTCTCCTGGAGTTATAACATTTTTCGGTCTATTAGACGTCTAATATACGTCTAAAGGCTTGTCTAAAATACGTCTAATATACGTCTAGATTTGAAAGTCTAAGCTTAGACTAGACGTTGATTAGACGGCTAATAGACGTATATAAATAGACCGTGACGTATATATATATAGACGCTGTCTATTTATATACGTCTATTAGCCGTCTAATCAACGTCTAGTCTAAGCTTAGACGTCTAAAAAACTTTCAAATCTAGACGTATATTAGACGTATTTTAGACCAACCTCTAATAGACGTCTATTGCTCAGGGTGTGCCAACGGTGACGCAATTGTAGTCCTAGAGCGTTTCAATTGTGTAAGGCTGTGTAAGGCTGTGTTTGACCCAAAATATGGCCGCTCTAGGACTACAATTGGCACACCCTATACATTCCACTGCTCATTTTATTGTTGCTGTTGATAATGGCATGCATTATATGGGAGAGAAAGAAACAGACCTACAAGCATCACTTTAACATTTAAGACAAGGCCGGCATGACGCGCGCACAAGCGATGTGCTATAGCCGCTTTGCTGAGTTTTGTGGAGCCAGTGAGTCAAACGTCTGATGCTTTGTCAGGTGTTGACCAATTTGTCCCTGTAGAGTGATCTGGGTGTGAGAATGCACTGGGTATTTCTTTGTTGGCACAGATTTATTTAATTTCTTTTGTTCCACACCAAAAAGACTACATCGATAATGCTCCCTTCTCGCATAGTCTAGGCCACTGTCAGAGTTAGGGTTTTTATTCCCATCAAGGCTGAAGTGTATCCTAAATAACATTACCGTACTTTGGATATTTGTCCTTCAGCTAAAGGCTGACTTCTCAGTGTACCATTCAGCACCAACAAATGACCTTCTCTCAGATTGAATTGACTTTGATTTGAATCAATTATTATCACCCACATTAGTCACCCATTTTAACATGTCACCTGCAATGGCAACAAACTCCATGGGCCTGACCTTGTTGTAATGAAAGACATGTGGACTTTACACACCTGTACTGCATGAAGGTGGCAGGTGTGGTGTAGCTGTGCGGCTTCCCTACAGGTGCCTGCCTGTTGAAACCCAGATAGATGCTTACACAGCTCGGTGGGACTGTGGCGCTTGGCTCTTTAACATGCACATTCTATCTCACCCAGCAACTATCAGTTAAGGCTAGGGAAGGGGTTTGTGGATGTTGCTTTTTCTTTTCTTTCTTTTTACGGCACCCACTGTTCTTTTGGGGATAGGCTTATGTCAGGAAAAAGTCAGTCAGATCTATCTGCAAGTACTCTGAGTAAGCAGGTTTGTTCGGAAGAAAATGTTTCCAGTAACTAGAGGAAGGGATTTGGCGGCACCCGTTGTTCTTTTGAGACATGTCGGTAAATTAAAGCAAGCAGGCTTGTCGGTATAGAAAATGTTTGACACAGCACATGCACAAAAGGCACAATACATACAAAAGCAAGTTATGACAAAGTATCTTACAATTAATGCTCAAAATCTCTGTATGTCTGAATGTCTGTACATCCCCGAGGGAGTGGCAGTCGGAATTGTCGGATCTAACAGGTTGTTTTTATTTAAAGGACAAAAATCCAGAAGGAGCGAATGCATTCTCTGGCACCGGCACCTGCCGCGGAACTGCCGCGGTTTACCACAACGTCCACTTAGTACAACGGTGGTTAGGGTTAGGTTTAGGCATAGTTTTACTAATGTTAGGGTTAGGGTTAGGGTTAGGGTTAGGGATCGGGATCGGGTTAGGGTTAGGGTTAGGGTTAGGAACATCATTCCGCTGTCAGGAGATGAAAATAAATAAATAAATACAAGAATATGCCAATGGATCCAATGTGGTTATTATTTTTATCACAAGCTCTAGTGATTAGCCTATTTTCATTGGTTTGATATTTATACAACCCACAGACTAATTTAAGTACGCTACTTTCACTTTCAAATAGACTAGATGATCTAAAAGCCCACAACAGCTTGTAGATCTATACATTGTTGCTACTTTAGTGTGACACTATAATAGTTTGATGAAGTAGGGAATAATTATTTAATGAAACAGTTGGAATATGAGTTACGTGGTTTCTGCCCCACAGCAATGATATGCATTTGTTTATTAATAAATAACCTTCTGGTGAGCTGTAAGCCCTTCAGCCCATTGTGGTGCTGTCTGTGGTACTGTCACAAAAAAAAAAAACGCACACAGTCTAAGCGCATAGGAACGCAATTCTGTGTGCCTCCAGTCCGCGATGGCTGTTGTTGATTGACAGTCACTCTGTCGAATCACTTCCCTGTCATTTCCCACAGCCACACCTACACACAGAGCAGCGCTGCTTTCATTGGCTTCAAGAGCTCACGCTCGCACAAGATTTGAATAATGTTGGTTGAGACGAACTTCATTCAAATTAAACGTGTCTCGCCAGTAGGGATGGGTATCGTTTGGATTTTTACGATTCCGGTTCCGGTTCCGGTTCTGCTTATCGGTTCCGGTTCCTATTTCGGTTCCAAAATGGTTAAAAATATATATTTTTAGCCGAAACTGAATAGAGTTTTTTTTCTTTTTAATTATATATACACATTATTTTTAAACATTCTTTATTTATGTTTATGGCCTAATTGTGTTATTATTATTACTATAATAGGCCTGCCAATGATTGGGGAGAATTCACTTTCACTTTCAGTTTCAGTTTCAACACGCACGCACGCACGCACGCACACACACACACACACACACACACACACACACACACACACACACACACACACACACACACATACACACACACACACAGTATCTTGCTGTGGACTCTAGATGTGAGTGGCCCGAAGGACCCTCTGTCGCTCTGTAGTATGGAACAGTGGATTCTAGTTTGGCTAATTCCAGAAGAAAAGCTTGGTTGCTGGTTGGCTATTTCTTCCCAATTCCTACTTTTCTTGAGACGGGGGAGCAGAGGGACAGGGAGGAGGGGAGGGTCAGAATGCAGCTTGGAGCGACGCGCCACGCTGTGTCTGTACTCCTCCATTCAAAACAGAGACGCTCCAGCGTGTGCCTGTGTAGACGTATGCTTCGACGCATCGCGGATTCGCGGTGCTTGGATTGTGCAATTTGTGCTGTTTGTGCTGTCTTTTTTTTAGCGCATCACATCTAGGAACCGATAGGCAGTACCGAAATTACATATATTTTTTGGGTACCCAGGAACTGTCATGTTCTTATCGGTTCTGTCCCGGTACCGAATTTCGGTAATACCCTTCCCTACTCGCCAGTCGGTCTGATGCGTGCGCTCAACGTGAAATTGGGCGTTTTTTTTTTTGCCGTATCGCGCTAGACGGGCTGCATGCAATTCTCCATTGGAAATGAATGGGACGTGCAGTGCACTCACACACACACAACACGCGGTCTGTCTGAATGAGCCTTAATGGCTGCATTCTATTTGTGGTTTGTATTTGGATCCCAAGGGATAGGGATATAATATTGCGGGAGCAGACGGTACCTTGCAGGGCTCTATAGGTCAGAACCTGTGCGTCTTTTGAATGTCCAGCACACCACATGCCGGCGAGGGTAGATGAAAGCATTGGGCAGCGCTGGGGCGAGGGAATGAAAGCTCTCTCTTAACATGTGGAGAGGGAGCACTTTGAGGAAGCACTGTTATTACTCTGTTGAAAGCCCCCCCCATCCCCACTGTACCCCCTTCAATCTAATCATGAACAGACTACAGTGAGAGAGAATGGTTTTGATAAGATACGCCCCCTAGCCTTGAGAGTTGCTTTTCCTCAGGTTCATATAGAGGATACATTTTAAAAGAAGGGAACTATTATGCTTATTATTTATTATGCTTTCTTTATTCAGTTAATTGATGCTCTTACCTATTCCAATTCTGATCCTTAGTCACATGCAGGGAGGGAGACCCAACACATAATAAGAAAACCTTGAAATAAACAAAACCTATTCCCGCTTCTGTTATTATTCACTCAATTGTGTGCCTTGTTTTCCCCTGTCTAAATGCACTGTTATTAACCTTTCATTTGAGAGAAGAGTAGGCCTAGAGTAGAATATAACACACACACACACACACACGCACACGCACGCACGCACGCACACACACACACACACACGCACGCACGCACGCACTCACGCACGCACGCACGCACGCACCCGCACACACTATTATAGATTTATTTTTCTGCCTTTTCTTTCATTTTCCTCTCGCGTCCAATTGACCCCCTGGCAGCCCGCTGTGGCCACGGCCCTGCACTTTGAAAACAACTGATGTAATGGACTGAGGATCTACAGTGTGTCTCAAGGACATTGTATTGAGTTGCTGCATTATAGGTCAGACTAAGGCCCTTGTTACACAAAGACGCTGCCGATCTCATTTTGGATTTGAAAACGTCATCTCGTATCGGCTGATTTTGTCTGTGTTTTGTCTGTGTTTAGGACCCCCCAAAATAATTTGGGGACCCCCCTGGGGGTCCCGACCCACAGGCTGAGAACCATTGACCTTCACAGTATCACAACATGACCAGAATATGGATGGACGCTATGTAGTGTTCTTATATGGTTAACCACTTAAACCCCAGCATCCGTATTGTGGGGAAGGCTTTGGCTGAAAATAACAGATGATCTGCTCTTTCTTTCCCCACAATAACAGAAAATAGGAAAGACACCAGTATAGAGTCCTGAGGGACTCCACTCAAGCCATATTGGGTTTAAAGGGATATTTCACCAACAAACTTTTTTTCTATCAATACTCATCCTTTGGAGACTTGATTTTTTTATTTGTATTTTTATCAATCTTTCTCATTGTGTCTCCATAGGGAACAAATCAGCCTCTTTGTGTGTTAGGCATGCAACCACAGCTGGTCATCAAATTATTGGCTTAGGAATGCGACAAAAACAAAAAGATATCCATGAATTCAAGTCTCCGTGGGGTGAGTAGCCTATATCATAGTCTGGGATCACTTCACTTTCAGGGTTGTATCCGGTCGGGAGCGGAAACCACAACACGTCATGTTGTAGTACTCAAAGACTACAATTTGGCCGGAAAGATCAAATCGGATTCAGTTTTAACCCAAAATAATTCCCTTGCGTTCAAGGACATACTTTTATAGGGTCTATACCTAATAAACTCTTTGATGCGGATTCGTTTTTCTTTTGAAAAAATCGTTTGGTACATGCATCTTTTAGTCCAACTCGTAGCAACTGGCAAGACTACACTAGGCTACACTCGAGCATTTTAATAGGGATTGGGCAAACAAATGGGGGGAACTCAAAGCGACGACGCTTCTTCTAGTGGTTTCTCCTGTGGAAACCAAACAGCCTGTTGTGAACGAACACCAGGCTTTCCCCCAGAAAGCCTGGTGAGGCGAGGTTTCCTATAATTATCATAGGAAAAAAATATATATCTTTTTGGGGTGAACTATCCCTTCAAGTAGTCAAAGAAATGGGTTTAAGTAGTTAAAGAAATGACATTTACAGTGTATTTATATGTAGATATTTTGATCTGCGCAAGATTCTGTCACGAAAAAGTTCACCCTGTCAAAGAACGTTCAGATCACGATCTCACATGCAGGAAGGCTTCATGGCATCTCACAGGGAAAGGCAAGATAAAACATTCTGTGCGGTGACAACAATATGCAGATAATGTGCTGTAACAAAGGTATGCAAAAGAGCACGGGCTCTGGTGGGATTAGCATCTGCACCGCGCGTTGCACTTTTAGAGAATTTGCATATTTCTTTCAGCGTCGGTTGCATGAAATCATTAAAGGTGTGATTAGACAGGATCACTTCCAGAAGGTGTCATCGCATCAGCGCTGCCTCCTCTCTCCTAACTGGTAAACAACACTCCACCCCCTCCCTGCTCAGGCTAACTTTAGAGAGTTAAGTGATATGCACGCACGCACGCACGCACGCACGCACGCACACACGCACGCACGCACGCACACACGCACGCACGCACACACACTAGTTATTATTACACTGTCGTGACTCGTTTCTAGTATTTATTTGTTGCACAATCTAGACAATAAACAAACATGACAAAGATAACAAACACAGACAGCGCAGGGAGAGACAGAGAACCCAGTGGGCTTCTTCTTCGAGTCCTTTGCAATCTTAGATGTTGTTCTGCCAGTGTCTGGAGAACCCAGTGGGCTCATTTGAAGCCTCCGTCGTATTAATGTTACGGTTTCCGGGAAGGTTTGGAGAACACAGAAGTAACATGCAGACTATATAATGTGACTTGTGCAGATGTGGTGATAAGATGGATAAAGTAACTAAGCATTTTGAGAAAACACGCGCGCGCACGCACACACACACACACACACACACACACACACACACACACACACACACACACACACACACACACACACACACACACACACACACACACACACACACACACACACACACATAGTGGTGCGATTACTCCTGTCTGGCCACATCACTCCTTAGCGCCTTTGTGTGTCATGTCATAAATGATTGTGGAAAAGGGGGGGGGGGGGGGGGGGGGCGGGACCAAGGTCCGCATTTCTCAGTGAAAGCCGGGACGTGCAGAGAATGTTAGAGAGGCAGGGCTGACATTTCATTTTAAGTTTTGGAAGGCAATGAGTGTAAAAAGAAGATAATGTATGTACGCAGGTATGTTTATATGTATGTGAGTCAATATGTGAAAGTGTTAATTGTGAGTAGATGTATGTGAGTCATGTATATCAGTTTGAGAAAAATGAAAAAATAAAAAGATTGAAAGAAAGAATGCTGCCTTCAGGTATGGCATGGAAAAGGAGGCATTTGCATTTCTTTAAAAAACTGCATTCATGGTCTGGAGAGGGCACTTTTTACAGGCGGATAAAAGGGCAGGGGCTCAAGCCCCCTTTGATGTCTATGTGTGCACGTGCCTGAGTGGAAGTGTAGTGACGGGGGAACCACAACCAACCACTGCAGATGTACTTTATATTGCATTAACCTGCAGATTGCAGAGATTCATTACATTAATGTTATATTAATTAAGATAAGTTCAATAATGCAGATTTAACCACGCGGGGGGAGGATCTCTCTCTCTCTCCTGCTCAGATAGACTTCAAGTAGCCCTATTAGCGGAGACTCTCATCTCTTACATCAAAGGCTAGAGAATAGATGATAATCACAAACAGTTATTGTCCCCCAAGACTGCTTTTAACACGTCTGTCAACCGAGTACAGAGGACAGATGCTCTTTGTACTGCGCACGACGTGTTTGTGTGCGTGTGTGTGTGTGTGCACATGCAAGTGTGTGTGTGCGTGCATGCGTGCGTGCGTGTGTGCACATGGGTGTAGCTGTCTGCGTATTTGGCCAGGCCATTTGGGTTCCTAGAGTTCCTAGAGTTTATTAAGATCCCATTAGCTGGTGTATAACAACAGCTAATCTTCCTGGGGTCCACACAAAACATAAAAAACATGACATTCGATGAGACATTACAGAATGATAGCAGTAAGACGCCTGAGGGCGAAAAGCGACCTCGCGCCATGTCTTGGCCATCTGGCCAGTGATGTATATCGGACCAGTTACCCATATATGGAGACCCCTGTACCCATAGATATTCAAAGATATGGGCTTAATATTGATGACATCAGGGATCTCCATATGGCATAAAAGGCTTAGGATTATCATCCATCATATACAACTTATTCTCTGATTCACATTTCCTTGGAAAGAGAGAGAAAAAAAGAAGGGTTTGGCGCAGGGTTCTTAGTAAAGCCCCTTCCCCTTCTTCTAATGAAAACAAATATATTATAGAAGTGAATATATAGCTTATCTTGGCTGTCCAAGGAGAACACCCACAGACACACGACACGTCCCCACCGCCTCATCACCTTCCCGTCTTGACCCATTCTCCTTCATCCTCATTAATTAGGTTAACGAGCGCCGGGGTTCTGCCTGCTCCAGCTACATCCCGTCCCGCGGACACCCAGATATGATGGACGGGTCCTTTATGGGGTCATTACTTCTCCTAATCAGCTCTCTAATTACAGGTCATTACAGTGGGGGGGAGGGGGTCCAGTCCCTCACCACCACCTCGCACTCACTCTCTCCCCCCTGGGATAGACGTGGACCATGATGCACCCTGACACTGTTTCTCTCCACAAAAACAAGCACAGGCCCTTGCGGCCAGAAAAGGGTCGCTTTGTCCATGCAGGAGCTCCAACGAACGTGGAAAGCCGGCATCGGAGGGTGATCTGTGTCTCTGCATTAGCGTTTCCCACAGATTGGATGGTAACCGGAACAACGGGGCCTATTCTGACGGTTCACCTTGGTGAAACTCATCACTGTGTATGCATGCATCCATTGTGTGAACCGAGGTCGCTAGTTCTTATTCTGCTCTGTGATTTGATTCCTTTGTACCTCAGTTCAGTGTCACTCCTCAGCCTTGAATTTCAGGAAAACATGTTTAAAAACAAAGTAGTTTTACTTATTAAGTAGGCTACTGTACCTAAGTACAAATTTGAGGTATTTGTATTTTACCTGAGTATTTCCAATTTACAATACTTTTACTCCACTACTAGGATGGAGCTCGAAACAAGGGTCCTCTACAAACCCGATAACACATTTATTGAGTACCCGATATCAATAAGCTTTGGGCTTAAGCTTCTTATCGAGGAATCGAATATTGTACTTTTACTCCATGACGCATTGTGAGCATTTTCAAGCTCAAAAGATTAGATTTTCAAAAGATGTTTGTACATTTGAAAACGTATGGGACATTCTGCATAATAAGTACTTTCACTTTTGGCACTTTAAGTACATTTTGATGCCACTACTTTTGTACTTTTACTTAAGTGCATTGTGAACTCCAGACTTTTAATTGAGTATTTCTGTATTGCAGTATTGATACTTTTAATTTTGTAAAAATGTTTTTCCACCACTGTGTCTGACATGCTTCCTTCAGTTCCTTCAGCAGGGAGATTGCTTGCGGTGACAGTTCAGCCATATCAGCCCCATAGTCTGATAAGTTATCAGGCCTATTGCCGATATAGCTTATGGCGCTCTTTGTCCTTTTATCACTCCTCTCACCCAAGGCAAATAAAGGCTGTGATAAATAATATAAATGTAGCCTGGTGGTCCAGAATGTGGGATAATATTGTTTAGTTGTTTGTAAAGACACCTTTGTATGATTCAGAATGACAGTAGAATATTCTCACATTAACCCTTAAGTTCTGTTCAGATTCACTACACCTTCGTTCTGTTCGGGTCATTTTGACCCGGTGGATATTTGGTTTAAAAAAAACAACACTAATATCAATTTTAACTTAACAAATCATCATGATACATTGACTTTGACTCAATACCAAACAATTCATATGATATATTTGGTAAATGTTTGCATTTCTGCTTTGCTCTATCACATTAAACACTGAAAGAGCTAGGCGTTTTTACTGATTTAGCTGAAATCCATGTAAAAAAAACTACTTCATTTAATACTGGGCAATATTGCTCATGCTTATAGGAAGGGGGGGAGGGTTCGGAATGGGGCTTCGGAAGGGCGGTGTTAGAAGTGGGGGTGACTGTGTGTCTGTGTTTTGGCATAATACTGTGTATTTCTGTGCTTCCGGGTCAAAATGACCCGAACAGCACTTAAGGTTCAAAAAATATGAGGGGGGTGTAGCATGGGTGTAGTGCAAAAATATTTTTTTTACATGTTCATCTCAGAAGAATCTTTAAGGCCAGTGAGTTTCAGGTGGAAACATTTTTAACTTCTACCTTTTTTTTCCAAATGAAAATGTAAAACGGGTCAAGATGACCCGAACAGCACTTAAGGGTTAAAGGGATAGTTGACCCAAAAAATATCTTTTTTATTTTCTATTGATTATTACTCATCCAATGGAGACTTGAATTTCATGGATTTTTTGTTGTTGTTTTTGTCACATTCCTGAGCCAATAATTGGCCGCCAGCAGTGGGTCCCTATGGAGACACAAAGAGCCTGCTTTGTTACCTATGGAGACGCAAAGAGTCTCCTCAAATTATTGGCTTACTGTAGGAATGCGACAAGACATTTCTTTCAAGTCCCCATGTGGTGAGTAATCGATAGAGGACACGTCTGCTTCATACTGTAGTTGGCGACACCGATGTTGTCAAAAACGTCAAATAATGACCGATATAGCGGCCTAACCGTTATATCATCCAGGTTAATGTGAACTCACAAGCAGACTGTGTTCATCTCATTTCGTTCTCACACACACAATTCAATAATATTTGTGATGGGCAAGTGGGCATGCCTTCACTCTCTCGCAGGGGCCTTGGCGTTATCGAAATCTGCATTAGTCAGGGAGCAGTGGTGGAACTCACTCCAGAGATGAGCTCCATGCTCATCTTAGCTGCCCCCACCGATGGCCTTATCACCCCGGAGATCCCATTACAATTACAGCAGGACACTCAAGAGTGCAGATATAATTAATTGAATTATTAATAAGCCGGCGGCATGAGAGAGTGGAATAGGCTTATGACGTCCCACTGAAGGTTTTACTGCCTTGCTTGTTTATAAATACTTGAGAGAGAATTTGTTTTCGGCCACGCTGGAGTTGTTTCTTTGAAGTAACAATTCCGGGTTGAGTGTGTGTCATAAACTGTTGTCCTCCGACGGCCAAATGAGTTTTATTGACACCCATCGGATCCGTTTCAAGTCAAGTTTTCAAGTCAGTGGACGCTTTTAAAAGTGGACTAAAGACCTTTCTTTTTAACAAGGCATTTGCCTAGAAGGACTTTTTGGATGCCTTATGTGCTTTTTAATCCTTGCTTAGGTGATCACAATGTGCTTTTAAACCTTATCTGAGCTGTGTATAATAGGTGTGCACTAGGGGTGTAACTATTTTAATCGATTTGCAATGATCTACTATATCGATATGCAAAAGCAACATATCGTACCGTTTGGCTTTGTATTGTATCGGTATTGGTTTACAATGTAGATAATCGGTATCGAATCGTTTTGCAATGCAATTAATCGATTGTATGGAAACTAAGTATTTGTTCCTTGTATTTAGCAATTTTAAGAAGGAAAATTAAAAAGAGGGGTCTCTTTTCCATTCCATATAGCTACTCTTGGTCAATCGATAAATGTGTGTAATCTCTGTGTTCATGTCAAGGTGCGTGTTTGTCCATATGTGTTGAAATATGATGTCCATGTATTTGCTAGAGAATCACAGTGTTTACTTATTTATATCCATAATAATAGATTTTTCCCTTAAAAACATAATTATCTAGCAGAAATGACATATTACATACGGGCAAAGGGGACAAGGACACATAAGGACCACTTTACCCATTTTTAAACCTATATCTTTGTATCTTTACGAGTTTCTGGTTCAAATCCCCTGCTGAGCCAATCAAAACGAAGCGATGGGAAACTGACTGACCCGGAACAGGAAGTGTTTAAGCCACCTTACGGAAAATGGAACTACAAAATATGCACAGAGCCTACAGTATATATACTAGTGGTTTTCAACCTTTTTCATACCATTTATTCTGCATTTGAGCCATGGACCACCATTTGATGAGATCTAGCTTCTCAGACCCAAGATTTTGTCCACAATTCCATGCTGTATTGTTGTGGTACCATAGGAGAGAGAATAGGCAAACCATTGACCAAAATAACAATTCTTCCACATTCTCTATTTGTGTAGACTTCTTTTAAATTAAATAATGCAGATGTTAAATAATAATTTGACTCTTGAGAGCGTCAAATGACACCAAATGGACCCGTTCATTTTACGCTCTCAAGAGTTAAAAACATACAAGGGTGAAGGGTCCATTTGGTTCCCAACTCTATCATTTAGCTGGGGACCACCTTGAACTCCCTCAAGGACCACTGGCGGTCCCCGGACCACTGGTTGAGAACCACTGGTATAATATACTGTATGAAGGTAAGCTTGACAATGGGCAAAGTGATAATTTAATGTACGTCCCACAGTGCTCTGGTACGTACTGTCCGGGCTCGTAATTCTCTGTGTAGATTGAATAAGTAAAGCATCACAATGAACAATGCCCAGGGTTGAGAATTTATTTTCCATTGGGGGCACCCACCCATGCAATAAAATCAATCAATGCATCCACTTGTGATGCTGCGCTGAGCACTTGGGATAAAAGCGTCCACCCAATTGCATGATCAAGTAAATGTCTGGATGCAGTTGGATGCAGGTGCACTCGCTTGAGGAATGGTGCTTCAAGTCTGCCAAAGAATTAGAATAAGCTTTATTGTCACATCACATAAGTTAAAAAGTGTGTGTCATTTGTTTTCGTGCATAGTTCGATCGTATTGTTGTTTCCATATATATAAACTAAATGAAGAAGGGGGAAATAGTGTGGGGCCTTAAGGGGAGCAAATGCTAATTCCGTGCAAATTTGTCTTAAAGCACCAAATTTTGCACAGATGTAGCCCAGGGCATGCTCTAATGATTTAGCTAGGGCGCCCGAGTTTGCGACCTTCGGGGTCGCCACAGGCCAAATCAAGTTGGGCTCCCATCGACTTTTACAGGAGGAAAATACCCAGAAAAACATTTTTTCTGGGTATTTAAGTAGGATGTGAGAGGTTTAACTAGGGGTTTGTCATGATGCTGAATCCATTGCACGCATTTGTTTTGCACAAAAAAACATTCCTTGGGCTACAAATGGCCCCAGAAAACGATGGTTTTGTAATGAAAAGTGATGAATCATCACTTTTCATCACTAATCAACAGTTTTGTGGCCGTTCTCTGGGTCCATTTGTAGTCCAAGGAATGTTTTCTAGTTTTTTGTGCAAAACAAATGCTTGCAATGGATTCAGCATCATGACAAAACCATAGTTAGACCCATTACATCCTACTTAAATACCCAGGGGTATTTTCCTCGGCCCTGCATAGAAAGTCGATGGGAGCCCAACTTGACTTGGCCGCTGTGGCGACACCGAGGGTCGCAAACTCGGGCGCCCTAGCTAAATCATTAGAGCATGCCCTGGGCTACATCTGTGCAAATGTTGGCGCTTTAAGACAAATTTGAACGAAATTAGCATTTGCTCCCCTTAAGGCCCCACACTAAAAGGAGATCAAACAAGAAAACAAAACAGTTTATCTACATGTTTACACATAGTACCTGAGATAAGATATTAAGCGTAGCAGCAGATGTATACTGTGCATGAGATACTTGTGGACGTTAGTTAAGGTGCTAGAAAACACAAAATAGACAGTCAGTGCGTTGTACATGGGATTAAGGTGCAAAATGTAATTGCTTGTCGACCGCATAATCCACATAAAGTAGACTGACACCAAGCTTCTTAACAAAGCATGCTGTTAAGAGTTGGAATAATAAAGGCCGGCTTGTGAAATGTGAACGCACTTGTTTGTTTGTTTTTTCAAATCAAAATCTTCAATTATTTCTGCAGTCAATAACATAGTATGTAAGAGGTTAAATTGATGCTGGAGGTGCCGCATGCTGTAAAATGCTGTGGCGCTCATAGTGCCGGGGATCTGTTTCCTGCCGCTAGTTGACGTTGTGTTTCTTCTTGCGTGTCTCCAGGGCACATGGACTGACTGGCACGGGGGCAAAATGATCAAACATTGACATTCAAATCAAAGGGGAGATAAACGCCAGTGTGCAGCACCGAGGGTAGAATGCGGGTCATACATATTCAATGTGCCACAGATCCAACGCTGACATGAATAGGTACGTATTGATTGCGCTGACCTCCCCACCCACCTCACCGAGCTTTTTTACAGATTATCCTCTGCAATCAGGCTGCATCAAAACACAGAGGGGCTTTATATTCTCTCCTCCGATTGCCTGCCTCTTAGAGGCCTCGGGGCAAATCAAACTCCCACAGGCATGAAAAAAAGAGAGACCCTCCAACAGGCACAAGCATAAATACCTTTGTGCTCAGAGGGTGGGGGGTGCTCCTCCACAGGGGTGGTGCCAAATCAGGACACGGCCACATGGTTGATTTCGTCAGGAATAATGGCAGTGATTCAGTCTTCCGCACATGAGGCACCAGTCAACAAAAGGAGGAGAGAAATATGTATTCCACCCCCTCTGTATATTCAGATAAGAAGAGTTAAAACACGGCAGCAAATCACTGTAAAGCAAAGATGTTTACCCGTGAATTATTGGTGTTCTACATCTGACAGCATGTGTGCTCACGCGAAGGGGCGAAGACTATGAGGTGAGGATCTCAGATACCCTTGTGTGTGGATTGTGTGTCACTCACTTTCCAAATTAATTTGCAAGGCCCAAACCGTCTCCCAGAAAGCCTGCTTATAAACATCGGCCTGCCAGTTGGATTCAGTGAATCCATATAGCTCCAACCTTTCATTTTGAAAAACGCCAGCAGCGGTATAACGAATTAAACACAGTACGGAAGTGAAAACACAGTGAAATGGAAGGTTCTTCAAGTCGCACGCACGCACGCACACACACACACACACACACACACACACACACACGTGGGTCAGTGACGTGACGCCCCAAAAAACATGTTTTTTAAAAAACTTTAAATAGCAGGCATAAAAATTATTTACTTTTGTTCTACTCACTCTCAACTTTATGGAAACACATTTTGTTTTTAGATATTTTATTGGAATCAGACTTTATTGAGCAGTTTGTTGTACTTGTGCCTAAAACCGTCATCTGGTGTGACATGACAATAATTGTTCATAAAATGAAAATGGAGTACACCTTTCTTAAGTTACTCACTTTATCAAAGTCCTTTATCATAACTAACCTGTGATCCACTATAGTTTTGTGAAAATTAATTGAATCTGTATATTTTTTTCATAATCAACACTCTGTGTGAGGCCCATGTTGTCGATCTTTCAACATATTTTAATTTTATTCTGACAAAAACTTTCTTTAAAATTACACAAATATTTGTGACTCTTCCTGATACTATTTTCTATGTAAACCATACACATTTTTTCGGTTTCATCATTAATAAAGGTATGATTTCTCACTATTTGGAATGTCACACCAGATGACTTAGTGTCACACCAGATGACCATATCTTCATGTGTCAAAGCAAACTGTGTTTTAACCTACCTATTAGTGAGTACTGAACTTTACTGATTGATTAAACAATTACCCAGGAAAAACAGCAACAGTAAAATTGCTTTAACATTAAATAACATGGCCTTAATATTTCTGAACAGGATAGTATTGTTGGGCCTTAACATAGGATAACAAAGAATTGTAGTAGTAGATGGATGATGAGGATGTGCACAGGAATGCTACGCACACCTAAGTCTTCTGCCGGCCCACGGCAGAAGGATCTTAAAGAGACAATAAGGTGCATAGCCACACTGGGAGCCAAGGCAACATTTTATTAACACCAATTATTGGAAACAACGAAGTCTCCTGAACTTGAACACAGCATTTTGAGTTGAACAAATTTATTTACGAATCATGTCGTTACACCACATCTCCACTAGCTAAAGAGTGCTGGGTTGTGCAACTCCGAAAATAGCTGATCTACAAGCTCTCGCAGCACAATGCGTTGAGAGCTTGTAGATCAGCTATTTTCACTATGTTTGTCTCGGGTCCTACCTTACCTCATTGTCCAGTCCAGTGAGTGAAAGTACAAAAGTATTAGATTAGATTAGAATAGACATTTAGACTGCATTGTACATCAGCCAGTCACATTTGGTGAGGGTATCTAGACATTTAGACTGTATTGTACATCAGCCAGTCACATTTGGTGAGGGTAGCAAACCGTTTGCCCTGTTGCGGTTCTGCTATGCCACAGACAACTTCCTGCTCTTTGTAGAAAATGCAGTCTCGCCCCTTTGGCCAGACAAAACCATTTTTCATTTTTCCAAGTTGATTCATGCAGTTTATCTCTTGCCCCTCCTTATTAATGGTAACAATCTGCCCCACATATGGCTTTCCCTCATATTTGATTATGACAAACTGTCCTTGTGTGTATTCATCTGAGGAGGTGTCTGAATCCTCAGCTTGGGCCTCTCCAATAGATGCACTTGTGTCCAGCACCTGAGTAGAAGACCTTCAGGAGGAGACATTTAAATGTAATTTATTTGTCAGGTAGATTGTTTTTAGTAGTAAAATGTAATTACTAGCAAGTCCTCAAGTTTGCCAAGTATGTTATACTCACTGAGCTCCGGAAGCTGTTTTGGGCCTGCAGCTGACCTGGGAAGGGGGCAGTTCCGCAGATGGGCCACCACTTAGTTAAGGAAGAAAAGGAATGAATGGATGACATAAGTTACTTTATTGTCATTAAACAGGTACAATTACAGGTATCATAAAATTGGCAAAGAGAATGATTTAGTTATACTTACTCATCACTTGTCTTGTCACCTGGCACCTCAGCCCTGGAGACTTGGTCGAACTGTAATTTCCGTGGGTTGTGACAGGTGCAGATCTGAGGAAACTGGCAGAAACAACTCAGGTCTCTGTAAACTATCTTTCCCGGGAAGATAGAAAGAACCTGGTGCGTAGTGCTGATGCCAGTCACTGGACGCACTGATGGAGGGACCATTTCATCCATGTTGGATATCTTCTCTTCTTCGATCCACATGACAGTGACTTTTTCAGAGGACTTCTGTAAATACTCACACAGATCCCTCGGTGTTTGTAGGACATACATGTCTGCCTTACGCTTCAGCACCCCTCCCACACCATCAGGTGCGCCCTTTCCATGGGAACGCTCTGAAAAGTTCCAGGTGACCCTCTTGAATCCCCATGTATAAGGAATGCTGCTCATGAGGAAGCAGTTTGTGCGATTCCGGTACTGGGTTGCTGGCCCATCACTGAGGACATGCAGGTAGCCGGGCAGATAACAGAAATAATCGTTCACTTGCGGATACAAGCACCAAAATTGGCACACATACTCCTTAGGGATTGCTCTTTTCATAAAACCATCTGGCCAAATCAAATTTCAAGATGGCGGCCATTTTTCAAGATGGCCGCCATAAAATACCATAGACCTGTCCTATTTGAATGATCTTGGTGTCAAATCATACATTTTTCACTATGTAGAATCCAAATTTGGACCCATGGACTTACTCACTGGCTTCCTTGTACCATATATCAGTCCCGGAATCCTAATATTCTGCTAAATTAGAGGTTTGTGTTATGTCTGACTCGGATAAAATGGGTGGTAGTGTATATCTTAGTATTGTTAGAGGTTTATAGTGTCTATGTGTGTGTGTGTGTGTGTGTGTGTGTGTGTGTGTGTGTGTGTGGGGGGGGGGGTAATGTAGTAATGTAGTAACTCAACAGAGCGGATTTCAATGCACAGCGGCTGACGCGGCTAAAATGCATGGTAGATATAATAGCGCCGTGGGATCACTCTTTGTCTAGTCTCTATTCTTCGACCTTTTCGACTTGGGTAACCCTGCCAGGAGTACAGGAGTACAAGACTCCTGCCGACATAGCTCTGGGGGTCATGGAGACACGCAAACTGCCTCACCACGATAAGGTGATGATCCCGTCGAGGCAGGAGGTAGTTTTTTTTTTGTCTTTTCTTTTTTTTTTTTTTTCTAGGGCCTAGGCAGTATAGTACAATAGTATAGTAGGCCTAGACTACAACGCTTCTAAACCTCGCACCTGCAGCTGCACAGTGCCGTGCAGGTCAGACCAAAGTGGTAGCATTTGCATCGACTGCAGCATTCCAACTTGCATCCACACTTGGTCAGCTGCTGGCAACTGTCTGCAATGGGTGGGAGCTCAGTCCAATCAATCTGCCACAGATCTCCTTTCTTGGTCCAGCCCCAGTTGTCAGGAGTCTGCATTTCTGGTTGACATACTGTTGACTGACTCCAGATGCAGGCCGCTTGATAGGAAGCGCGCTTCACATGTTGCTTCAGTGCTGCTTGCGTTGGAGGAATGGCTTCGTATGGCCTCTGCTTCCGAGCAAACAAGTCCAACCTCGCATCATTGACACCTTCAGCTGTGCTGGATCGGTCGTACATCATGACCACTGACTCCAGATGCAGGCCGCTTGATAGGAAGCGCGCTTCACATGTTGCTTCAGTGCTGCTTGCGTTGGAGGAATGGCTTCGTATGGCCTCTGCTTCCGAGCAAACAAGTCCAACCTCGCATCATTGACACCTTCAGCTGTGCTGGATCGGTCGTACATCATGACCACTGACTCCAGATGCAGGCCGCTTGATAGGAAGCGCGCTTCACATGTTGCTTCAGTGCTGCTTGCGTTGGAGGAATGGCTTCGTATGGCCTCTGCTTCCGAGCAAACAAGTCCAACCTCGCATCATTGACACCTTCAGCTGTGCTGGATCGGTCGTATATCATGACCACAAACTTCTCCAAGGTTTTCAGGTCTTCATCATCCACTACAGGTGGGTAATGGCTGAGTTTGCTGAAGACACCAGAAGCCTCATCACAAACATTCCACGTTTGCCACGCAGACTTCTTCCCCTTTACGCGGAATGCTGAAACAACATCGCAGCCAGTGAAGGCATGGAAGAAGAGCATCCCTTTGCTCTTTTCTGCAAGAGTGCAACACAGGTCATGAACAGAATCCACTTTAAGTTCTGTCTTTGGCCAAAGGCAACCCACTGCCCAGCCCTGAGGCTCATAGGGCAGGAGTCTATGTCCTGTTTCTGTGAGGCTGCTTGATGTACATTAAGTACCCCTAGTGGACATGATAATAGTTTGTCACAGGGACATACCCCAATCCAGCCTTTGATGCTGAGGTCATAGATTCAAGATGTATGACAAGGTCCATATATGGAGTTCCCTGATGTCTTCAATATTAAGCCCATATCTAACAGGACTTCATATGGGAATGCCCATATATGGAGGCCACGTATAGGGCAGGAGTCTATGTCCTGTTTCTGTGAGGCTGCTTGATGTACATTAAGTACCCCTAGTGGACATGATAATAGTTTGTCACAGGGACATAACCCAATCCAGCCTTTGATGCTGAGGTCATAGATTCAAGATGTATGACAAGGTCCATATATGGAGTTCCCTGATGTCTTCAATATTAAGCCCATATCTAACAGGACTTCATATGGGAATGCCCATATATGGAGGCCACATTGGCCACATACCACACTAACAGAATCCATATATGGCCAAGACAGATGGCCAAGACAGCCCATATCTGTGTGACTGGTTCTACAGACAGGGATCTCCATGTATGGGCATAAAAGGGTATGTTGTCAGTTGTCATGGACATCATAGTACTTTCACATAACAAATAACTTAGTAAGCATGTTTGGGCTCTCGCAGCATATCTCCATACAGTATATGGACCTCCATATATGGGTACCAGGGGGTCTCCATATATGGGTAAACAGCCGTTTGGATGGCCCCCTGTAGTAACGCTGAGGACACCTGGGGGTCCCGGACCCTGTGGAAGACCCCTGGTATTAGCTACAGAGCCCAGGTACAGGTACAAAAGCTTTTATGCTTCAAGTATGATCTAATTGTTCTGGAGCAGGAGCAGAGCAAGGACTGTACTGAGATAGGCTCAGGGGTCATTCCGGGGGTCCCAGGTGAGGAGAGACCCCCACCAAAAGTCATAAAGGTTATTCTGGCTGCTTCAAAAGTGCAATATATGAACTTAGAATGTTTTAAAACCTTCAAAACAACTCTAATATTATGAGAATTGGACATTAACTGGCTGACATACTGTTCTGCGAGGTCCTAACATAGATGACCCCCCAGAAAGGGGGCTGGGGTCAGGAAAATCTGACACCCATCATTTTCTGACAGTTTGGTCCCTATAAAAGCCAAAGCAGTAAAAAAAAAAACATTTTAGCAAAGAAATCCTTAGAAGTACACTTCTTATCACACTAGGTAGTAACTCCGAGGACCCCCAGGGGTCCCGAAGCCCCTGTGGAAGACCCCTGGTATTTGTTACTACTTTTTTTTTGTTTTCAGAAAAAAAGTTTATGCTTCAATTATGATCTAATATGACATTGTTCTGGAGCAGGAGCAGAGCGAGTACTGAGAAAGGCTCAGGGGTCCATCTGGGGGGTCCCAGGTGAGGAAAGACCCCAACCAAAAGTCAGAAAGCTTATTCTGGCTGCTTCAAAAGTGTAATAAATGAACTCAGAATGTTTTAAAACCTACAAAACAACCCTAATATGGCGTACTGTTCTGGCATGCAGGTCCCAAACTAGATGACCCCCAGAAAGGGGGTGGGGGTCCGGAAAAGTTGACACCCATCATTTTCTCATAGTTTGGACTCTATAGAACCAGGATCTGCAAAAAGATCAAGTTTAGCACAAAAATCCTACGGGAGCTGTTTTTTGGACGCATCGCACCACACTATTAGCAGAATATTAAGATTCCGGGACTGATATATGGTACAAGGAAGCCATTGAGTAAGTCCATGGGTCCAAATTTGGATTCTACATAGTGATAAATGTATGATTTGACACCAAAATTATTCAAATAGGACAAGTCTATGGGATTTTATTGCGGAATGCAAGATTACTGTATATTCAATGGCGGCCATCATGAAAATTGGCCGCCATCTTGATTTTCTTTTTGGCCAGATGGTTTTCTGAAAAGAGCAATGCCTAAGGAGTATGTGTGCCAATTTTGGTGCTTGTATCCGCAAGTGAACGATTCACCTGTAATATGCACTTTATCTGCCTCGCTAAGGGTGTCAATTGCATTGTCTTGTTTTCCTCGGAAATCATCAATAACTGGCTTGATGTGTGCCCACACAGCACGCTCATCATGGCGTAAGGACTGTGAAATGGTGGCATAGCACTGGGAGCCACTGACTGAGTAGGCAACTCCGGTATGCACTGTTGCCTGCTGCCTATTGCCACCAAAATGAAACGCCTGAATCTCTGTGTTTAGTTTACATGCATAGTTCTCAGAAAAGTCTATATGAAAGACCATTTCATTGGGTTGGATGCTCTCCTTGATGTGTCTGAACTGCTTCACCTGATGAAGCCAGTTGAGCTGATGACTTGCAATCGCACTGAGCCTCTGGTTGAACACATCAGTGAGTCCAAATTAATCAATTTATTTGAATTGTGCTAAATCTATAACTAGTAGTCCTACTTTTTTTCCTTCTTTTTTTTTGTTTTGCTGTATCCAAGTAAGGATAAGAACAGCTATGGTTTTGTTTAAATGCCCTTCCTCCATATCCATTCATTCATCACTATACAGTATGTTTGTGTATTTTGGAAATAATAAAATCACCACCCATTTTCTGTTGTCAAGTGTCTTATATTAACTGCTTATAACGGATAGTTATTATAAAGTGTTACCACAATATAAGGTTTAGGTTTCTGTGAAGGGGTTTCTGCTCTGTCTGATGAATTTGCTGTATCACCGAATGAAGCTAAATTAAATTATGTAAAAATGTTTAAAACGTTGTTTTAAACATGTTAAAATGTTTTAAATGGACAAAAGAAACATGGGACTTGTTATTTATTGTTATGTCTGTAGGAAAATACAGTATATATCATCTGGTGTGACAATCAAGTCATCTGGCGTGACAAGCAGATATGTCACACCAGATGACGAAGTGTCACACCAGATGACGTTTTCTGCATTTAGGACTACCTTGAGGCTACCAGGTACACATTAGCATGCTAACAACATGCTAGCTATAACAAAACAACCTAGATTTACATGTAATTATGACCAAAGTTTCAAATAACTTTTGCTTTATTAATGAAAAAGGTGTCACACCAGATGACATCCAGAAGTGCCACACTTGTCAAAGTTTCAACAAGATGGCATTTCATGAAAATGTTAAAATCATAACTCACCTCAGACACCTGTCTTGCAGTTGTGCTGGGAGTGCTGAATAGCCTTACAGAAGAAGGACCTCTCTAGCCCAGTAGGTGTCCAAATTATTGCCTGTTTAATTTTTCCAAACTAGTGTCACACCAGATGATTTTGGTTTGGGGGACAAAATCTTTTTGATCAGAAATGACTGAAAACATTATGCTTGGACTTTGAAAAGATATAGGCTCACAAATAGACATTTTTTTTGCCTAAATTCATTTTTAAATGAATTTTAGCAATTCTTTTTCTTAGTTTTATTCAAGTTCCCACTTTGAGAAACAAGGTCGGGACAGTCACACCAGATGACATTTACCATGTTTGGTTGAAGATTCTGAAGAAATGAGGAATGAAATGTTTTAATCTTGAGTAAGTTCACATAAAGCTTAATGTCCTGCACAATATTCAGAAGGTTTTTGACAAATATATTTTTTATTTATACATGTTTGACACCGAGGACAGCGAAAACGCTACGTCACGTCACCCACCCACACACACACACACACACACACACACACACACACACACACACACACACACACACACACACACACACACACACACACACACACACACACACACACACGTTTATACTGTATATAGCTCAAGTGGAGTTTGGAGGTTTTAACCGAAAGGCTTTTTACTACTTTTCATTGGTTCAATATTATTTAACCAATACACAGACGTGGGTGTTCAATAGCACATATTTATGAAAAAAAGAGAGGGCCAATCAGGTGGAGTTAGCTGGTTTGGCAGAATGTGTTGAGGTGGAGTTAGGAGGTTTTGTCCCAAGCTCTTTTGATTACTTTCCATTGGTTCAATATTATTTTAACCAACACTCATATGTAATGTACAATAGCCCTGATTTATGCCAAAAAATCTAAAACCTCCAAAATGGATATATATATATATATATATATGTGTATACCGGTATGTATGTATATGTGTATGTGTATGTGTATGTGTATGTATGTATGTATGTATGTATAGTATGTATATATATATATATATATATATATATATATATATATATATATATATATATATATATATATATATATATGTATGCGATAAGGTCTTGCTGCGCGGTCATTATGGCTTATATGGACACGACGGGGTAATAATTATCAGCCCGAAGTGTACATATAAGCCATAATGACCAAGCAGCAAGACCTTATAGCACTTATTACCCGGCTAATAAAATAACATTAATAATTTGACTCAAATATAAAATCAAAACAAAGTGTTTCCTTGTTTACAGGCGGCTGAAAGTGCGTCCCCCCGAGCGTAACACGGTCGCCTTGGAAAACAAGTTAGTGCTGATCAAATAGAATCCATTTCTGTTACTGCGTCGTCTATTTCTCGCCTCAAATGTTTTTGAAGACATTCTTCAGAGCAACGTTTGGTTGTAAATGTCGCTGTGTGTTTGTTTACATGGCTGACATGTTGGATACGGCACGAAATCCACGCAGTGCAGCCTGAATACAGCAGCTGCTCTGAGCCTTTGATTAGGCAGCGGTGAATTATAGAGCGGAGCGGTCATTATACGCTCATAATTCACCGCTGATTTCAGCGCTCGACCAATCAGAATCAAGCATTCAACCAAGCCGGGTAATATATATATATATATATATATATATATATATACCGGTATATATATTGTGGCATTTCGCTTAAACACCGCCTGCACGGTAGGCCCCGCACAGCAGAGGAACGCACTGGACGGGAGAGCGAGGCCCAGCAGAGCTTTATTATAGTTTATCGTTTTTGTTTTAGTTTTTTGCCTCAGGGCAACATTGTGAGGTTCATTGTGAGATCATGGGCTCCCAGACAGATAAGAGAAGTGCAGAAAGTCAGTATCTGTTTGTGGTGATTTTAAAAATGTCAATGTAGTTGATGACAGTGGTTTAGGCAGACTGATGAGAGCCCTCTCATTTGGCTCCAAACTTGACCAATTTGGTGCACTATAGACAAGATGTTATCTTGCAGCTTGCATCCAAAAGAATCCATGAACATGTACGCCCTATGGTTCAAGAGTTGTGAGGCTGATATGTAAATAGTATAGTGTGAATAGTTACTGTTGGTAGGTAGTAACAAGTAAATAATACTACTACTGAACACAGTCAAGATCAGCTGTTTGTCGATACTCAGCCTATACTAGCCAGATTGATATCTAGTTAGTCAGCCTGTATCCCATGTTGTAATTCTGCAGTCAGCTACAGATGTGCCATTTCAAAACATCACATGTCCTGCCATTGGCAAGACAGTAGATTTTCAGGGGATTTGCAGAACATTGAGCTTGTAGACCAGCTATTTTTGCAATTTTTAGTGCAGGAAATTTGCAGTAAAAGAGCAGTAAATATAATATATAAGCAGGTCAAAGCTTGCAGATTTTTCTTTCTGTGAAGACCATCAACGTGTGTGTCTTTTTTTACTGTGCAGTTTCTGTTTGCTACAGAACCACACAGCCAACTGGCACAGCCTGTAAAAAAGTAAATAAAACACGTATCGTTCTTTATCAAACCACCTGCAGCGGTGTAAAGCTACCCACTGGCACTTTAAAATAATTAATTTATAGTTTACTTTTTTTTTAACTTTTGTTTAGATGAGCCCAACACTGGTGCTCAGAATACTGCCTAGTTTGATAGTTAGACTGGATATATTTGAATTTGACCAACATTTCAGATAAGACGACTATTTCAGATAAGAAGACTAACCCTTATAAGAATTTCTTTATTATTTTTATATAAGAATCTTTATTTTCACATGACAGGTTTACAGGTGTAAAACAGTGGGTGAAAGGGAGAAAAGAGATCAATAAAAACAAACAATTTAACATTACACATAGTAGGCTATTTTAGGTAAGACTTAAGGGGAACACACACTGGACAAATACAGCCCCGTTATTTTCAATGAACTAACCCACACCGGCGGCGTCAGACGCGCACAACCGCGGGTCTGCCGCGCCGATACGCCACTGTTCTATTTGTCCAGTGTTGCCGCGCGTTGAACATGTTCTCCCATGCTTCTCCCCACCGGGGGAAATGGATGTGCTGTGTGGCAGCGCACCGCATCCAGTTGGGGTTACCGTGCGGCACTTCACGTGCGCCGATACCGCGACGCGGCGCTGCGCAGCCGTCCGCGTTCAGTGTGTGCTCCCCTTTAAGGTGTGGTAGGCCTACATGAGGTAAGACATAATCTGATCATCGCCATGTCATATTCATCATGCTCCGCGCAACCGCACCGGATGCTCTCCATCGAAAATTAATTGGATCCCTCAACCTGACATCAGTCAACGGATCCGGTGTCTGTACCATGGAGGATGGCTCCCTACAGCTCTGCAGGTTTACATTCAAATTCATTTTTGGGGGGGAACATTTTAATGTGCTCCAGCTATTCTCGTGGCACAGATGACTGCTAGGAAGGACATCCTCCATAATTGCCAATCAGTGGTCGGAATAATAATAATGATGACATATACTTTTCCAATTAAAATGTAGAGGTGACGGGTCATGGATATGCATGATTTATGCTCCTTGACAGCCTGTTGTAATGTATATGATATTTTCCAGGAGACACTTCATTTGTTTTGCATTTAGAATATTATCCACTTGACACCCCTATCGCCTCTGGGGGATCCACTCGGATTCAGGGTTTAATTTAGAGTTTTCCCTTACATGATTGTCTTAAAGAGGTGGTGCCATGATTTTACCCCCCTCTAAAACATGATTATCAGGTATTATGATTATACTAGGAGGAAGATTTTTTCCAAAAAAGTATACAGAAAGAGTTAAAATTGGGTTTTTATGTGGCCACACCCCCAGTTCATTAAGTATGCATGGATGTCATGGTGGGTGGTGACCCAGCTGATATAGCCACACCCCACAGTGTTGGGTGAATGGTAATTGGGGAGGAGTTGATACTGTGACATACTTAGTATCTGTGTTTTTTAACTGACACTTTTGACCACAAGGTGGCAGCCTCCAAGAGAAAACAAACAAATACTAAGAGAATACATCATTTCTCAAAAAAAACACACCAGGGGGTCTAATGAAGTACTTTCAACCTCCTAGACACATGAAAAACAGAAAAAGTACAAAACTATGGCACCACCTATTTAAGGATGGGGGAGTTGGTTTCATTACATTTCATCCTTTAAGCCTTTTGAGGAAGTTATTATGTTGTACACAATTAAGTGTGTTGACATTGGAGAAAGTTGCTAACCTCCACCTCCCCCTCTGTCAACAGATTCTTCTCTCGTCATTGCCTTCTCTTGTCAATAAATAATTTGAACTGTCGATTGGCATGTGATCTTGTCTTGTACCAATGACGAATACAACCTGTAATTGTTGCATTCTACTCTATAGGTCCATCAATGAACAGCATTTTCGAACATTAGAACAACAATTCTCATACATTGTTGTTGTTTGCCAAGCAATAATTGCCTTAATAACTTTGTTGCATGGATAAGTAATAGTATATCATGAAAGAGAGAGAGAGAGAGAGAGAGAGAGAGAGAGAGAGAGAGAGAGAGAGAGAGAGAGAGAGAGAGAGAGAGAGAGAGAGAGAGAGAGAGAGAGAGAGAGAGAGAGAGATTGTGTGTGTGTGTGTGTGTGTGTGTGTGTGTGTGTGTGTGTGTGTGTGTGTGTGTGTGTGTGTGTGTGTGTGTGTGTGTGTGTGTGTGTACGAGTACGTGTGCGTGTGCGTGTGCGTGTGCGTGAGCGTGTGTGTTACTAGTAACCGTTACCTCAACATCACTCTTCACTGCACTATAGTTATGTGGGTGAAGTGAAAGGTTGTTTCTGCCATAATGTCTATTTGTCCAAGTTTCCATGTAATGATGAGCGCTTGCACAAAAATGGTTTACTCTTGTTAAAGGGGAACATCACATGCAGATTGTTATGGCTGTGATGGTCCAATTTAAGAATGTAATTGAACCAGGAAATGTCTTTCCCACATGTGTGTACAAGAGATTGCACGCACGAACACACTTTCTTATCAATACATGCTCACATCTCATAAAGGCATTACTGAAGAGCCATAAGCCAATGAAAAGAGCTACTTCTCCTATATCTCTACCTAGCTTCCTCCAACTAATGGATTAAAATAGGTCATTTTACGTTGATGTCTAGGAGAATGCCTGCCGAGAGCCTGTTCATATGGTGAGGAGAACAAGGGCTCTGAACTATTGTTACTGTAATCATGTCAAAAAGACAGGACTAGAAATCTTTACATTTTGTCCTCCCACTGACGATAAAGTAGAGTGATAACCTTTCACAACACTGAATGGAAAGAATGTATAGGAGTGACTGCAGGGCCAGGATAATTTATTTTGGAATTTATGATCTGCTTAGTTTTGCGAGTGGAAGTTCTCAACTGGTTATGTAGGCTAGTGGAAGTTTTACATCCACTCTCAAGACAGGCCTCAATACTGTATATCGTTCAGATTTGTGTTAGTATCAACCTTTTAGTGTGTTAGAACACCTCGGAAACCCACTTCTGGGCCCCTGGCACACAAGTAAGAAAAAATAAGAAGAAGAAGACGCCCTATTGTCCTCAATTTCAACATATGTTCTCTTGACATGTACTGTAATGTTATGGTCCGGAACGCCTTCGTAGTTTCCTTCCAACACAACAAGGTCACTTTAGCTGGGTAATGCCCAATGCAGCCCCCTTCATTCGTTATTGTAAATTGGCTGTCATTTGGCCATTTAAGTCCTTATGATGATGAATAACGTGTTTGTCTTACTAATGTTTCTCCTGGTTACAGTCGGAAAGATGAACAAAGAGAGAAGAAATGGTTGCTACAGCATTAATATCGCTTTCCGCTTTAAGTTTGCAGTTGATTTATTTACTTTATCTGGTTACGCTTTGAGCATTATTTGGTCTCGGCTGCCAACCCTTCAGAACTTTGTCCCACGCTGTGTGCTGCAAGCTGCACGCTGGCAAACCCCTACGGATTTGATTTACTATAAATTTTCGTTCTGAAAAGCACAATGTACTGTAATTATGTATGAGGACAAAACAGCACACACAAAAAAGCACACAGAAACCCATTATGTTTCATTACAGTAAGCACAATACTACTCAATCACAATCACAATCGCCTTGACTGACTGAAAACGGGCCGCAAATGTGTTGTTCACTGAATATTAATGGCTGAAGGTGAAAAACCGGTGCGTGAGGTGTCAAGCTGATCACGTCGAAGCAAAATCTCAGACAAATAACACCTTTATCCAAGGCGCTTTACAATGATTGTGCATTACATTCACCCATTCATACACAAATTCATACGCCAATGGCAGAGGAAACCAATAATGCAAGGCACCAACCTGCTCATAAGGAGAAATTAGGGGTTCAGCATCTCTTGCTCAAGGATGCTTCGACACTATCTCTGGGGCAGCCCGGGATCGAACTGGGAACCCCCCCCCCCCCCCCCCCCCCCCCCCTAGCTGTATGATCCCCCCCCTCCCCACCCATCTCTACCCCATCCAACCTCCGTCCACTGCCTCTCCTTCATATCTGGTTCCAGTGACGATAAAGGACATGACTTTTAATTGGGTGGATTGGCTTGTCTTGGACGCAGCCAAGTCGTCTGGCCCCCAGGCCAGCTGCGATGTCCAGCCCCAGCCAAAAACGTATGGCAGCACGACAGACTTGGAGAGACCAGCCCCCCAGGCTGGTCTCTCCAAGACACTCTGCACTCTCTGCTCTGGAGGATAAAGAGAATGAGAGGATGAGAGGATATGAGGAAAGCAGCTGTAGGATACATACTAGAGCGCAGTGGTGGACCCTACTTAAGTAAAAGTATCAATACTGCAATGTAGAAATACTGTGTTTACAAGTAAAAGTCAGGAATTCAAAATGTACTTTAGTAACAGTACAACGTAATGGGTATCAAAATTTACTTAAAGTACCAAAAGTAGAAAGTACTCATTATGTAGAAGAATGTCCCAATGTATGAAGCTCTTTTCAATAAATAGCTGGTCTACAAGCTCACAATGCGGCCCATTTTGAGCTTGTAGATCAGCTATTTTCAAATGGACTAAAATGTGGGTAATGTATGTTTTGTAAAAATAATCAAAATCTCCAAAGTAACTAGGAACTAAAGTTTTAAAATAATTGTAGGCCTATTGGAGTAAAAGTATAACATTTGCCTCTGAGATGTAGTGGAGCTGAAGTAAAAGTATTTAAAAATTATCCAGGAAAGTAACATAAGTAACATATCATCGTTGTCGGGTGGAAACCTTGTATCTCCCAAGATTCAAATTTGTATGTTCTGTCGCAAAGTAAAGCCTTGCTTCATCATACAAGGCCGTCGCACAAAAGTAGTGAAAACAGCGCGAGGCGTTGTGTGCTTGTAGATCGGCTGTTTTCACTAGATTAAATCATTTTTAAAATGGAAAATGCAAAACGAACGGTTTTGGACATACAAGGTTTTCACCCGACAATGACGATATACATGTTGCTGCTAAGTAACATATATATAAATCCATCCGGATGGATGGAGATATATATAAATATATATACGATATATATATATATATATATATATATATATATATATATACGTATATATATATATACGTATGTATATATATATGTATATATTTATATATATATATAAACACACACACACACACACACACACACACACACACACACACACACACACACACACACACACACACACACACACACACACACACACACACACACACACACACACACACACCTCAAAGTTTTATTCTTAAGTGCAGTATTTGTGTAAATGTACTTTACACTTTACACCACTGCTAGAGGGAGAGATGTGGGCAGTGCAGGGAATAGTTCCCTCCCCATCACCGTGGACAGAGACACTGGGGATTGATTCATGGTGTCACAGGCTTGGCTGGGCGCTCCTTAGAGCATAATTGGCCATGTTGGTGAGTGGGAAGCCAGCAGTGGAGGGTGATCTCTGTTGCTGCACTGGTGACTATAAGGTTAGTTGGAGGGGCCTATATTACGAAGTATAGGGAGTTTAACTAAGTACGGTTTTCAGGACGGCTCCGCCAGGCGGAAGTACAGCTGCTATGACGCTATCGCCATAGCAGTCAAAATCGTTAAGCAAACAGCCTGTTGATGACGGGTTCTCACCCCTTTTACTGAACTCTTTGGTTCCCATGGTGACGCGTCTATGCAGCAGAACTTTATTGACAAGAATGGCAGCACAACATAGCATAAACATCAGCAGGATATGAAGGCAGCTGCACGATACATAAAGGCAGCAGCATACCCTAGGCATACTAAGAGCAGCAGGAGAGCGCCAAATGCATGACATGTATACTGGGATACTATACTAAAGCAGCAGCATATTAACGGCCTAGGAATAAGAACAGGCATCTATGGCAACTAGGCAGGAGCATAGCTTTGGCGAGGGATTCTGTATTCGGGTCATTTCCTGCAGGCCCACGATCACACGTGTACCATGTACGGCGAAGTACATGAATGGCTGTGTACGTCGTGGGCTTAACATATCTCTGCAGGCAATGACCCGATACCCCCCACGGGGTCTAACACAGAACCTACGGTGGAGCTGGGGTGGTGGCGGGGCAGTAGCTTGCGCAAACAATACCTTACCTACAGGCAGTTCTACCTATATATTGTGGATAGGGGGCCGGACACGCAGGTCCCGCCCACGTGAGCGCGCGCAACCTCCCGAACACTCCCCCGAACTCGCTTCGTCATTACACTCCTTCGCATCATTTAGTTGCCGTAGTAGGAAGGGCTGTGACGGGTTTAGCTATCGAGAACTGATCCATTTCTGGTTACCGGAGCGGACTGCCGTAGCCGTCCTTGCTTAAAGTCCCTATCAAGGCATTTTACTGCTAGGCACACGCTGCGGCCCCCTGGTGATGGAACTCCTCACTGTCAGGTGATAAGAAGTGGCTGGTGATGTTTACTGGAGGAGACCAATATGGGTTGTGTTGGGGAGAACTAAAATGTATAGTTCAGAATGTATGGAGTGCTGGTATCAGACGTCCGAGCTCCGCTGGTCAGGGCGGCTTCTTCCTCTTGAAGTTTGGGTGCTCTAGTAACTACTGGATAGTAGAGTTTATACTTGAGATAGGATCTCAAGTTAAGGGATCTCCGTAGAGTCGTCCCGCTTGGATAAGCTAGAGTTAAGGGATCTCCGTAGAGTGACTAGAGTCGTCCCACTTGGATAAGCTTGAGTTAAGGGATCTCCGTAGAGTCGTCCCACTTGGATAAGCTTGAGTTAAGGGATCTCCGTAGAGTCGTCCCACTTGGATAAGCTTGAGTTAAGGGATCTCCGTAGAGTCGTCCCACTTGGATAAGCTTGAGTTAAGTGGTCTCCTAGTCGCTGTGGTGCTTGAATTGCCCTTCATCCAGTAGCTCAGCCTTATATCATGGACAGGTTCGGTATCGCCGTATAAGGACGACCCTAGAGCATAGTCGTTTTGTCATTTCTTCCATATATGTACATCAGAATATGTCCGTATCAGGACATCTGTAACAGGTTGGATACCTAGATTAGGGACATGATTCAAAATATGAAGAAAAATAATTGATGAAAATAACTAAATCCATCTCATCTTGTGGTTTTATGTGGAGTTGAGTGTGTGAGGCTGACATGCTTTTTTCCTCTTCTTTTCTTTTGTCCAGCAATGTGTCTAGGTGTCCCTGAACAAGACACACCAGTAAGACTCCCTAATCGTGAGATAAGCGACCGTAGGTGGCTTATCTCCACAAATAGGGCAAAAATGTGTTTTTCCAAAATCTTCCTGATCCATGTTGATGACATGAGTGTAGACATGCTGTGTAGTGATATTCGTGATTTTAGGGCAAAAACTGTAGGAGCAGTGTCCAAAAATGTGTTTTAAAAATCGGCCTGAAGGTGGCGCTAGAATAGGGCCATGTGAGAAATGAGGGGTGGGGTCTCCGCGTTGCCTTGGCGGACGAATAGGTACCGGCCCCGGCTCTCCCGGACGCTCCTAGCCCGAGTTACGGCATTTTATGTGCGCTGCAGTGGCAGGGGGTCCTCCACTGGGGGCGCCACCACTTTTGCATCCGTTCTGGAGCACCAGGAGTTGGTGGTCCCCGGGAATTCCCCGTGAGCAGCCCCGTTGGGGTGGTCATTTGGTCATTTTTGCACATTTGGTCATTTTTTACATCTGGGGGTCCCCCAGGGACCTGGGGGTCCCTGGGGCTCCGGGGGTCCTTGGAGGTTGTAGTTTGGCAGGTAAGGAGTGTGTGTGCAAAATGTGGCATGGATCGGGGCAACGGTTGTGGAGATATGAGCAGGGCAAAAGTGTGACGTGTGACGTGTGACGGACTCACTCACTCACAGACAGCCCGTGGAGGTTTTGGTAGTAAATGCGACCTACGGTCGCAATCATAGGTGATTTTAAGGGGTGTCTTAGGGTGCACGTGCACCCCCTGGCCGCCAGGCGGCCATTTTGATTTTTTTTTTTTTTTTTGGAATGTAACTTTATTTTATAATTATTAAATAAAACAGTGATCGTGATTTGTAAAATGTGCGCAAAAAGAGAGGTGGAGGGGCAAGTATTTCAGCTTGCTTGCTTGCAATGTAAGACCTATCAGCTTGCTTGGCGACGGCGCTGTTGGCAGACTTGGCAGTCACTGTGGGTGGGCTGTGAGATTGACACCTGTGCTGGCCGGCTGTGTGACTCTCTGATATGATGACCCACAATTCCGTGATTTCCTTATCTGTTTCCGCCCGCCTAAAACAATATGGATACAGCAGCAGAGCAGCAATAATGGCGAAACGAACTATAAATACAAAGACAATTGACCAATTCTTTATAAAAAAGAGCAAACCCAGTGCCACAACCGATAATTCATCATCAGGAAATGTGAACACGGGTTCACTCGACACTGACAGTAATGCTAATGAACGTGAACCAGAGGAGGTGGACGGAGCTTGCAGCAGCAGTGATCCAGCCACCGACATCACTGTGGAAGGCTCGCCGTTGCCGGAGACCGAGGCCCCGGTTCCTCCACAGCAAGCAAGCCCCACTCCAGACTCAACTGTTGTTACCCCAGGCCCCAGGTAAATGACTGCTTGATTGCTTGATGAATGATGATTAACTTGATGTTTGGCTTTATATGTCCTGGCTGTGCTGCCTCTGTCTGCAAAATAAGTAAATAAATCCTATAGATAGACATATGGTGTCTAGAAAAAGAAGCACCTGTTTTACACTTTTTTTTGTTTATATTGTGTTACATTTGGGTACAAAATTAACTGCAGAAATCCGCTAAAACAACATTACAAAACCGCTAATATCCGCAATTTTTTTCTCGCACGCGAGCGTCGTGCACGCGCGCTGCGCGCGCGTGCTAGCCTCTTCTAGCCAGCTGGAAGAGGCTAGAATCGCCTATGGTCGCAATAACCCGCAACTGCCCACCAGGGGTCCAAATGTGGGAATGAAATGACCTCATGATTCTACCCATTTACTGTATGTTGACCTTTTGAATTATTAAATGGAAGTTTCTCCATGTAGCGAAACAAGTTCATGCAACCTACAGTATGTCTGAGGCAGGCTTAAGTTAGTGTGTGCCATCCTCCTTCCATGAATAACTCACATTTGCCTCATAAAGAAAAGGCTCAAGTGTTTGCATCGCAAGTGAATCGTTAAAATCTCATGAAATGCTTGATAGAACTCAACTCCAAACACATTTGGTCCAGGATATTTAGGCTACTAGTGGGAAATGGCTTAATTGCTTCCACTATAAGTTCAGCAACGGAAAATATTCTTTCAAGAAAACACTGATTACTCTCAGTCTCTATTAGATATGAGAAAGTTAATGTACTAAATACTAACTAATACTGTATGTCTCTGTTGCTGTGAAAATAGAGGCATAGAGGGGAAAAACTCATTAAAACAAATATTAATATTTTGATGATCCATAAGGGTAACACTTCCTATGAAGCCTGTGTCTATCTAGAAACTGGGTTTCTGAACTCTCCCGCCCACTCCTGTAGGCGGCACAGAATGCAACCTGCAGTTAGTTTCTGCGTGTGAGTGTGACCACACATTGGCTTTTTGACAAGCCATATTATGCTTAAAGCTGTAGGAGACTACAGATGCACCGATGTCCTGGCACTTATTCATCTCCAATATAATAGCAATATAAAACTCATTGATCACATCACAAATAGTATAGCCTGAGTCTAGCATAGTTGTTGTTGTTGCTGTTGTTACTGATATTTTCAATGTAAGGTCTTGCTTGCCAAATAAAACCAGATATCTACTGTATAAGCTGTCATGTGTTAGGTTTTGCGATGTAGATCTTGTAGATCTGTTCTTTTTGACAAAGGATACTGTTGAACTTGTACGACGGTGAAGTCGGTTTGATTTTGGTGTTAAATTTGTGGAACATAATGCAAATGGGGCACACATGAATGCGCACTTGATTTACGAACAGGCAGGGTTCTCACATATTTCACTTAAGTAAAATATCAATACTGCCATGTAGAAATACTCTACAAGTTACAAGTAGAAGTCCCAAATTCAAAATGTAATTGAGCTTCAGCACAATACGTCACATTGCGAGGCATTGTGAGCTTGTAGATCGACTATTTTCAAATGGCAAAAATGTAGGCCTATATGGGGCTGAAGTGGTTAATGTATGTTTTGTAATAATCATCAGAATCTACAAAGTAATTATTAGTAACTAAAGTTGTCAAATAAATATAATGGAGTAAAAGTACAATATTTGTCTCTGAGATGTAGTGGAGTGGAAGTAAAAGTGTTGGAAATTGGAAATTCTCAAGTAGAGTACAAATACCTCAAAAGTGTACCGGAGTACAGTACTTAAGTAAAAGTTACTTTACAACACTGAGAACAGGTGCAACTGATCATCTGACACACCTGTGAGATGCACCAATCAAGGCTCATTGGCTCAACACAGCCTTACATGAATCCCACATAGGTCTTTACTAAGTAGCAACTCAAATATAGTCAAACTTTTACCAACAGCTTTTA
>NC_137828.1:43554973-43892473 GCF_963921795.1 Nannobrachium achirus
GAGCAATTAGGGGTTCAGAGTCTTGCTCAAGGACCCTTCGATGTTAACTCAGGGGGAGCCCGGATTCAAACTGGGAACCATTCGGTAACCCTTCGTGCTCTAATAACGGTTTCTCTACCCCTGAGCTATGCCGCCCCATTGTGATTGTCAAGCCTGATTCATTCCTCGCCACATGAGTCACCATCGTGCGGCAAAAACAGCAGAACTACAAATGTAAATGTAAATGAAATTGGCACACCTTAATAGGTCTGCCATTTTCATTATGTGCCGCCGTCAATCCGTCATATATGACTGAGCATAAATTGTAAACATTTGCACACAAATTGGTGTGCATGTACAGTATGTGTGGGGGGGATATACAGTACCTTGTAAGCACCTCATTTCGGGATATAGTGTTTAGTTCTTCGTTGATGACATACCGCAAAATCTGTCGTTCGGGGGTGCATGCGCGAAGAAGCCGACCCCACGGATCCGATTGTCTTTGCCTCAGCGAATGCCTGTCACCTGCAAAACGAACTGTCAGGCCACCAGGAAGCACTCAAGATAAAGAACGAGGGCAGAAAGCCTGAAATATGGTGCCTTACGGGAGCCGGGGCCCATACTCTTACAAGGTTAATGAACTCTCACTGGCTTTAATAGTCTGTTTTGTGACTCATGTATCTTCATAAAACATCCCCTTCCTTCCCCCAAAGTCTATGGGTGAGGGGTGCCGCTTCAAACAGCTGTGCCAGCAGGCGCACAAGAAGAGCAGATGATGAATCACAATCATCTCTCTCTCTCTTTCTCTCTCCTTCCTTCTCTCTCTCTCACCTGGTGAATGTTCACGTGACCTTTAGAAGGAGACAAAGAATTAAGATGCTCCCCTTACCCATTTTAACGAGCAACCTCAGGGAGCAGCCGAGGTGAGCTCTCCAGGCCTCCTTCAAGGTCCAGACACACGGGCAATCCTTTGTGTGGTGCAGTGGTGTAAAAAGTACTCACATTTTTTACTGAAGTAAATGTATCAATACTGGGGGCGCCCGCTAGCCAGTAGGCTAGGCACATACCACTTAGGCATTGCCACATACTGTAGAATGTGGCAGAACAGACAATCCAAAAGTTTGAATAAGGCAGATTTATTCTCTTCTGCAAGGTAGTAGTTCAAAACGTTCAAAAATGTAAAGTTGAAAAATGGAAAATAGACAAAAAGGAAAATAATAAACAAGGCCTAAAGCACCAAACTACCTTGAATCAGGCAAGCAGTATAAGTACAATCTGACTTCAATACTGTTTAGAGGACAGAGCTCTCCCAGAGCATTGTGTCCCCTACCTCTCTAGTGCAGAGACATGCCTGAATACAAGTAAGTTTCAAGAGCTTAAGTAGTGTGGGCCTTGCCCTAATTGGTCCAAACCAATCATCCCTGATCAAGGAACACTACCTAAATTCACCTGTCAATGCATTTGACAAATCAAGAAAACATTTCAGAAACATAATAAAGCATACAGCATAATAAATCATCTTAATCTAAAAGTAAGCATGCAAGTATTCATAGTTTCAGTAACCCAACTCCCATAAATAAACAACATAATCATTCCCCCTGCCAAATGGTCTGCCCCAATCACAGTCTCCTCCCTATAAATTGAGGTATGGAAACACCAGTGACTTCTTTGGCCGACCAACAGGGAGTAAGAATGTAACGTTTGTCATGGAATAATCTGTTGAGTAAATAAATAAATACATGTTTTAACCAGCTACTATTGTGTCATTGTAAAAACTGAAAGAAAATGTACTGAATATTACCAAGGGTCAAGATGTTACATACACTTTGAATGCGCACGTAGCTAGCATTGTAGCAAACAAACTGTTGACCATGTGGCTAGACAGGAAAATGGTGAGACATAATGGCTCAGGTAAAGTAAAGTGGGAAAGGCAGTTTGTCTTTATCACACAGTCCGGAATTCAAAAAGTGTAGTACAGTAGACCTACTTAAATAATACACTTAGTTACTTTACACCACTGCCTTTGTGTGTGTATAGTACATTGCCTGTGCCATGGAATAAGACCCCTGGGTGTTCTTTTGTGCGTCACAGGCGAGAGAAGCTACACACCCTGGCACTGGCAGGGTCCGTACACTGCTCTTACCGCACATGCACTTGCGCACGGGCACTCGGAACATAACGAGAATAAAGCTGTTATTTGTAATTGCCAAAATAGGGACTCAAGGTCAAAAGGGTTTCAATATTTTTGGGGGGATATTGTGTTTGCTTCTGTTACGGGAAATGAATGCACACAGTGTGCCTCATCATCCCGTTTATGAACCAATGGCCTGCCTTTCTCCCCTGACAATTAAAGACGGACGCTTTGCCGTAGGTGATATCTGTCAGTGGCAACTTTCCAAATGTTGTGACTCCGTGCTCCTGAGAAATTGTAGTTTTTTTGTCACAGGCTAGACGCCTATAGTAAGTATTGGGAAAATAGCACTGCATTTGAACTGTATTCATGGAGCCCTTTCTAAATGATGGGCTGGTCGCTTCTCACTAATAGACAGAAGCGGAAATGAGGACTTTTAATTGGTCGCCTGTGGTATGTACATTTTCCTGTTGACAAATCTACCTGCAAAACAGGTTTTAGGTGTAATCCAAATTGACCTGCTAAGATGACTTCTTCTTGTAGCCTACACATGCAATACCATAGCTATATTTCTTAATAATAAACACAATGTGTATACAGTAGTACAGTCATATACATTAGTCAGCTGCAGTTATAGCTGACTGAGAGAACAGGCTGAAACACAAAGCCAAGTGAGCGCACATGCACGTCTGCAACATGGTCGCGGCCCTCATCAAGGCGGCATTCACACAGGCACGTTTTATTGCGATTAAAACGAATCCTGTAACGTATTGTCGGAAAATACACAACGTTTGGGCATGTGTGAAGTCGCATCCGTATTCTTTTTCGAATCAAAGAAACGAATGCAAATCCACAAAAAAAACGGTGGTTTTGATTCGCTACAGCAAACACTTCACTGTTGGTGTGAATCCATCCGTCTCAAATACAGGCAATGAAACATTGTGGTATATAGAGCCATGTGCGGGTTAAATCCATAGTTATATATAAAAGGTTAAATCCCCCTCCAGACCATCCACTCTCATTAGATGTATGACCATTAGCCTAAGGTCCATGCTGCCCGCCCCCTCCCCTCATTGATTTAATTTCTGATCACCGCTCCCTCGATCGCGCATAGTGTATTATTTGTGAGGAGTTGCTCGCAGTCAGGCCTAATATACAGTAATATAGGCCGATGTGTGGGTCTCTCGCCCTTGCTCGTGCGCTCTCTCTCTCTCTCGTTCTCTGTGCCAAATCATGTCCAAATGGAGACGCTTTACGCACGGAGCACAGAAAGAGGGAGCCAGGGAGGGCAAGACGAGGGGCAGAGAGAGAGAGAGAGAGAGAGAGAGAGAGAGACGTTAACGTTCTCCTCTTCGTAGATATTCATATCTTGAATATATTTGCTGTCTGGTTTATTGCTGGCAAGTCCCTCCGGCCGCCGCTGGTTTTATTTTTCGGATCGCCGTTTCCGACCGCAGATAAATAGGCTAACGCACGCCTGTGCCGCAATTTTGCGGGGGCGGTTACATTGTGAGTTGAACTTGAAGAATTAATAAACATATAGGGTGATGGAGGAGGCATTATTATGCAGCTTGGATACATACATGTCCCGTGGAGACAAAAACCTAACCCCTAAGCCTAACCCTAACCCTAACCCTAACCCTAACCCTAACCGTTGTGGGGACCTACTATTTTGTCCCCACACTGTCAGAGGTCCCCTGCAGGTGACTGCATGAACATGCGTTTAGTCCCCATAAGTATAGCTAGACAAACTCACACACACACACACACACACACACACACACACACACGGACACGCACACGCACACGCACACGCACACAGTGGCAATAACTCGACAAGACAACAACACATACAGTACGTATGACAGCAAGCATGCCAAGGCAAAATAATTCCCCATGCACCATGCACCGTCTGACATGGTTTTCACAGAGCACAGAGCAAAAGAACATTATTCTTTTCTCAGCGAGCTCATTTGATGTGACACATAATTAATTAGTGCCTTCAAATGATGTCTAATTTAATAATTGAACGAGCAGGAGGAGTGCGGGGCTTTGTGTGGCACCTGGATATAAAATGATTTTGAAAATAGAACATGTATGGGGGGAGGGGGGGGGGGGGCAATAGACAGGATGGGGGGGGCTTACTCCTGCTTTTTACCTGTCTTCCTTTCACAATGTTTGATGTATTTCGAGTATAGCAGGAACCGTGCGGTGCATGGAAAATGTCTCTAAGAATACAACGTATGCGCCCTACTGTGTCAACGTCACTCACTGCTTGCGAGTCAGCCTGCGTTCTAATAGAGTCTGCATTGTCTCTACACTGATATACGGTAAGATGGAGTAGCTAGGGCTTCCAGCACAGAGCAATATCATAAGTGCCTAAGAGAGTATGACAATATAGCATAAAAAAAGCAGATTCTGTATACTTTATGTGCGGCTGACAAGAGTGTCTGAACTGTCTCAGCGTAGAAAACTCTGTTTAGACACTGTTCTGCTTAAGACACTGTCAGCAGCAGCCGGTGGAACCACAAAGTTGTGTATTTATAGCCAGGCAGGCCTTGTGAGTTCAGGGGAGGCAGAGAACATCTGCAGGTTGGATAGGCAGCGGGTAGATGGTGTGTGGGGTGAAGTGGGGCTGGCTGCAAATAGCAGTGGTGTTAGAGCCCAGTGCATGAGGCCGGTAGTCTTAACCATAAGATCTCGGATACCACCTTGGAACACCCGCTCGTTCAAAGTTGTCCGCATCAGAGCCTTTAACCACAATTGACCAAACTACGCACAGAGTGGGAGCTCAGAAGGAGGTGGATGAAGGAGGGTTTTTCCGTTGGAGGACGGCTCTTTGCAGCTGGGCAGAGACAGCAAGGCAGAGGCAGTGTTTTATGCCAGGAAGGGCTACACGATGTGTGGGCAGAAACCATCGTGATTCAGAGCTTGGCAAGCAAATTTTCTCTGTGCAGCCCCACTACTACCAGCCGGTAGGCACACACAAACACACTAGGCAGATAAATAAGCATTCTAACCCAATTCAGTTGGCAGAATTGGATGCACCTTGGGGTGGCTGTAGCTGAGTAGAGAGGCCATCTGCTAATCAGCAGGTTGCTGGTTCGCCCCATGGACTGCCCAGTCTATATGTCGGAAGTGCCACTTAGCAAGACACTTCACCCCTAACAGCTCCCCGGCTGCCTTATTAACGGCACTTCCCCACTGCTCCTAGTAGTTAGGATGGGTTAAACGATCTGTGTGAAACATTGCACGCAACACTTCCAGGAGGCCAATTGGAAGGACCTCTGCCCCATATCTTCCAAATCGGCCTCTTTGGTGGAACCAAAATACATGTTTTGCTAATACTCTTACGACTATCGAATCTCTGGTAGTCTTGTGATCAACAAGTATCAGTCAGATTGTAAATTACATTGCAATTTTATTGTGGGCTCGCCTGGAAGGCGAGCACACGTATGTTATCTTCATTATTTATTTGTTTATCTATCAGTCAGTATCTCCTCAAAACTTTGGCGCGATTCATCTCCTAAACGCTTACACCTTTCAACACCATTCAAATTTTTATGTGTTCAGCTTACTGAGGACACGTGTGCTTGTATTTCTCGTTTTGAAATGTTTTGTAGAATAATTATAAAAAAATAAAAATGTTTAACTTTAAGCACCCAATGCATTTCCAATGGGTTTAGTGAGTGGGGATAGAGTGTAGACAGAGGAAAGGGACCCATGTTTATATTAAGGCGCTGTGGCTGCAATATTCACACTTCAGATATGCTATTTAAATCATTGTGTTCACAGGTCTGCTCTCTGATTTGATCCAAATATCTAAGCTGTGTGATGTATATATTCTGAGTTAAAACTACAAATATCTCTAAATGTCCCTCTCCACTCTACTGATTGAAACAGCTGTGATTAAAGGCCTGTCTGTCATTGGCTGTTCTGTGGTGCTGCAAAGTAACCAAGTACATTTACTCAAGTATATACAAGTACTTGTACCTACAGTACAATTTTGAGGTACTTTTACTCTACTTTCCATTTTTGTTACATATACTCTACTATAAATACAGCATTTGACAGCTTCAGTTACTTGTTACTTTGTAGATTTTATTATTAATAAAAAAACATAGATGGACCACTTAATACTGCTATGAAGTTGATCTACAATGTGCACGCACACGCACGCATGCACGCACGCGCGCGCGCGCACACACACACACACACACACACACACACACACACACACACACACACACACACACATACACAAACAACTGTTACTGTGTTACTGTGGAGACGTTTGCTTGTATTTGTCTTTGAGACATGTTTTGTAGTGTTTTAGAAATTTTAGTTAAAAAGAATAAGGTTTTAGGATCCCGGGCAATGGGATTTACAGTATATATCCTAGAACCCGCAGGGACACTCAGCCGTATTAGTGGTTGTTGTTGGTTGTCAGGGAGATATCACAACCAATGCATTTTCAAATCAGATCCACAAACACAATAAAAGTCATGCTCCACTCCTCAGTCTGGAGTGGCCACATAGAAGAACGCCTTGGTTATAGACATAGTGGAGGACAGATGTGATCTGGGATTGTTAACCTACAGTATATGCACTCAATATACACCTCTAGAACACATAGAATATGTACAGTACAGTAAGGTTCAGTAGAGTACAGTAAAAGTACAGTAAGGTTCAGTAGAGTACAGTAAAGTACAGTAAGGTTCAGAAAGGTAGAGTACAGTACAGTAAAGTACAAAACAATAGAGTAAGGTACAGTAGAGTACAGTAAAGTACAGTAAGGTACAGTAGAGTACAGTAAAGTACAGTAGAGTACAGTAAAGTACAGTAGAGTACAGTAAAGTACAGTATAGTAAGGTACAGTAGAGTACAGTACGGTACAGTAGAGTACAGTATAGTATAGTACAGTAAGGTACAGTACAGTACAGTAAGGTACAGTAGAGTACAGTACAGTACAGTACAGTAAGGTACAGTACAGTAAGGTACAGTAGAGTACAGGAAAGTACAGTAAGGTACAGTACAGTAGAGTACAGTAAAGTACAGTAGAGTACAGTAAAGTACAGTATAGTAAGGTACAGTAGAGTACAGTACAGTAAGGTACAGTACGGTACAGTAGAGTACAGTATAGTATAGTACAGTAAGGTACAGTACAGTAAGGTACAGTAGAGTACAGTAAAGTACAGTACAGTACAGTACAGTACAGTACAGTACAGTACAGTAAGGTGCAGTACAGTATAGTAAGGTACAGTACAATACTGTAAGGTACTGTACCTTACAGTACCTTAAAGTATCCTATTTGTTGGGTTGGAAGCGAGCCCACACTGTTTCGAAGGAACAGTATTTCTAGTTATTATTATTATTATTATCATTTTATTTATATTTGCTGTTTTACCTTAGCCTGACACTCAGCCTGAATTGACATTTCGTTTCACTTCATTATTCAGTCTGAAAGTGCTTCCCCCCAGGGCGATTGCAGGGATGGGTGTTGACAAAAAGAGGCAGTCTTCAGCGATTGGTTCACCGACCAACACATGACATAGTGTGGCTGGCTAGTGGCTAGCCTGTTGCTTGCTAGTGCTACTTGCTAACCAAAGAAACAGTCAGAATAGGAGCACTACGAACTAGTAATCAAACACAACATAACATGCCTGCTACTGGTGTTTCATAGCGAGATCGATACGATCGCATTTTACCGCAATTTACCGCATTTTATCGCGACGCGATGCGCGGTACGGTACGGCGGCGGCGCTGGTGTACTTGGAAACACACATGAGTTCTGGGAAACCCCCACCCACGCTGATCACAAGACGCTGATTCACGACGCTGATTCGCCGATCAGATTTTCAACCGAGGAAGGACTCTTCAATGAGAGCACTTCTAGACCCCTGAATTGCCAAAACAAAAAATTTAAAGGGGTGTGGCTAGCGATCCAGGGTCTGGAACTAGGCTAGTTTTACCTCCTATAGAACCGGGTCCAAACTATGGACCTAAGGCGCTATGGGGCAGATGTCACTTGATTGACAGTACTCTCTGTAGTATATTCCTAGTAGGGTGATCTTCTGGACTGCTTGGATGTTGATGTTGCCTGGGATACGGTTGGTGTACTTTTTCTATTCCCTTATTCATGAGTCCTAGAGCTCCAATGATTATAGTATTACTTCAGTCTTCATATCCAACATCCTGCTGATTTCAATCTCTAGGTCTTTGTATTTGGACAGCTTCTCTGTGACCATCACAGAGGTGTTTCTATCAGAAGGTATTTCCATGTCTATGAGCATACATCTCCGTTCCTTCCTGACAGTGTGGATGGGCATGTCATGTGACATCATTATCCTCAGTTACTGTTTTCACTGTTTTTCAGAACAGAACTCCTTCAATTGTAATCTAGGCACTGATGAATGAATGATGAATCAATGATGAATCAGTGATGACTCATGATGAATCATCAAATGTGCAGGCAAGAGAGAATGCACAAGCGCATGGATGTGTGAAACACACACACACTGTTCCATACGCTGTTCCTTTCTTTTCTATTTCATTTTCAAGTTATTTTAGTGTCCTTGTACACACAGGAACATATTTTGCAGAGAAATCCACAGTTGTCATCGATGGTGTTGCTTTGCTCAGTGAAAATGTGGAAAAGGACTGTAAAGTACTTGCTCTCACGTCATATTTGTGGGTTGGGAGGAAATGCCACCCCGGGTGGCACTTTAAGTTACTTGTGAAATGGCCAAAATAGTGTGAATTATGATAAATATCACCTCAACCACAAGGACCACAATGTAATGTCTACACAATTAGAGAATGTAGAGAATATCCTCTTCTATTATCTCTTCTACCCCACATCAATACAGCATGGAATTGTGGACTATCCAACGACCAACGATAACAAAATATTCTAAGTTTTGTGTCTGAGAGGCTAAATCTCATCAAATGGTGGTCCGTGGCTCAAATGCCAAATAAATAATGGAGCTTGATATAAAAACAGTTGAAAACCACGAAATACATACATTCATTCATTCATTCATTCATTCATAGCTGTGAGCTTATCGCCTTTATTGAACATCAAGGGGACGGCTCATGCATCATCATGTCACTGACACCACATGATTCATGCCATATGGCATCGCACACAGTACAGTGTGCACCTCAACACCCTTCTCCTGTCCTGCAGACGGAGTATGTGTGTGTGTGTGTGTGTGTGTGTGTGTGTGTGTGTGTGTGTGTGTGTGTGTGTGTGTGTTAGAGCCCTGCACGGGCCTGAAATGTGGGGCCCGGCCCGGCCCGGGCCCGTGGAGTTAAGGCCCGGCCCGGCCCCAGGCCCGTTGGTGAGTTTCAGAACCGAGCCCGGCCCGGCCCGTAAGCCCGTCACTTTATTATTTAATTAAATATTTACGTGCGTGGCTTTCACTGCTGCGCGCAGCAGCTACACTCTCAAGGTCCATACTGTCACAGACCACCGAGATTTGCGTCTGAAAGGTCCAGTTCAACTACAAAATGACACGTCTTGCAACTTCTGAAAAGGATTACTCCTATTTTGAGTTCGGAAAGCTGCACGCACGTTAGAAAGTTGGAACTTTCCCACAAAAAAGCTGTGGTCGGAGACAGTATACAGCCCTCTACTCTAACTGTGCTCGTCTTGCGCTCTGATTAAAAGAAAGAAGTCAACATCACAACACAAGTAAGAAATCTTCCTCCACCCACCGTTTGTTATGTTACTGTATATGCTCACAGCAGAAAATTAGACCTTGATTGATTGATATTATTGTCGGCTTGCCGTGGTTAAGCCATCTCGTAAAATACGGAGTATCGTCCAGTTATAGCCTACTAAAGAGTAAAGACGCATTCCGTAATGAACGGATACGGGAGGTCGGGGAATCATTACAGGGCGATTTATTTGAGGAATGACTGTAAAATTGTTGAATCTACAGTAGTGCTCCTAATATTCTAGTCTCGCTGTGTGAGTCGCAGACACACAGAGTTTGACAGAATAAAAGACGTAAAGCTCCCTGCTCGTTGCGGGCGGCCATTGGCTAATGTACTCATGTCACGACCAATCAGAGATAGAACCCATAGCCTAGAAGACTATAGGCTATGCGAGGCAGCTGCTGTCTCACTCACACTCTCCATTCTAGCTATGCGCACTGTCGCACACAGAGACGTCATGTGTGAAATTCACCGCGCGAAATGTTCCGAGCATGGTTCTGAGCCCGGCCCGGCCCTAGGCCCGTTGGTGAGTTTCAGAAACGAGCCCGTCCGGCCCGTTTTTGGCGGGCCGGGCCGGGCCCTGGTCGGGTCCCGGCGGGCTTGCAGGGCTCTAGTGTGTGTGTGTGTGTGTGTGTGTGTGTGTGTGCGTGCGTGCATGTGTGTGTGAAGAAACCTGAAGGTCATGCACACACACACACACACACACTCACACACATACGTATGCACCCGCACGCCCCCCCCCCCCCCCCCCCATCCCCCCCCCCACACACACACACGCACACTCACACACCCACCCACGCACACACTCACACACACACACACACACACACACACACACACACTGGGCATGATTAAGTGAGTCTGACCGAGCCTACCCTGGCCCCTCTGTCTCATTCTTTCTTTGTCTCTCGCTGCTTCTCAGTTTTAATCCCGGTTTCCACCATCGGGCCTTTTCTCCGTTTACGTCTCATAACTTCTATTTTGCGCGCTATATCTTTTGCACAACCCCCGCTTCCCCAAACCCCCACCCCGATCCCCGTCTTTGCTCCCTTTCTTTTTCCACCTCACTCTCAATCCTACTCTTCTGCTCTCGCATGCACCCCCCCCCCCCCCCTCACTCTCTCTCTCTCTTTTGGCTCGGTCTCTTTGCCTTCCATTTCTGTCCAGGCTTTAGCTGTCATTGAGAAAACCTTGAGATAGATGAGGTCTTCAATCGGACGCAGCCATCAACCACAGCCCGAACAATAGATGTAGAGCACTATAAATCAGGAGATATTATGGGGAGTAGTGACAGAGTTGTTTGCCTTGGAAGAGCCCATAAACCCTGAATGTCATAATGTTTGTGGGCCGTGTACGGTAAAATAAGAATAAAGAAATGAATTTAAAAAAAAGAAATCCCCCAACATATGCTCGGTATCGTAACGGAGTGTTTGTGGCAAAGCCGCCGTTTCTCGCTTCGCAAGATCCATTTAGACACGATCAGTGGAAAGTAAAAGGGGAGGGGGTAAAAAAAGAAGGAAAAAAAAGGCATTCGGGTGCAGTTGAAATATGTTTCTCATTAGGGGTGTCAGTGGGGAAAGGAGGGGTCCTGACGTTTTTAATCGTCCCCCCCCTTTCATATCAGCCATAATGGGACCTGAAACAGCTGTGTCTCCGAGAGGAAGCGGGGTCCTCCCACGTGTCATGTGGTCGGGTGCCGGCCGAGGCCCTCTGGAAATGTTCACGTTGCGGTGGGGCAAGAAAAAAAAATAAAAAAATGAGCTGATTATTTTCATTCAAGTGGGTGTGAGTGCAAGGAATTAAGGTGGGGTGGGGAGGGGATCCTCCTCTGAGGAGGTTTAAAAATAAACGCAGGGCCCCCGTCTTCGCCCCCCTGGTCCCCTCCCCTCCCCTGCCCTTTTATCTTGCTAGACCACATGGCACATGGCCTCGGTGATTGAAACTGCAGCTGTGGGTTCGGTCTGTGGCTTGGTAACTTCAGAGCAGCGGCTGCACATCGAGAAAGGATGAAAAACACAAGTGTGCAGAACTACTCCACCTAATATGCACTGTGGCTTTGGCAGGGCCTTATTAGACCAGAGGCTTTCAAGCTTTTTGTGCCCAATAATAAGGCACGCTAAAGGGCAAGTCAAAATCTCTAACACGTGTTGTCGCTCTTATCATTATTCAAACGTGACCTAGGGTTCAGGAGTTATAGGTCAGTACGTGAAGAGGCCAGTGTTGCCAGGTCTGCTTATTATAAGCGATCGTGGGCTTGTTTTTCTGTAAAGTTGCCTGGGGGTTGCGAGCTTGTTTCTAAAGTGTAGTTGCTGATTATTGTTTAAAACAGTGGTTCTCAACCATCAAGGACCCCCATATGAATGTGTTTTTGTCCACATACTCCAATCTGAAATTATAATTTTATTATGCCAGGGACCTCCGTACCAATTCTTTTGAATATAGCAGATACAAGCTCACAACATGCCAGGATTGTGTCGTGCTGTGAGCTTGTAGATCGTCTATTTTCAAATATCCAACGCATTTAGGTGCTCATGTGTCCTATAGAGGCTTCTTTTGTCCTTCTTTTCATAGACCTGGTTGATTTTTTCTCTCGCTGGCAAACCTGGCAACACTGGAAGAGACCACCATGAGGCCGATTTGAAAAATGTGTTCCTTGGTGTGCACGTTCCTTTGCACGCACATGTGGAGAGTGCGAATAAAAAAGTAAAAAATTAGGATAGAAATAGGATAAAAACCAAAAATACATTGATAATAGCATGCCCAAAAGTAGGGAAATCAGGTTTAATGTGGGAAATGTGCACAATTAAGTACTGATATATTATGAATGAATGAATGAATGAATGAATGAATCATAACTTTTCGTATGGACGTATATAGTATGCATCGCAGATATATGTGTGGCTGCAACAGGTTCTCACCCCTATTGCGTCATACAACTGACGCGATCTTAAATACCGAATGCTTCTCACCATAGACGCGGACGGATTGCCTAATGTCTCAAGGGTTAGACGCATTGGGTGGTCTAAGAAGAAAGAAAAAAAAGTAGTTCCTGATGCGGGATTCGATACGCTCTGAAGGCTTCTTGGTTTACCAGCCACCCGTCGCTACCGTTCACGCCACTATAAACGACGGAGCGGCGCCGTCTCAGGCGGCGATGACCCCCGTGAGTCGCCACCGAGGCGAGCGATAGCGAGCCGAGTTGCCGCGACGAGCGGTGGGAACGCCGCATGAGCCGACTCAGCCGCGTTACCGAATTACGTGCCGTTATGGACAGAATAGTAAATCTTGACCAGGGGACTGCTTCCGCCTCCGAATGTGGCTCAAAGAAGGGACTACGTTATCATTTCACGTTTTGTCAAAGATAAAAGCACAAAAAAAAAGGTACTTCCCAGTCACTCTCGTTAGCTCAGTCGGTAGAGCATAGAGATACAAATCCATAGACTGGGGTTCGATTCCCCGTGACGGCCGTCAGTGAAAAATCTTCCAGTAAACACATGTCGGCGCATGCGTACTAGGACTCTGTCTCGTCCAAAAACTCTCCGTCTCCGTCGCACCCTAGACGCAATAGTCACTCCCAAAGGAAAGAAAGACACGGCGTCGGGAGGGTGAAGCAAAGGGGGTGAGAATGGGTTGGTGGCTGCCACAAAATCCCAAAGGCACACATGATATGATATCCCCTCCACTTGAGCTGAATTACACAGTTGTTTTACGCAGATTTCAAGGCATTTTTTTTCTTGTTACTGTATCCCCCCCACAGTAACAAGAGGAAACGTAACTTAAAATGTGTTGACAAACGAAATTGCATTTCCATTATGCATCTGTTCAAAGGTACTTACATTGTTGCTTGATTTAAAGAACGACGTTATCGTTTTTTGGTTTTTTGACCGTTTCATTTTGACTGAGAATGATGTGAGACTAGCCTACACACACCAGCAGCAGGTCCAGCACCTGCAATGACTCCTTCTGCCACTGCCTGCCTGCTTGTCACTATCGCGTTGCATTAATTAAACTCATTCAGAACAGCTGAGCTGAGCTGACTGCACTGCACTGGTGGGACTGTGCCTCTAGAGGGCAGTAATACGCCTTGAAATGAGAACTACTCAGTGTGTACACGTACAGTATAATCGATCATATTTGCGGCTTTTTCTTGGACCTGAACACTGGAGGGGATATCCCCCCCACCCAAAAAAAGTGGAGGTGTTAATCCCCCCCGTCCCCCCCACCCCCTGCGCGCATGACTGCATGTAATCAAGACATGTATGTATGTCTGATTTTTTCAATTCTATATGATTGTCTATGATTGTCTTTTAAAGTTGCCACAAATCATGAATTGTGCATGAAATGTCCTATATGCGTGAAACTTTGCATGCAAACTCCCAGTAACCTCATGGTGGCGCCATAACAGGTTTTAACACAGCCCTGGGTTGACAACCCGCCCTGGCTGAGAGAAAAAAAGGATGGTGCCAAGTATAGAGCCCAGGGGGACCACGACCAGTGTAAGTGCTTAATCCTTTCATCCTTTAACATGCACAGTCTTAATTCTATCTAATTTAGTCAAGATGAAGTGTTTTATATTGGTGACATTACAATTAATTTATTGCTTCCTGCACTGAAATGTGTTCATTTCAACTTTACGGGTATAATTTCCACCCACTTACTGTCTATAGTTAAATGAACAAAGAACATCTCAGTCAGGGTATCCAACTGTGAAGAAACCTCTGAAAAGCAACACAGTACATTCAAACAAGTTCCTGCCGCGGAGTCGTCCTAATCCTAAACCCTATAGGCCATGTAAGGCCATACTTGTAAAACAACCCATGCTGATTGATTTCTGGCCGTCTTCTTGTGGTTGCTTGTGACTTCAGTGCTGCTGAGCAAATTAAGTGGCAGCAGTGATGGAGGCCCTCTTAACACTGAACCAGACATAGAGATTAACAGGAACCTTGGCCTAATGTCTGCGATTAGATTTTACCCTTGTGTGCCATCAGGGCTTTAGCACAAGTGAAAGTTAAGTGAAAGTGGACTTAACAGGTTTTTTTTTACACACAACTTGATCCCTGCTGGAGAAAAGGCTGTGTGTGTGTGTGTGTGTGTGTGTGTGTGTGTGTGTGTGTGTGTGTGTGTGTGTGTGTGTGTGTGTGTGCGCGTGTGTGCGTGTGTGTGTGCGTGTGTGTGCGTGTGCGTGCGTGCACATGCCGTGTGTGAATAGCCAAAGGCACCTCTGTGCTTATTGCTGTCCACAATCTCATGACCAGACACCATCAACCTCTAGCTGTGAACATTACGAAGAGATTGACACCTGGTAAAGACATACAAACTGGACCTCAATATATTATGTGTGTGTTTGTGTGTGTGTGTGAGAGACCGAGATAGTGTGACTGAATGACAGATAGCGGGAAAGCGGTTTATGATGCATTTGTGTGTGTGTAGACAAACTTGTGCATCTCTGCTGTGTGTCAATGCGTGTACAGCATGTGTGTCCTTGCTGACCATATAAAGCCATATAAAGGCTGTGAAATGGCACTTTTAGGAAATGGATCCATAACCTTGAGTATTACTATGTTTTATTGGCTAACGTTACAAGTGCCATTCAAGGACCATCAGCGTGAGTCCCCTTTACTGTCACAGCTGTGCCTTGCAGTATGACAACCTCACTATGCTGATCCAGCCAGGGGTGCTCAGATCTTTTACTTTTTAAGTAAAAGTATAACATTACCGCAATATAGAAATACAAGTATTAAAGTTATACTATGTCAATTTTTTTATAAAACAAATCCTAAAGTTGTCCTAACTATTAAATCGCTAAAGTTTTAGAACACCCACTCCTTTAATTTCAGCCCCTAAAGCCTTCTGTAAATATGATCCTGGCCGGGGTCCGGATTTTGCTGCAAAATTACGTCATCTGCATCATCTGTATACGTTGTGTATACGTTGGCCAATCACATCGCGGATCATACACACATGATACACTACCGGCCAATCACAGCGTGTCTTGCCGTCTCTTCAGGAAGTAGCCTCCCTCAGCAACAGTGTTTACGATGGTGAAGGATTCTTGCCTCTTACTCCCCAAATCCTGGTCAGAAAATTACGTTCTACCCCTCTACGGATTCGTATCGGTCGCGGTGGTTTGCGGCCCCGCTCCGGTGGTCCGCGGCAACACCGGGCGAAAAACGGCCGGAAAAAGCAATACCGCTACTGACCACTAGTTTAGCAACTTACACAGTATAGCTTTAAATCGTAATTACGGAAATAAAGTAAAGGGCTTGTATTCGAAATTGTGCTAGAGTAAAAGTTCAATAGTATTATTGGCATCATAACATTTAAAGTACAACAAGTATGCTAAAATTATTATTATTATTTTCAAATTTGTCTAAATGTGTCCAAAAATAAATAGACAAAATAAAATAGGGCATAATTGGTAAATGTGTGCCTTGTAATAATAATCTAAATTTACAAAGCAACTTGGTTTTAAAAACTGTAGTAAAAAGTGCAATATTTGCCTCTGAATGGAAAATGCTCAAGTAAACTAGTAGCCTACCTCAAAATTGTATTTAAGTACAGTACTTCAGTAAATGCACTTAAATTACTTTTCACCACCAGATCTGGCCAAATCAAAACTTTGTTGGGGACAAAGAATGTTATGTCCACCACTACCACCAGAGGAATGGTAATAACCAACTTAACATAACATGACTTATCCCATAATGTGGTGTAGAGGGGAAAAAAGGAGCAGACTATGTATGAAGACATAATAGAGGTGCATACTTAAAGCCTTTTTCTTACTTTAATCTGATGTTATATCCCAGAATTAATTTTTCATAACTTCATCCCGAGTCCATCACAGCTCCGAACGCGAGCGGTGGGGTTTTGCGGTAAATCACGTAATTGTATCGCTCGAAAATTCATAGCAGATATCTGTCGTTCATAACTTAATCTCTCCGCAGTGTTCCGAAAGTCTTACACAACGAGATTTCACTCGTTATTTCATCCAAAAGTCCCCTTTGGGCTGTCATAGTGGCTACGACTTAAAGAAGAATTTCGGTCAAAAAAAAGGCTAAAAGTACTTATTTGTTCCCAGAAAAGATGGTCCAGGTGATCTTTTTTCAAAAGATGCAATATATTCCATTTTGCATCCATCTGACCTACCTGACCAGGGCTTCAGACAGGAGCGATCGGATAAAATGTTAAGTTGCATATTTATCTCGCTCGAAAGTTACAATTTTCACTTCATTCCTGCGGCTGATAATGCCTTGAGTCCATATAATTGGCAATAATGGCGGAGCTGGGTGAAAAAAAAAACTAAAAACAAAAACAAGTATGGACTTGTTGCCACAGGCTTTCGAGCTAGATAAATACATAGATTAACAATTTATCCGATCGCTCCTGTCTGAAGCCATGGTTGGGTAGGACAGATCGAGCAAAAACTGACTAGGCCTATATTGCTTCTTTTGAAAAAAACAACACCTGGACCATCAGTTTGGGGACCAAATAATTACTTTTAAAGGTAAGACAGCATTTTGGGACAAAATGAATGAATTTTCGATGTGGTGGACTGGGTATGGAGTTATGAAAAAAGTTCACCTGTACCATGCATTCTAGGATATAATAACTTCAGATCAAGGTAAGAAAAAGGCTACTCGGAATTAGCCTGATAAATCAGTCCGCACATTACCACCCCCTGTTGGTGGGTGGTGTGTAGTGAGGACTGACCCCGGAGATTAAATATTTTATTTCGTCTCGCCCGAGGAGCGGGCGGCTTGAATGGGCCAATCAGGGTTGTATGCTTGGGGCACGTGGTTTGGCGTCTGGTGGATTCCCAAGGCTGGTCCGGTCCCAGCCCCCTCCCTTCAGAACTCTTCTGCCCACGTGAGAGTCCCTAGTGGACTCTGATTGGTGCTCTTCTGCCCACGTGAGTCGCTAGTGGACTCTGATTGGTCCCTGAAAACTGTCATGGCAGAGTCAGGCGGACGCCCGCTCGACTCGAATTCTTTTAATAAACTATACAATAGTGCCGTTTCATTACGTTTTAATACCATTTTGCACTAACGTAAACATGCAATCATATAATATGTTATAAGAAATAACGTATCTTTGCAATGTCACGCCACTTCGCCGTCGGGGGCTCTAAGCGTGTGTGTGTGTGTGTGTGTGTGTGTGTGTGTGTGTGTGTGTGTGTGTGTGTGTGTGTGTGTGTGTGTGTGTGTGTGTGTGTGTGTGTGACGTCAATAGGCTTTAGCCCGCCCCCCCCAGAAGTGGAATGTCTCCCCGAAGGATCAGACTCTTTCCCAAAACGAAGTGAAACGTAGTGTGAAGAGTCTGACGCTTGCAGCCAGGCAAACTCGGAATACTCCTTTGAAAAAGTTTGAGAACCACTGACATAGAAACATGCATTTTTCAAAAACCTTAGAAGGATCAAGGATTTAGAAGACATTTATAGAATCGGGTGAAAAATATGCAAACACTTTTTCACGATTTTTCAAAAATAGAAGATCTACAAGCTCACAGCACGGCACTCATGCCGCTCTGATTCGATCGTCCTCATTCAACGCTACTGTACCTTCATATAATTCATCCTCACTAATGTTCAATACAACAGTGGTTCTCAACCTGTGGGTCGGATCAAATTGTATTTTTTTTTTCCTTTTTCAAATAATAAGAAAGAGGCAAAAAAATTAAAATAAGCTGGAAATAGCTTGAAAATAGCCAATCTACAAGCTGACAATGCCTCGTATTTGTCTTTTTTCCTGTTCTCTCTCTCGCACTAATTGTTGCCAGCCAGGAAGGGAACAGTCATTGATATTGCACGTCAACAGCAATTTCTCACTTTCAGTTAGCTTAGTTTGGTAGATAATTGTGCTTAATAAAATTCAATTTGTAGAACTAGAAGTTTGTCAGTGTTCTTTCCAAGTATTGACAGGAACTCATACTGTATGCTTTGCATGCTTTCGGGTTAACCGATTTAGCGTGCATGCTCGCACGCACGCACACAAGCACTCATTCATGCCCAAACCACTAAATTGTGTACAAATTCTATTTCACCTTCTTCACTCTTCGATTCACTGTTCTTTGCTGCAGCGGTGACGCAATTGTAGTCCTTAGCGGCCATTTCTTGGGTCAAAACACAGGTGTTTCAATTGTTTGATTGCATAGAACTAATGCTCTAGTCCAATCAGAACACCTGTGTAAGGCTGTGTTGACCCAAGAAATGGCCGCTCTAGAACTACGTATTGGCACACCCTATAGCAGAGCACATTGGCTGGGAGTAAAAAAACAACCACATTTGGGGAAGGAATGTGGATTGGTAAACGTTGTCCTTGACCATGTGCAAAAGACAATGTTTTACCGGCATTTTTGTGCAGCAGACTTCTCTACCTCACCAAAAGAGGGTTGAAAATAAACAAAATAGGATGAATTGTGCTGTGTTTAGCAAGCGCTTCCTCTCGGTCTTGGTAAAGACCTTGAGAGATTGTGGATGAGGGTTCTCTGCAGCTGGAAGGTTGTTATAGCACAAGGAGACGTCCTTCACAAACCATAGCTGTCATCTCTGGTCTGGTGTATGCTCCAATACGAGATCTCCTATTTTTTTTTTGCAACTTATTATTATTATTTAAAATAAGTGCACATTAGTGCACAACACACACGCATGCACACACACATGCGCGCACCGTTTCCGATGACCCTCAACAGCTCCATGACAGTGATCAGCTAATTAAACGCACCACAGTGGTGTCCAACTTCTCCAAAGTTTCCGTGCATGCATTTGCAACCAGTACAATAAACATAATCATTATTAATAAAACATGGCACCCCATCTTTAATGTAGTATCCATTGACATGATACTCGCCTCCGCTAGGGGTCAGAGTGCGGATAACCTGTATCCACCTGTTTCTGCCAGACTTTACTGTAGCATTATTTGTGGGACACTTCCGGTTAACAGCAAACATACAAGCTCGTCGCAGTTGCAGTAGCTGTGAGCTTGTAGATCACACTCGGCTGCGGCGCCGGAAGCTGCCTGCACCTTCGGCTCAATGCACGATGGGACTTTGGAAAGTTGTGGATAAAAACAGACTCTTGTTTAACTGCTGGATTTATTCTGAACAGTAATTAATTCAGATACTTCAGGTATCAAATGACAAGACTGTCCAACAACACCGAGCTGGAACATCCACATGCAGTCTCTATAAAAACATACTATATAGTCTTATTTTCACATCCAGGTTCTCACTGTATTGCTTTAACCAAACCTAGAAGAAACCTTTACAGATTCTTTTTATATTGCTCCTACATATTTTGTCCAATTGCAGTGAAACTTTGCACCCTTTTCACATTGTCTTGTTATAGCGCCATGTTTCAGCATTCAAGCTTTTGATATTTTTATGTGACGCTATGATCAAGTAGGGCATTAATGGGAGTTTTATGCCTGACATTGACAATATGTAGTAGTAGTAATAATAGCACATACATTTTAAGGGAGGTCTTCCACAGTGGCTTTTACTCTTGCACTAGTTGCAGCTAGATGGTGTGATGACACTATACTGCCTGCCTGCACATAATCTAATATCAAGGTATCCAGAGGTACAACATTCCACAGCTCAGTGTCTCTCGCCATGTGTCATTTCTTTCACACCACACCGTAAGCAACTTGCAGAGCATCAGAAGATTTCACCCCCTACATGTCAGCAGCTGCCCCTACAAATGATCCAGATCATCTGTACGTCAAACCAGTTTTCAACTGTGGCGAAATACTGCTGCTATATGCCTCTTCACATGCCATTTCCACCCATTTGTAGCTGTGTTTCAGTCTTGAGTGGAGTTTGTCCACGAAACCAAATTAATAATTCACCATCGCCATCGACATCAATAGCTTTTACTGTTGTTTCATTCAATCACTCAACTGCATCCCGGTCTGAAAATATCAAACATCAAAATGCATCAATGTATCAGTATCCACCACATCATTATCTTTTATTTTGTTTATTTTTTATAATTTTTTTTACATCTTTTGATGTATTATTATTATTATTATATATAGTTTCATCTGTTTGAACGTTTTCTATTAAGTAGATAAAGATACTACTGTGTTTGGTAAGTATTGGATGATTTTGTGATATAGGCCCCACCATGAAAATGTTTAAAAGGGAAGATCATTTAATCATTGCCAGTTTCTTTGACGTGTGAGTGCCTTTGAATGCACAAATCAGGCAGTGGCCTGAGAGAGAAGTTGGAAGGGAAAGTTAGCCCAGGCAGCTGTACGTGACAGCGGAATGTGGAATAAACTCCCTGTCACACTTAGAACAACAGACCCACTCCCTAGCTTCTGCCGTGGCCTGAAGACTCACCTCTTCAGACTCCACCAAGGCCCATAGCACTTACCATAGCACGGGAGCGCTTCGCTGTCGCTAACACTCCCGACGCTCCTTTGTCGAAATGACGGTCGTTTGAAAGAGCGAGATTTCCCCCCATAGCACTCGCCTACCCTGAGCATTTTTAGGTTATAATGTTTTTACTGATTAGGTGCTTGGTCTACCTACGTTATTTTTCTAGATTGATATTGCTATACATTTGATGTATTGATGTTGATGTATTGTATTACCTGCATATTGTATTGATGTATTATCTGCTTATTGTAAGTCGCTCTGAGCGTCTGCTAAATGCCTGAATTGTAATCTCAGCCTGTCCCTCTGCATAAAAGACCCTGAACAGAAGCAGTGAATTACCTGATTCATATCGTGCCGCATCGTATGCTGATCTACAAGCTCAACACGTGTCGCAGTGTGACAGGTGTAGATCGGCTTTTTCAGTTACGCAACCTCAGTGTGCAACTTGTTGACATGTTGAACTAATTTGCACGCTGAGGTTGCCGTACCCATACCTGAAAATGGTCAGCAATGTTACAGTCGTGGCTAAAAGTATTGGCACCCTTGCATTTGTAACACCTTCCAGAAGCTTGACAAATGAAAACATATTTTGCATCAACATACAGTATTTGGTTTGCAGAGGAACACAACATAAACCTAGAATAAATATAGAATCCTAGCTCATTCTACAAAGAAACTTGCACAAATACTTAAATACACTGTACTTGAATTTCAAGCAGGCTATTCACCTGGAACTCACCTGTGGTGAGTCCAAGTTAACTTTAATAAAGCAATAAGCCACAAGAGGCGAGTGGTTACCGGGGGAGTATACACCGGCTGAGAGGCGTTGGGAAACACAAGCCTCGCGTGGCTTATTGCTTTTCTAAAACGGTCACAATAATTGCAACATGAAAATCATAGCATTGCATTATTTAAAGAAAAAAGTACACTTCTCCGCCACCAGGAAGATACATTTCCTTGCGTTTACCAGTCACATCCAGGAATAGCCCTGAATACATGACTATCATATACATGATAGTCATGTATTCAGGGCTAATCCAGGAATGGAACTTACGGAAGGCAGTGTGTGTTTACAAAGTCACGTCATTCTTTTTGCCAAAAGAATAGGGAAACAACACTTGTGTTAGATCAGTCTCATGTTAAGAACCATATTCGATCCATACACATGTTTATTTTCATCCAGATAGCTGCTATGTGGGTGAACAAAACATCAAAAACGCTAGCATAGCAACCTAAGCTAAACAGCCGAGTGGTGCCTGGAGAATAGAGGGCGCTTGTTGCCTTTACAAGCCCCGCCCGGAGCCATTCAGATTCAGTCACTGTCCTATGCATGTGGGCGGTGCTTAGAAGCACCCGCACGGCAGGATTTGAGAGGAAATCAAACGCTCGCTTCTCTAGTTCAGCCTCACGGCACAGTGGAAAGAAATAACGCACCTGGCTTTGATATAAACTGATTCAAGGTGTGGGTTACAGTCTCAGGTATACCATGGCAACCAGCCAATCAAAATCAAGGAATGGAACTAGCCGTTTTAGAATCTTTAGTAACCACTAATCCACCCAGTTTAAATGGAGTAAAGCCCTCATCTGCTGTTTTGTGTCACACACTAAGCATGGACCAAATGAAAAAGGAGAGAATTGTCAGGAGGTCAGATTGTATCAAACATGGGCAATCTGAAGACATTAAGTCCATCACCAGAGACCTTGATGTTCCCTCACTGTGTGGGCAATTGTGTGTTGTGTTTTTTTAAAACAAATGCAAGGGTGCCAATACTTTTAGCCACGACTGTAAACAACATGGTTGAATGCAAGGAACAGAAAAGTAACTAAACAAGTTACTAAAAAAAAACATTAATCTCAGAGCTGACCATTTCTAAATCTGACTTAAGAAGTGGAACGAATGCAATGCGGCTACGTGTGATATCACTGGAAGAAGAAAAGTAATCACATCCTGTTTCTCTCAATTAGTTATCAATAATGTTTTGGATAAAGGGCACGGTGGCGCATGCAGTCGGCGGTCCGGCGTTCGATTCCTGCTGGGACGCTGGGGGCGCTGGGGGCGTGTTCTCTCCTCTGTGTCATCAGTGCCCATACCCTAGGTGGGGTTGGCAAAAGGGCCTTTCTGTGTGGAGTTAGCATGTTCTCCCTGTGTCTCCGAGGGTAGGTACCCTCACAAAAAACATCCAATAATCCTGGTCTCTATACTGCCTCGCCTGCTGGGGCACCTGATGGAGGGGAAAGGAACTGGTTGGAATAACTCATTCCTTCTACGTGCTACATCCAACCAGGGAAACTCCCCGTCAGGTGAAAAGAGGCGACTTGGACTCCTCATGCATAGAAGGAAGCATGAGGTCAGTCCGTCTCCCCAAGTTGGCAGAGGGAGTGTAGCGCCAAGGATTCCATTAGATAATTGACAGTGAAAAATGGGTTACAAAATCGTGGGATAAAAAGATTGCTTTCAGTGGGAGCACTGTGTTTATGCTATAAGCTGGAACCACCAGCAGTATGATGTGGCACTGAGAGTCAGTTATGTGTTCACGTCGTCTGGTGTTCTTATCTGATTGCCAAGAAAACAGTCTAATGCAACACAAAACTGGCTGTAACTCTGCCGCTGTGTAGACCAAGCAACAACATATATTTCACAATATTGATCCCATTCCATAACCCAGGCACCGGCTTCTTGATTGGACTTTTCTATAGCGTTGTTTGGAAATTAATTACTTTTTTTTGTCAAATAGCTTATATTTCCTCATGCTGGTGTAGCTCTCCTTCACTTTACAAGCATGGGGGAGCTGACCAGTGTTGTAGTCTACGCTGTCAAGCTGATTGATTACCTCTGTAAATGTCTAAAGGTTGAGCTTCTCACCTCTCGACATTTCACTACTGTTTCCCTTTGGTTAAGTCCGACTGCAACTTGACAAGGAGATAAGGAGAAAAAAAGAAAATCCAAACAACGAAAAAGTGGACAAAATAAATGTCATACACTAGAGAGCTGGCGGAGAATAAAAAGTCAGTGCTGAGAGGGAAAGCGTGTTGTGTAAATGTAAGCCTCTGACCCTCACAGCACTGGCTATTGTTGTTGCAAGCTGCTAGTCTTAACTATTTGAACCTTGTGTTGAACCTACATTCAGGGGTGGTAAGCAACTAAGCACATTTACTGATGTGCTTTTCAGTTTACTTGAGTATTTACCTTTTTCTATAATTAAAAAAATAAAGATTAATACAAAACATACATTAACCAATTAAGCCCTATTTTATACTTCAGCTATAAAGAAAATTACCTCTGTAAATGTACTGTACATCTATTTGAGAACTTTTTACTTTTTACTGGTGCTGTAAGTATACTTTTACTCAAGTAAAAAATGTGAATACAGGCCTTACTTCCTCCACCTTAGCTATTTAAACCTTGTGTTGCGTCTTCTTAAAAACCTACATTGTTGAAAGCAAAATGGAGGTTTTTACCAAAGCCACGCGCACCGCTGAAGTCCTTCTCTCGCTGTTTTGGTCAAGTATAGTTATTGACAAAACCATGACAGAGGCACGCCGTCTCAGGTGACCATGAGCCCCGTGAGATACCACCAAGCGAGCGGTAGCGAGCGAATCCCTGTGTCGAGCGGTGCAAAGGTCGCATGAGCCGACTCAGCGCCGTCCGAGTTATGTCACGATATGGACAGAATAGTAAATCTTCATCCCCCCGACTTTCGGCCCCCACCGTTGTGCTCTGATTCGTTGCTCCCAAGCAACGAGGCGCGTGACTTTGGTAAAAACCTCAGCCGATTTCGCTCCTCAACTTTGGTCGCAACCTGCACGGATTTCGCTCCTCGCGTCCAAATGTCTCCTCTGAGACACAGATAGAGTAGACAAAAGTGCTATTTGAAGGTAGGTTGAAAATCGGTTACGTTTATTTAATATTTTCCTTTTTCAGTTTTAGATTGTTCTACACCATATGCCATACAGTACTCTTGTCTTGCCAACACCTACACTTGCTAAATGATACTGTAGGTGCATCTTAAATTAGTCAACACTAGCATTATAACTAATTAGTTTAAACTTAGGAACAGCTGCTGCATCTGACCCCAAGCTTTCCTGTATTGAAGGCCACTGTATAGGTGGTTTTCGAGGTCCTGGGGCTCCTTTATGATGTGATGCCTGCATAGCTGGTTCAGGCAGACAACTCAAAGTAATGCCAATTCACCATCAGGTAATCAGTCAATGGCATGCTTAGCGGTGAGGTATTTAAGGTCCTTTAAGGTTTGACAGTGTGTGTGTGTGTGTGTGTGTGTGTGTGTGTGTGTGTGTGTGTGTGTGTGTGTGTCACAGACACTGACTGACCAACCAGCAGGCTCTATCTGCCTTGTCCCGCCCTGGTTCCACCTTTTTTATGTTGAATTTGCTATAAAAACATTTTCTTTGGAGAAATAAAAACATTTAAAAACATGCTGAGTTACTATACTGCCACTGAGCAGCTCCATTTTACTGAAACCAAGTCTGAAATTAGAACTGAACACACAGAATAACAATACAGCCAACTGAATACTTTCCAAGCCCCGCCAGAAACCCCTGAACAGAGGTACTGCCGTGGAATCTGCTATTTATTTATAAACATAATCTAAAAAAGCAAAGCACGAAATCATAACAACACGCTCAGATCACTCCGCGCAAGCCAGCAAACCATGCATGAAATAGTTTTTTTGGTTGGCCAACCTTTTTTCATTGTGCTGTAGGCAGTTCTTCTCCGGTCATTAACATGGAGCGATACAGGGCAAACAGCGATAATAAACAGCACCCGAAAATACAATCCGTCTTCTGTGCACGCACATCGATCTAATCCAATGCAATCCACTCATTCCGAAGCCTTGATTTCGTCTGTCGTCTGATCGAAAATGATGAGGAGACGTGCTGGCCAACTGGCAGCATACACAATACAAGGGCACGTAATGGAGGTCCGTGGACACCAGTTGCTCCCTAGCAGATGACGTCATCACTCTCCGACGCAATCCCGTCGCAGGAGCTCTCTTAAAGAGACAGAGCACGACCGGCGACTGTATTTTTTAAAAAATTATAATTAATTTCATAAATTACGGGAAAGTACGGGAAAGTTCGAGCGGCGCGCTGGGTGGTCCGGACAAGTACGGGCAAGTACGGCCCGGCTTTGAAAGGGTTAAAATAGTGAATGGAGCGTCCCACCGAGTGTCCCACCAAGACACAGCAACCTATGGGTGTGAAGAGGGGCGGGACAACGGGCGGGACTTGACAAAGGGTGAATTCCCGGGCTGCTTCAGAGTCTATATGGTACATGCTTTAACCACTAGGTGCCCCCAAATTAGCCAAATACATTATACGCATCCATCCATACCCATGATTGTCCCTGCTGTCTCCAAGGCTCTCAAAAACCATACTAATATTATGTTTTGTCAATTGTCTACTGGACTTGAGCAATGTTTCTTGTTGGCTTCCAATTGACACCCTGGCCCATGTTGGCAGGAATCTACAATCTGAGCCTAGCGGGCACACAGAAACAAAAAAACAAGGGGGTCCATTTTCCAAGAGTCTCTTCAGCAATTAAAAATGTGCCCCAATTAGCATAGCTACCTGGAAATATCCGGGAGAAAAGTCCCCGCTGCGTGCAATTGGTCAGTCCCTAGATATGAACTGTTTAATGCCACCTGGTGCTTTTCTTTCTTCTACTGTACGCTACAGTCGGCCATGGTATTAAAATAATACATTCTGCAGGCTCTAGTGCTTGGCTATGGAAAGCGGTAATCACAGATGCATTTAAAGTGATGCCCGGTAGAATCTCTTTGGAAAGATTATGTTCCGAGTTTTATTTTTCAGCCCTCACATAATTGATTCTCTAGACATTTGCTCGATTTGGGATTCGTTCTTTATTCATCCTCCATCTCTTAGATTGTGTTCTCCTATGGCAGCGAATGCTGGACCCTGAAACCGACTATGCACAAGTCTCTAGAGGGTGCTACACCAGAATGTTGCATGCAGTACTTAACAGCAAGTGTGAACGTTTTACCAACAAGAATCTGTATGAGGGAATATCAAGGGTGAGCGAGAAAACAACATCCAGGAGAATGAGACTAGCAAGTAGTACGTGACATACTCAAGAAAGATGCAGGAGCACAGGAGCTGGCCAGATGTATGGAGAACCGAGATGAGTGCAGTTGACGATGGCGGGCTCGTCTGAGGACAACCTAGAGTGAGAGAGATCTCTAATCTTGTAGATCATTTTTAATAATAATTTGGTGGTTTATATTTCCAGGTATGAAAACATTATACACTTTTACACTTTTTTATCACGAAAATATAATAAAATAAAATAAAAAGGTGCGGGCCATGGTTGCCTACTCAGGGCCTGCAAATTTAGATTTTTCTCTTCACAGATGAGTAAGCCTGGCTACGCAGGTTAGTGGGAATGTGAGTGCAAAGTTTCACAGCAATCAGATGCTGCATACATGATTGGTGGCATTTGAACCACTCACACAAACTTTGGAAGCCAATCATAGCCAATCAGGATGGAATATGATAAATCTGACCAATACGTCTTGATGACTGTAGAGATGAATTGTATAAATTGTATTTGTGAGAGGTTTGGAAAAGAAACCTGTAGTAGTTTTTTGTTGTTGCAAAAATCAGGTGGCGCTATAATAGGCCTGTGTGAAAAATGGAGTGCTTGGTGTGCGTGCAAAGTCCAACAATGATGTTCACAGACCCAGGACCAAGACACAAACTGACTCCATAGATGTAGGACCCAAGTGCAGAACAGACAGGGCACTGAGGGCAGGCTTTATTCTCCCAAACATGTAGAATAAACACCATACTATAAACTAGCAGGGAACACAAGGAACCGAGGGTTTAAATACACACAGGGAAAGCCATAAACAGGTGGACACAACTGACAATCAACACAGGGATTGGCTGGGAGACTAACAGGAGGGATTGGCTAGGAGACTAACAGGACACAACTGGAGATAACCATAGACATAGAAAGGCAGACACCTCCTCCAGCTCTGGGGGTGTCTGTAAAGGCAAACTTACGTAAATCTGAAGCCGAGCGGAAGCTCGGTAGGCCAATCAGAGGCAGGTGGGGGGTCTTTTTGTTACAGAGTGTGCGTTTGGATATAGGAAAAGGCAATGATGTTCCCTCTGGTCGTTTGTTTATTCGGATGCACCCTAGATTCTGACAAGTCACGGTCCGCACTTCCGCCTATCCTTTTTTACAGGTCGCTCCAATAGACCACATTCACCAGGTGGCCATGTTTGCATTTTGGCAACGAGGTGGCATTTCACTAACTAAAATGGCGAGATGGTCGCCATGTGAATATGGTCTATGAACTGCAGCGGCAAATGCAGTTTTTATATGGCGATAATAATGATTGGTTAATGTGATTAATAGTTATCACAGGGAGATGAGACAACACAGGTAACAGTAACTATAAGAAAAACAAGAAACAATAAGACGATTCTACAAATAAGGTGCCGGATCCTGACAAAATCTGGAATTTTCAATGCCAAGCCAATCGGCTAGCCCCTTTCGCGACCCAGTTTACCTTTTTTTTATATTTGGAACTGAGTCCCTTGCTCGTCCGTTGGCACTCTCTGTTACGCACGCCTACCACTGTCTGGTCTCGGACAAATACAGCGTCGCTCAGATGTTGTTGAGATTCTTTAAAGATATCCAGAACTGCATAGGAGACCGCGGAAACGTGTGCGAATCGGCGGTAATCGGCGATGCCATTAAGTATTTTTAATATACCGGTATGTGTGAATATTTAGCAGCTTTTTCCAAACGGTCTCTCGCTTCCTCATTACGTCACATGTCCCGCCTCCCCGCAGTGTGATTGGCTAGCTGGTAGTAGCAGCGTGTCTCAGTTTATCTCGGATAGATCCAAGTAGTAACCGTAGTAGCCAGGTTAAGCCAGCCACACTGCGGGGAGGCAGGACATGTGACGTAATGGGGAAGCGAGAGACAGTTTAGAAAAAGCTGCTAAATTTTAACAGATAGATTAAAAATACTTAACGGCATCGCCGATTACCGCCGATTCGCACATGTTTCCACGGTCTCCTAGTGCAGTTCTGGGTATCTTTAAAGAATCTCAACAACATCTGAGCGACGCTGTATTCGTCCGAGACCAGACAGTGGTAGCGTTGCGTATCAGAGAGTGCCAACGGACAAGCAAGGGACCCTAATTACCGACTTCAAAATACAAAAAGAGGTAATTTAAGGGTCTCGAGAGGGGCTAGCCAATCGGCATGCCCATGCCCTTTATTCCATCAAGTTATCCTAGCTAGGCCATATTCAGTTTCTGACAATTGCAGTTAAATATACTGTACGAAGAAAGGTTTTGCCAAAAGTGCATTAAAGCTTAAGATTCGGCCTTGTTCTTCTTCTCTTCCTTTTGTACGAATCCATTAGCTTTGCCCTCTGCTACCTGTTAACATTCCTAATGTGTGCTCACTCATAGTCCACTCTTTTGAGTCATGCAAATTGCAGCAACTTTCCATTAAAGCTTTGATAGCCGGCATTCAATTTAATTCTTTGGTGTCAAGATCCATCATCAAAGTCTTTTAGGGGATCCCTCTATTTGCCAGCTCCTCAACAGCCTTAAAAAAGAGCGATGAGAAAAGATGACCTAACTATCACCTAGGTGTATAATGGCTTCAAAATTAAGATTAGGGCCATTCACTTCTTTTTATCGATAACATGTTGAAAGCTGTTCTTTTTAATGGCTTTTTATGAGGTGTGGAGAATTCACCACTAGATCCTTTGGCTCTACCTGAGTATGACGAACTAGACTGAACTCTGTCGAGGAGACAACTTGCACTTGTTGGTGGTGACGTCACCGAGAATGCTGCTCCCTCATTGGCTAAAGGCCCAACCAACAATGTGCCAGCAGAGTGCGCAAGCTTAGGGTGATGATAGCCACATACATAGCCTATACTGTACAATACCCACAGACAGCCCTCATCACCCTATTGCACGATGCATGCGCAGTTGTGGTTGTGTTATTGGTGTGGAATGTGTGAATTCACATCAATTCAAGTCACTGTGATATCTTATATTTGGTTGAGTTATCTGTGTGGACTGCTGTGTTATTGGGCAGTGGTGGAAAAAGTAATCAAATGTTGTACTTAAATTGTAGGTAAATTCTGCAATGTATGTACATTGCAGAATGTATGTATGTATGCATGTACTGCAAAGTACATTAGGGTGCCCTCACACCAAAATACCTATGAGAGTGGAATCCGCATTCCGCCAATGCATTTCAATGAGAATGGAGCGTTTTTTTTTTTTGCAGAAATCCTCTACTCACATGAAACCGCGCCCTTCTCATTGAAATGCATTGGCGGAACACGGATTCCACTCTCATAGGTAGTTTGGTGTGAGGGCACCCTTACAAGTAAATTCTGGATTCAAAATGTACTTTTACCAAAAGTAAAAGCAGCCTACTCGTTATGCAGTATGTCCAATTTCAAGTTTTCAAATGTATAACAATCTTTGGAAAATAGCAGACAACCTTTCCATGTGTCGCTTTGAGACGCATTGAGAGCTAGTAGATCTGCTATTTTCAAATGGCCATATTAATATAGGGTTGAAGTGTTTAATCAATGCATTTGTTGTAATAATAATCAATCTACAAAGTAACTAGAAACTAAAACGTTGAACTAAATGTAAAGTACAATATTTGGATCTGGGATGTAACGGAGTAGAAGTGAAAGTACAAATACCTCAATGTTGTACTTAAGTAAATGTACTTAGTTACTTTACAATTGGGCCCTCCTGCATGCACGTCATGGCACACAGAGTGGGCAGACACACCGACTTGTGAAATGTTCCAATCAGAAAGGCTGCTATGTCAGAAATATGAAAAGAAAAACCTTCTGCACACTGAAAAAACGGTTGTCGCCTACTGTTCCTTTAAAATGTTTTGCTAAACATCTACAACAACATGCAGGCCAAATTGCTCTCTCCAGGCAATGCAATTTCTCAAAGCACTCTGTGAGCAGCAGGGATGGTGATGCTGTGGTTGTGGATTATGTGTGTTGAATGGGTGAGAAATAATATAGTCTGACCCATTCATTTCCTAGGGTAGTAATTTCGAATAGGAAAAGGTACAGTTTCATCAGTACAGTTCACTGATACAATGTCAACTAAAAGGGAACTCGGGTAAGGCAAGGCTTATTTGTTATTTTCCATTGATTGATTGATTGATTGAAGAATGTATTAGAAGTTTGCAAAAAAGTACAGTTTCATGACAGTACAAATCACTGGTACAAGGTCAACTAAAAGGAGATCCTAGAAAGCCGAGGCTTATTTCCACAGGAACCACACTTTAAGTATCTCATATAACATTGAAAGACAGACGGATAGAACATAGTACTTTATCTAGGATAATATCAGTTTCAAAAGCATAACATCAAATACAAAGGCAGAAAAAGAGAAAGGGGGGGGGGGGAGCATGGGGGCTTAGTCTATTTACAAGTCACGGGTAGCAGCAGTCTGAAGGTGACTTTTCATACCAATTTTGAAGGAGGCTAGGGATTTGCTCTCCTTTAGGGCTTGTGGAAGGGCGTTCCACATGTTGATGGTGTAGCAGGAGAACGAGTTAGAGCCTTGTTTAGTGTTAAATCTACGTTGATGATGATTAGTGGAGCTGCCTCTGGTGTTGTGATCGTGAACATCCTTGACCTTTAAGAAGTAGTTTGTCAGGTACATGGGAATCTTGGAGGTGTAGTGTATCTTGTACACCAGGCCCATTGCAAGATGCTGTACTCTGTCAGCTACTTTGAGCCATCCCACGCTTTCGTGGTGATGATCGGTGAGGTGGGTCTGAGGAGGGAGACCAAGCACAACCCTAATTAGATTGTTTTGGGCTGTTTGGAGCTTTAACTTTAAGGAAGCTGGGGCGTCGCGATACCAGACAAGGACTCCGTAATCAATGAGGGGCCCAATAAGAGCACCTCCTAGTGTCTTTTGGGATTTAATATTGATCAGCGGGGCAACCCTTTGCAAGAAGCGAATTCGTTGGTTGACTTTATTGATTACCTTGGTGGTCATTTTTTCACTGGATAGGTTAGCCTCCAGGATGCAACCCAGGTAGCAGATGTAGTTTTTGAGCGGTGGTCACAACGCTCCTATACGTGGCCGTGTGTGTGGGTATGCGTGTCTGTAGCCTGCAGTAACCTTTTCTGACCACACATGTTAAGGGAGGGGCGCTGTTGTTCAGACTCACATTCACACACACACACACACACACACGCACGCACGCACACGCACACGCACACACACACACACACACACACACACACACACACACACACACACACACACACAGCCTCCACCGCTCAGTTCACACGAGTGTGATTTTTTCTTTCTATCACAGTGTCACCTACTTTAATTGTGAAGTTCTCAACTAGGCTAAGTTTCTGACTAGATCCAAAGAGGATACATTCAGTTTTGCCTAGGTGAATTGAGAGTCTGTTGTCATTGAGCCAGGTGCAGATCTTGTTAAGTTCACAGTTAAGGGCCTTTTCAACCTGCGATATGTCTCTGCCTGAGACTAGGAGAGCCGAGTCGTCCGCAAACAGAAACAGATTGCAGTCACAAGCAGATGACATGTCGTTTACGTATATTAAGAACAACAGTGGTCCTAGTATACTCCCTTGAGGTACTCCACAGTTTACTGGGAGGGGGGGGGACAGGGTTCCGTTGATAGCGCCGCCCATGGCTGCTGTGGTGACTACGTGTTGCGTTCTGTCGGTGTTTTTGTGTTTGTCTGTTTTTAGTTTTTTGTTTTTGTTTATGTTATGTGTGAAAAAATTGATTTGAATGCAAAAATGTAGTATGCCAAAGCAAATTCCTATGTGTATTACACAATGGTTAATAAAGAAATCTGAATCTGAATAAAGAAATCTGAATCTTGACTTCCACCATCTGTTCCCTCCCCACCAAGTAAGAGTGCATCCATCTCACTGCTGTGCTATCAAGACCAATAGCTTTGAGTTTTTCAATCAGAATAGAATGATCAACGGTGTCAAATGCCTTCTGGAGGTCCAGCATGAACATGCCGCGATATTTGCCATCGTGAATTTCACGTTTGATGTAATCATTCAAATAGATGAGGCATGTATCTGTGGAATGGGACTCTCTGAAGCCAGACTGGAACTCGTAGATCAGTTTATTCTCTTCAAGATATTTAGCCACCTGTTCATAGACAATTTTTTCCATTACCTTAGAGAGGGAACTAAGGATTGAGATTGGCCTGTAGTTGCCAGGGTCAAGTTTACTGCCTTTTTTGTGCAGGGGGGTTACCTTAGCTAATTTGAAGTCCTGGGGGACATAACCCTGCTTGATAGATAGATTAATAATATGGGTAATGATTGGGGCAATGGTGGCAGCTGAGTCTATGAGAAATTTGGGGGCGATTTTATCATGGCCAGCGGCCTTGAATTGAGGTAGGGTGCGCAGTTTTTTAAACACTTCATCAGTTGTCACCGTGGCAAGTTTAAAGTTGTCTTTGCATACCCCAAGGTTCCTGTAGAATTTCAAGATGTGCCTAACACCAAACAGCCCAGATGGAGCGGGCAGTTTATTGACCAGATTTTTGGCCATGGAGGTGAAGTAGATGTTGAGATTTTTGGCTACATCAAGACTGTCAGTGAGGAGGGTTATGGGAGTTTGGATGGATATGTTGCTGGCTATGGATCTGAGTTTAGCGCCACAGCCTAGCTGGGTTTTAAATAGCTTCCATAGATCTCGTGGTTTGTGGATGTTTTCCTCAACTTTCTCATCCAAGTAGTTTTTTTGGCAGAAAGGATTAAGGAGGTTGTCCGATTTCTCAGTTTATTAGCCTCTAAACTGACTATTTCTAATTTGGCTTCAAGGTGTTTATTGGGGCCTTTTTTTAGTTTGTGATTATATTTGCGTTTCTCAGAGTATTTTTTGTCTCTGAGTTTCATTGATTCACAGATTTCCGAATTCCACCATGGCTGTGAGCGGGCTTTAACCCTGACCCTACGCAAAGGAGCCACTTCGTCTAGGGTAGTGTTGAAAATGGATTTAAAGCCCAGCCAGGCTTCATCGACCTGAGTGCTAGCTAGTACTGGGGACCAGTCAGATTTCTCCAGTTTGTGATTAAAGGCTTCGCTAGAGTAGGTTTTGAGGTTTCTAGCTTCAACTGTTTTGTGGCCGTCAGCTTTGGACTTATGTATTTTACGGGTGCAGTAAATGATATCATGGTCGCTTAGGCCACCACATTCAATAGTCCCACTCGCGGAGACTTTAGATTTGTCTGTGGTTACAATGAGATCTATGGTGGTTTGAGAGTTATCTGTAACCCTAGTTGGCTTGGTGATGAGCTGAGTGAAACCCTGTTGATTACATAGCTTATTGAATTTTTTGAATAGAGGAGCTTCTTTACGAAGCATGTCTATGTTCCAATCTCCAATAATGTATTTTTCAACATTGTCCACCGGTGCAAGGCTCTCCTCCAGTAACTCACAGAAATCATTTTGGTCGGGCGGTCTATAGATGGCACCGATTAGTATGTTTTTAGCTTTCTTAAGAATCACTTCCACCCATACAGTTTCTAAAGAGCTGTGTTGTAGGTCAGGGCGGGGGATATACTTAATACTGTTATGAACGCATACGCCACCACCAGATCTGTTTCTATCATTTCTGATTACCGAGTAGTTGTCAATTTCGATCTGAGAGTCAGTGATAGAGGCATCAAGTTTGGTCTCTGAGAAGGTTAGAAAATGGACCTTACCTTCGAGAACCATATATGCTTGATTTGTTCATATTTAGCAAACAGACTGTTAACTACAATCTGACGGCTTGAGATCCTTAATATCCTTATATACCTCTGTAAACTATGCCTAAACAGTTAAACCTATAACCTTATTTATTCTTAACCTTAACCTCAGTAAAACGGTGCCAAAACCTAAGCATATTCCTAATCTTAACCTCAGAAAGATATGCGTAATCCTAAAGTTATTTCTAACCTTATTCTCAGTAAAACAAATACAACAATAAAAATCTCACCCAAGTACATACGCACACGTTTCATCAATTCTTTTTCAACCATAAGTTATGACAGATGTGTAGGCCTGGTAACCAATTTGTTCGCCTTCCCGGCCGTTCGCCCACATTTTTTCCGCCGACCTCACACTCACCGTGCTGACGGCTGGAGATGACGGAGGCGTGCCGTCTCAGGCGAGACACCGCCGAGCGAGCTAAAGCGAGAGAGTCACCGTGTCGAGCGTTGCGAAGGTTGCATGAGCCGACTCAACGCCGCTAGAAGTTGTAAACCAGGGGGCCAGAATTGTAAATCTTCGTCCCCCGACTTTCGGCACCACCGCGCGGCAGAGAGCGTGTACCGTTATGCCGGATAGACGCCCGAGGCGAACGCCCGGGAGGGTGAACATACTGGTATTCGTTGGCCTACTGTTGTATTACAACCTAAACTTAATATTATTACCATTTAGTGATCAAAATACATGAATTGCCTTACTTCTGTTAGACTTACAGTACATGTAAACTCTGTTATTCCCCCACTATTGCAATCAGTAATGCAAATCAACATTAGTGATTATCACCTCTCTCTGATGATGATGCTGTGGAAAGGACATCTGCTGCACCAGTCAAGGCGATATTTTAAAATATCCTGCTGTCTCTCTGGTGTCCATTAGTTAGAGCAGAGTCCCAGGGGTTCCCAAACTGTCCCAGCTTGAAACCCCAAAAGAGAAATTTGGTGTCTTCCCGGGACCCAAACGATGCTATGAATGGATCACTTCATCAGTAGGAAAACACATGTCAGATGATCTACAACACGTTTGGTGCATTGCGGGTTCGAGTCCCAATCCCTACGGCCTTTGCTGTGTGTCACTCTCCATCTCTCTCCCTCTGTGTCAACCCATTATCCTATAAATAAAATCATAAAAAAGCCCAAAATAAATGTTGTATGACACTGTATTAACACATTTAGCTGGAGAATCCCACTTTGGAACCACTGATTTAAATCACGCAATCACATTATCTTGCAACTCATGTCAGCAACATGCATCTGTACCATTTCCCATATTCCCTCCTGATAGGCAACGATTGCCTTCTAAAGTTCGGTGGATTGCTCCTTTTCAAAAAAATAATAAATAAAAAAAATCTGCAAATCATGAACACCACTTGCCTTTTCTTTGCAATTAGCCACGCACATTCCCTCAACACATAGGCATACATGTCACTTAAAATCCTCACATCTACCTGCACCATGTGGCCGATAGGAACAATGCACTTACAGGCCAATTACAGTCATAGTAAACCCTATATTCCATCCTACATTATACTGAAAGAAAAAAATCCAATGTTTATCTGGCATGTCATGTGACACTTTTGTGACAGTAATGACAGGGGAGGTATTTTCTGCCATCCCTACATAATTCAGTGGATGGCCATCTCTGCATTCCTGCCAGGGTAAAGCAGTGGTCCGACTGCTTTATTACCAGTGTTTCATCATTCCAATGCTCTGTTAGTATTTTATACACTACTTTCCCCAACATGAAAGCATGAGGAAAATGTCAACAGCACAAGCATCCCATTGTGAGGTGGGGGGGGGGGGGGGGGGGGTCGGTGCTTTGTGTTGGAGTCTATTGTTGTTCTTATTATGTCCTTCGGATATGGGGGGTGGGGACGGGGCTGTGAAAAGCTCCAATTGAGCATGGTACAAAACGGTGGCAAGGAAATAAAAGCTGCTGGTATACCATCCTAACTGCTGCTGGAGGTCTAATAAGCAGAAGGGATTGAAGCAGACCTTGCGCCACTCTATTTGAGAGGAGGACACAAAGACAGAGAGAGAGAGAGAGAGAGAGAGAGAGAGAGAGAGAGAGAGAGAGAGAGAGAGGGGGGGGGGGGGGGGGGGGGGAGGTAGGACTCAAAAAGATGGAAAGACTAAAGTAAGTAAGTACATTTACTAAATGAAATTTACTAAATTAGAGTACTGTACTTACATTTTTTTTGGTATTCTTTTACTTTATACTTCATGAAGTATTTCCAAATCTTCGTACTTTTACTGTTACTCCACTTCCAGGGGCGTAGCCAGGAATTAAATTTTGGTAGGCGAAATGCCAACCCCCCCCCCCCCCCCCCCCCCCCCCCCCCCCCCCCCCCCCCCCTTTCAAAAAGCACAGTATGGAGCATTACAAACAAGGCGAACATTGCTCCCAAATAGTGACATATAGGCCTATTTCAACTTGTGATTACAACACTAGCTAAATTAGTTCAAAGTAAACTTGTGTCCCTTAAAATACATGGCTCACAACAACATGCGGCGGGGCTTGAGCTTGAAAATATCGATAATTTTGAGAGTGAACTACTCCTTTAATGAAATACATTTTATTTTTTATTTAAGGCCCATTCCCACTGGGCCAGATAACAGATAAAAAAAAACTCTTTCTTTAGATATTTTTCCATTCAAAGTGGATGGTAGATACAGATAAAAAAATATATATATCTACCATGCACAGATATTTGCCACAGGTACTTCTATCTGTGGTAGATATTATAGATATATTTTTTATCTGTTATCTGGCCCAGTGGGAATGGGCCTTACATTTATGGAAGAGGCTTGCTTAATGAGTTTTAATATGCTACAGCTGGAGAGACAACAAGATGTCAATTCTTAATCCAGCAGTGCTGGATTTAAACAACACAATGATCACGTATTGTGTTTGGAAGCTGTTTACCTACTACATTAAGGACTTTATTCATTTGGAACAGAGGATATCCTACAGGTAGGAGGAAAGCAGAATGGACTTTGTTCAGTGTGTTATTGTCTCTGTTGTTTTGACTTGAGTTAAATAGCCCGGCAGCCCAAATTTACATATCTCTAAAAGGGTAACACTTTCTCAATGGCCAGGCCGCCTACTAGTCAATGAATGGAACTGGTTGAGCGACATTCTATAGGCATATGGTCCTCTCCACACTGTAGGCCTACTGCCCAGTCAGGCCTTTACACAATGGAAATAAGAGACTTTTTTTTTTTTTTTTTTTGGAGATTTTTTTTTTTTTTTTTTTGCCAGATCATTTCTCAGTTGGTAGGCGGTCGCCTCGTTCGCCTACCGCTGCCTACGCCCCTGTCCACTTCATCGCAGCGGCAGATATTGAGAACTACAATTATTTGAGAACTTAAGTTACTAGTTACTTGGATTTAGATTATTATTACAATCATTAAACACTTCAGCCCTTATACATTTTGGCATTTGAAAATAGCCAATCTACAAGCTCACAATGCGTCGCATAATGCATTGTGAGCTTGTAGATCTGCTATTTTCAAAAGATTTTTATAATTGTGTACATTTGTAACGTGAAATGGGACATTCTGCCTAATGAGTAATTTCTAATTTTGGTACTTTAAGTATATATTGATACCAATACCTTTGTACTCTCATAATCTTTGAATTCCGGACCTTTACTTGTGACTTGTGAGTATTTTCTACATTGCAGTATTGATACTTTTACTTATGAACAATATGTGAGTCCTTTTTCCGCCACTGGAGACGGCAACAGAATTGAAGAAAGAAATAGAACGAATATCCGTGTCACAGCGAGAAGGAGAGAGAGAGAGAGAGAGAGAGAGAGAGAGAGAGAGAGAGAGAGAGAGAGAGAGAGAGAGAGAGAGAGAGGTGAAAAGAAAAATACATAATGTGCATTCATTTCATGGTGTTATACAGTATAGGCACCCTGGTGAGCTCTGGGACCATGGCTTTCATTGGCCAGGGGTTAAAGTATATTACAAGAAGAAAGGCTGACATTTGAATATGAATTGATTCCATCCTCTGGCCATGATTAAATGCCCTCTAATGAAATGTACGAATTTGTTCTTCAACCCGGGCGCTGGTCTAATTAATTTCCCCACTGTAGTAGGCCTATAGCTCAGGATGAGAAATGTTTGCTGCTTGTCTGTGACATAGATGAAATCCTCATTAAATCCGTTGATAATTTATTTGATGTAATATTGTATTACTGTTATTTGCTTTTATTTTGTCAAAATAAACAGTTGATCGGTCCTTTTATACACTTTTGCAATTGTAAAGACAACAACATAAAGACCAGTGGCCATTCTTTCCACAAACAATTCAGTATGCCTAGAGAGATCACAAAGAAGCATAACATTTGATTTTAAGAGGTACTTTTATTTTACTCAAATCCTTCAAATCCGTTCTTACTATTATTTCACTGTCAATAATCTTTTTTTTTCTCAGGGCTGCAGCCTAGAACTATTCATTTCATCCACGTTCCAGCTGGCCGGCCTCCATTTTTATTAATGTGAAGAAGCAAAAAAAAAAGAAAAGAAAAAAAAAAACGAATGGTGTGCTTCCATTTTGCTGAGAGATATCTTGAATAGTTTAACCCATTTAGGACGAGGCCGATTCTAAAAACGCCTTCTAAATCATTCTGAAAAACGTTACAAAAATTACAAAAACTTTATGCTGTTGTAGATGTTGCTGTATATAGCAACCCCTCAAAATAATTTGGGGACCCATGGGGGTCCCGACTCCCGACCCACAGGTTGAGAACCACTGCTGTAAGGTGCTGTAAAGTAACAATGTAAATCAGGGGGTGCCATGGATGAAAACATCATTTACAGGGGTGCCCTGAGACTAACATGTTTAAGAACCTCTGCTCTAGTGAGGAAAGCTTGAGCAATTAAATGTTCCCATCATACTTGAGCAGACAGGATCCTTTTGATTCCAAGTTTTCGAATTAAGGGTCCACACAGGCTGTATGAAGTCCCTTAGTTTTTTTCTTTCTGTGGTCTGTTTCTATTCACCGTCAGTATTGTAGGGAGAAAAAGAGGGCCTAACCAGACCAGGGGTTCATACCACATGGTAATCATATTATCCATGGTGAGCAGGGTGCTTTAGAAACAACAACAAGACTATTACATTAAGAGGTTGTTTTTTAATTAAAGCCCCACCTCCCTTAAGCTTGCACGTCCAGCACCAGGAGCAAAGCACAAACAAAACAGATACTCACTCACACACACACACACACACACAGGACATACAGTACTGTACATGCATTCATACCCAACAGGCGAACAGACATGTGTGCACAGTCGTGCACACACGCACGCACGCACGCACGCACGCACACACGCACGCACACACGCACGCATGCACCAACAAACAGAAAGAAAACACACGCGCGTGCGCACGCACACGCACACACACACACACACACACACACACACACACACACACACACACACACACACACACACGCGCGCGCGCGCGCGCACGCGGCGCGCGTGTGTATTCCCTCCCGTGGTGCCAGTATCGTGAGTGTGTGCCTGTGTGTGCATAAGCAAAGCAATTACAGCGTCAAGAGCTTGAAGAAAGTGTGCAGAATAGAGTCAGACAGCCAGGCTGTGATGAGCTTGTCACCCTTGATAGAGAGACACTGTTTTGAGACGGGCAGGGGTGTTTTTTTCTTTTTTTTACATTTTTGATATACTTTGAACACAGACCTCTACCTCAGGAGGACTTCGGAAGCAAGAGCTGCCATCCATCCACAGTCCTCTTTCTCTCTCTCTCTCTCTCTCTCTCTCTCTCTCTCTGTCTCTCTCTCTCTCTCTCTCTGTCTCTCTCTCTCTCTCTCTCTCTCTCTAACAAAGAGAAGAAAAATTTGTAAATAGTAAAAATAGTAAAAAGATTCACAGAAACTGGGGGCAGAAATTCTCCTCTGCCAACAAAATGATGTCATACTTAACAGCCCCTAACGCGGTTCCATCTGTATTCCCTCAAATACGGTGAATGGACAACTGCTGAACTGTCCCTTGTAAAAAGAAGCAGAACATAGAATCATCCATCTAATGGGTGGAGAGGCTTCATATCAAGGTGTATTCTTTCAAGAGGTGCTGACACATCACATAATCCACCATGTCCAAGATGATGTCCATAGCAGTCCTGCGGGAAGACAGCGGTACAACTGTCTACATCGCCCTCTGAATGGAGAGATGCCGTAGAAGAAGCAGCTTACAAGAAACTCCCAGGAATATTATTTACTCTCTCGATTCTCTCTCTCTCTCTCTCTCTCTCTCTCTCTCTCTCTCTCTCTCTCTCTTTCTCTCTTTCTCTCTCACTGTCTCTCATCCAGGCTCATCATTTCTTTCAAATGAATTGCAAATCCCTAGTCTGCACTCTACAGTCCCTGGCTATGTGTTGACTTTGGATTTTGACTTCTATCCCCCCACACACACCTCTCTCTCTCTCTCTCTCTCTCTCTCTCTCTCTCTCTCTCTCTCTCTCTCTCTCTCTGTGTCTGTCTGTCTCTGTCTCTGACATGAGATGGGAATAACCAACATAAGAAAGCCTTAAGAAGAAGGCCTTAAGAAGAAGGCCTTGAGGAGCATATCCCCCGTTTCCCTTTTTATTTTTATTTTAAGTCATAGTATTGAACCTATAGATAGATTTCTCAGAGCGGCAACTGCGGTGTCAAGCGGCGTCGCCCTACTCATATCGTCGGCCCTACTCATATCCCCGCCATCGCTGCCCCTATCCATGTGAAACTTTCCACACACACTCCTTGCCTGCCAAACCACAACCTTCAGGGCCCCCGGACCTCCACGGACGCCCAGGGACCCCCTGCCACCCGCCGCCAAATAGTGCAAAAATGACCAAATCAACACCCCAACTGGGCTGCTCACGGGGAATTCTCCTGCTGCTCCAACAGTCCTTCATCTTCATTGGTCTAACTTTGCCCCGCCCCCTCCCCTCATTGGCCAAAACTTTATTTGGCTTTACTCATCAACCGTTTGTCGTACATACTTGTGGGTGGTGTCAATTGACTTGATTAAGAGTCCTTAACCTTAATTGGTTTAACTTTGCCCCACCCCCTTCTCTGATTGGCCCAAACATCAATCATTTGTCGTACAAACTTGTGGGTGGTGTCAATTGACTTGCCACGCCCCCTCCTCTACACGAAATTTGCCACTTACAGGCCTCTTTGTGTATACTGTGACCTGACGGTCGCTTATCTCCCGATTAGGGAGTCTTACTGGTAATATATGTATTTTTTAAGCGAAGATTTGTAACTCAGATTTTGCTTCTGGGGGGTCCCGGGAACTAAATATTTGAGATGGGGGTCCGTGGCCAAGTACATATCATTTTGGGGGTCCTTAACGTGAAAAGGTTTGAGCACCACTGACATAGAAACAAAGGTTTAAAAAAAAAAACAGAATTCGGTGCGACACCCCTGGCGTCCATTGCCTGCGCAATGACGACTTGAGCTCCGAATGTCACTCCTCCATCCCACGCTTCCGTTAAATTTCTGCAGCAGAATTTCTTCCTCTGCTTCCCTTGTACTGAATGCCATATACCCTAGCTCATCTGCCCCAATCCCTGGCCCAAGACTAATGTTCAGCTGCATTGCCTCTATCCTTCATACAGGCTTACATTCTCACTCAGGACAGATTCTGTGGTTTCAGCCCAAGACTGACTTAAGTATGTATAAGGGAGGGGGATGGAGGGGGCGGTAGTGATTGGGAGGTTTAGGAGCTCAGCTCATTCTGCGGTGCGATGAGCTCCAGATACCGGATGAGATTGTTGGAATGGGGACTGGAATAATCCTCCCTCGGTCACCTTCACACAGCATCTACCCCAGCCTCGCCTCCATGTATCCCTATCTCCATACTTTACTTCCATCCTTCCTTCGTTCATTCACTCTTTTTCACCGTCTGTGCGTCATCTGTCTATCTGTCATTTCACTCAAGAAATAGCACCTAACCATCCAGACTCTAACTTTCTTTCCTCCCTATCTTTCCTCTGTCACTCTTTCCGTTTGCTCTTTTGCTCTAAGTTGACTATATGGAGTTGAATAATAAGAGAGATGGCCTTGTTTTGGTGAAGGAGGCGCAGGCAGCAAAAAACACTGTTGACAGATAGTGATATGATGTGATCTAGGTCCAAAAATATTTTCCTTCACTTTAAATAGTACTGAAACACTACATTGTGTTCTTTGACATAATATTATGGCTTATATGGTATTCAAGCGATATTGCCATTCTTGTTTTCTACAAATGCAAACAAATATGGCTGCCATGTTTGAAAGATGGAGTTGTTCTGGGGGTCAAACATGCATTTTCTTGGGCCTGGCAGGGACGGACATCGGTCAAAACTCGCTGTGAAGATGTGCACACATTTTCACGACTTTTCAAAAATAGCAGATCTACAAGCTCGCAGCACGGAATTTGGTGCCGTGCTGTGAGTTTGTACCGGTATATCTGCTATTTTTCAATAGCTAAAGTATGAAGTAATGAAGGCCCCTCCACCTTGGGCCCTAGTAACTCAGTCCCATCCCCCCCTCCCCCCCCCTTGTGACGCCCCTGGTTATGGGTAGCATTAATTTGTGTGGATGACCCTTAAGTGTCAGGTTTTCTCTGCCCAACAACAAATAAATAAAACCTGACTCTTCTCTAAACTGACACTAACAAGACTGCTTCGCAAACACAATGTGTTCCTTGAGAGAGTCACAGGGAAAAAAATGTTTTATTTTATCAACTACAATGCAACGTGGTAATAACTTGTTTAGTCATATTAATTAATTAAGGTCCATAACCTGCTGCCAACGAGTACAAGAAATATGACACTGATTGGCAGAGTAGATATGCAATGCAATATTAGCTGTGAGCACGTTCACACACATGCACAAACAAACGCACATGCACACAAACGCACGCACACGTTCACTTTCTACCACATCTAATTGCATCAAAACAGGAAGGAGCTGTGATCGTCCCCTAAAGCCCTTTGCACACAGGACAGTTGCGTTTTTTTAGTTTGCGGCATGAATAAAACGTATTGGATTTGGTGTGCAAGGCTGTGCGGAATCGGCGCTGCGGATCCAAAAAGGAGTCATAAAAGGAGTGATGAGTTTTTTACCGCATGCGACAAGACGCACGAATCGAACTGGGTTCGATCGAGAAAAAAACGCACGGCGGCAGCCACTCGTCGCACGGCTAATTCGGAGCCGGTGTGCATGAGGTTGTAGAGAATCATTGTTTTCTTTTCAAAAAATGATATTGTCCGTTTTATCCGTGCGGTTAAACGCGCCTGTGTGCAAAGGGCTTAAGAGTGACAAAGGACCACAGCAAATGATCCTTATAGTTGTGCAGTGATGAATCTCACATTCTTAATACAGAAACAGAGGCCTGTCACGGATGACCTTATCCTTAATAGGCAGTTCTGAATAGAAGTGTCACATTAGTCAACATCTGGAATCAAAGCAACCACAGTGCAAGTAGTTAATTGAGCATATGAATGTAATGCCATCACTGTGTAGCTTTGTGTGAGTAGTACATAAATATAACATGTAAGATGAAGAACGGGTGCTTGTGTGTGTTTAGTGTTTGCTTTGCTTGAAAGTTGCCAAACATACCTCTGTATGAATCAACTAAGGATGTCTGCTTGTCAAACAGGCTGCACTCACACTGGAACGCACTAAGTTCTTTCAAAGTTCTGTGCGTGTCAGAATTGCAGCATTCTCTTCCAAAAAATAATACATTTCCCACAATGCTTTGTGGGAAGTGGGCGGCTCTGCCTGAGGAGGAAGCAGATATGGTATTTGGCCATGTAGTTCTTTTGGAGTTGTCATCGGGTGAAGGCAGAGTACCTGCTGCTTTTTGGTGACACGTAAAATGGATTTACAAGCTCACAGCGTGCCACCATGCGACACGTTGTGAGCTTGTAGATCTGCTATTTAAAAAAGTTTTAGGCACTTAAAGTACATTCTAATGCCAACACTTATACTTTTACTCAATACATTTTGAATTCCTTGCTTTTACTTATTATATTTATTTGTATGTCTCAGTATTGATACTTGTATTTAAGCAATGAATTTGAGTATTTTTTCCACCACTGTACATGACAAAAAGCTTACATTTTATTATGAATAGCACATTCAATCAATTGCATCTGTGTAGGCATCACTGTCACTATGTATGTATGACATGTAAAGACATATTTGTAATATTCATTGTTATTGTCGAATGTTTACTGTGACACAAACTTAACTTTAATTTATTTATAATATTATTTTTCGTTCTGAAATGGAGGTTTCATGTCACTGCAGTGCAGACACAGGCTCTGCTGCTGTGGAGTAGACTACAAGTGAACACAGCTGTGTGGGATTGCATCATGGCCTTTCTCTCCTATTGGTTGGCAATTGAACCCTGCCCTTCTGTCTCATCAAGTGCAGCTTGTCTGCCCCCTACTGCTTGCCTACAACTCTCTGTGCTTGTGCTTAAGCAAGTTGGATGGTGTTTGATGCATGCTCTGGCTGGCTACAGACATTTAAGCACTAAGTTGAGTGAGAGTTGTGTGGGGGAGGCGGGGGGCAGAGACAGCACAATGCATTCCGGATGGAAGTCACATGGTTTGAAGTCTAGTGAGAGTCCTGTGGTGTTCTGTGCATCAAACACCACCCAACTTGCTTAAGCACAAGCACAGAGAGTTGTAGGCAAGCAGTAGAGGGCAGACAAGCTGCACTTGATGAGACAGAAGGGCAGGGTTCAACTGCCAACCAATAGGAGCGAAAGGCCATGATGCAATCCCACACAGCTGTGTTCACTTGTAGTTTGTACTCCACAGCAGCAGAGTCTGTCTGCACTGCAGTGACATGAAACCTCCATTTCAGAACGAAAAATATTATAAATAAATTAAAGTTAAGTGCGTGTCACAGTAAACATTCGACAATAACAATGAATATTACAAATATTTCTTTACATGTCATACATGGTGACAGTGATGCCTACACAGATGCAATTGATTGAATGTGCTATTCATAATAAAATGTAAGCTTTATACAGTGGTGGAGAAATACTCAAATTCATTGCTTAAATAAAAGTATCAATACTGAAACATACAAATACTTTGTTAAAAGTAAAAGCCTGGAATTCAAAATGTTTTGAGTAAAAGTATTAGTGTTGGCATTAGAATGTACTTCAAGTGCCTAAAGTAACTTTTTTAAATGGCAGATCTACAAGCTCACAACGTGTCGCATGGTGGTGCGCTGTGAGCTTGTATATCCATTTTACGTGTCACCAAAAAGCAGCAAGTACTCTGCCTTCACCCGATGACAACTCCAAAAGAACTACATGGCCAAATACCATATCTGCTTCCTCCTCAAGCGGAACCACCCACTTCCGCAAAGCATCGTGGGAAATGTATTCTTTTTTGGAACAGACTTTGACTGAACACTCAACTTGGACTGAACTCAGTGCGTTCCAGTGTGATTGCAGCCTATGTGCAAACACAGAACACCAAAGGACTCGCATCAGACTTCAAACCATGTGACTTCCATCCGGAATGCATTGTGCTGTCTCTGCCCCCCGCCTCCCCCCCAGGACTCTGAAACAACTTTGTGCTTAAATGTGTGTAGCCAGCCTAGAAATGCACAGACATAGACACACACAAACAAACAAACAACACACACACACACACACACACACACACACACACACACACACACACACACACACACACACACACACACACACACACACACACACCTAAATCTGCCACATGGCCAAAAAACACAAACATCAGTTGTTCTGGCTGTCCTCATATTATAGGTAAGCCATTTACCATGAGAGGGAGTGGGTTGTTGGCTGATTTACCACTGTTTCAGGGTTGTGGCTACACAACCCTGAAACAGTGGTAAATCAGCCAACAACCCACAACCTCGAATGGTGAATTGCTTTTCTACCACTTTTACCATATAAATGAAAGAAAACACAGTTGTAACTTGCAAGGATCTTTAGTTACAATCATTAATTGTTTCAGAATACACATATACTTCCGCCACAGCATATTGTCCCATAAACAACAATGATTGCAGCCACATTCACTGGCCAAAAACAAACAAAACAAAAAAGAAATCATAACCTAGGCTACGTGTCATAAATATAAATGGTGTCCAGAGTGCTGATCCCGCGATGTCGCGTGAAATATACTGTATATACCGTAAAGCTGGTGAAGTCCGCGATTCGTTTCCATCGCACGTCCACGTGCACGCAAAGTGATCCCATCCCATAGAAAACAATGGATTTTCAGATCTTTAGAGTCCATTTTCTCCAAAAAAGACTTTTGATGCCATGGATGGCATGGCGTTCTTGCTAAAATAGCACAACCATGATAACATAGATCCTCCTAGTCCTTCCTTGTTTACCATCCGAACCGGAACTAACGGTGGGTCAATCGTGAAGGTCGTCAATTGGGAATTGTGAGCTCGATCTACTTCCGGCCTTCAAAGTAAGAGAGTGGCCGTGAATGGAGAAACTGTCCGGCACTTTTTTGGAGGCGCATTGATCTTGGAAATGTTACAACTGTAACACAACAGTGGGCGGGGTCCATGAGCCAACTCAAGGTTGTTGACTCATTTACCACAGTTTTAAGCCAATCAGAATCCAGTATTTGAACATGTGACCTCAAAAAGTGGTAGAATTGTTTGTTTTAACTAGCTTTAGCCTTTAGAATGTCACTAGACCAGAAGAAGGACATATGGACATCTACTAGGGACTTTATATTCGGGATCAACCATCTTCATAAAATGATGGAAATCTGCATCCTCAACCACTGACATATTAGGTAGTCTATCAAATTATTAGCTACATTACACACCATCAATACAAGCTAAAATAATAATACTATTAGAATAATAAGAATAACAAAATATCAATATAGCAAATCAGAATCTATGTATTGTAGGTGAATGAATGAATTCAGGTTCTCTTAACACATCACTTTCTACACATGCAAGTCAGGTTTTGTCCCATGGTCTGTTGTTTTTTTTCTCTTTTGTTTTCTTAGTTTAGTTTTTTAATTAATGACAATTTAGAGAATGAATGCCCCCCCGACACGTTGGTCACTGGCAACGTTTTTGTATTTTCCGTAATGTTCTTTTTTTTGCTGTTTCCTTGGAGAACGTTTTTGCTCATCTTTAATGAATGGCTTGAAATGGACCATTTCCCCTGCAAAGTCATCCTGTGTGTCTTTTTGAGTGTTTCTTTTGTAAACTGATTGCTCGGAACGAATTTCATGATCTGGGAGGGATTGGCTATTGCCAATGCTAATTAATGATGGATTCGCTATGACTTAACCAAAGTTAATATACCCAAACTTGGTGGGTTTGTAGATCATCATTCCTTTTCATCACAATGAGAAAGCTGTATTCACCATGTTCTTGATGACTTTGTTATTCCTTGTTCTTATATCAGTGTTGTTATGTCTTTGGCTGTTAATGACCTCAGTGATTGTATTGTGGGTATAGGGAGACGGACAGTATCATTTTGTAATTTTGTAATTCATTATCAAGATTATACAATTGTGAAGCATCAAATCACACATTTCTATTGTTTTGATTAAGCATTCTCTGAATATACTTGACAGAGGTCTTGATAGCCTACATTGTGATGGAAAAGATATTTGCAACAGCCAACTTTCCATCTGAAAGAACTAATGAATTTACAGTATGTTATATACTTCATAGGCTACCACTGTAGCTACATCGAGCAGGTCTAAGGACCATGTACTGTATACTCAGCAACACAGGTAAACAGGCGGAAAGAAGCATAATGACTGCCATCTGCTGTTCATTTGCGGCAAAGATGATATGTCAATAGCTGCATTGCCTTAACATGGACACCTTTCTTCCAATCTGATTAAAATAGACCCGATTGAAGGTTTTGAATCAAGTTTACATGTGGTGAGATCAATCCGATCTGTTGTTTGATCTGGTTGTAAAAAGATGTAGACCACCCCCCTGCACCCGGGTTACATCGGGTTGAACTTAATCTGGTTTATTTAGGTGTAGGCCTAAATGGAGAATTTTTTAATATTGTATTAACCCGATTAAACGTGTCTCACAATGAGTCGCGGCGCGTTGTAAGCTTGTAGATTGGCTATTTTCAAACAGCATAGGTATAGGGCTAAAGTGGTCTATGTATGTTTTATAACATTATAATTTATATCTGCAAAGTAACAGTAACTAAGTTTTCAAATAAATGTAGTGGAGTAAAAGTACAATATTTGGATCCAAGTCAAGATGTAGTGGAGTAGAAGTAAAAGTATTAGAAATTGGAAGTAGGCTACTCAATAAATACAAATAACTCAAAAGTTTACTTAGACGCACAGGTTCTGAACCTGGTGAGAGCAGGAGAGGACCTGGTGAGACGTAGGAGGAGCCCGGCCAGGAGTCAACCCATAGAGCCTAGTTCTTCCACGCGCCAGAATAGTACCCCCAATCCCGGCAGAGTAGTTCCGGTGCAGAACATTGAGTGACCCTGTCTTTCCCTAATAGGACGGAAATGTTTTCATCAGAGGGCCATTTCACCTCTGGGACAACCAGATCTTATTTTATTGATTTTATTGTTGTTTGGGACACAATCAACACACTCCTATAGATATTTTAGTATATCAGCATGCTCTCAAGATGCATCATCTTAGCACTTCATCATTTCATTTCCTGACTACATATGCTATCAACAAGATGAGCAGGAAATGACACTCATGACTACCACTGATTCCAGTCGGCAGATTCGTTGCACTCTGTGGCAAATTAACACCGGAAGTTCGGTGAATAACATTAGAGTCTATGAAAGCCAGCTAGACCAGTTCATGAACAAAAACTATTTATGAACGACTGAGACCTTTGTCACAGGTATTTCTACAATCACTTGCTTTTCGATGTGCACAGTACATAATTTTATTGAGGGATCTAAACAGCGGCAGGTATAGTTTCTGTCTCTGAGCTATCGCGAGATTTGGTTTCCAGGCAGGAAATGGTGGAGAGTCTTGCGAAACTAGCTAGTTCAGCATACTTTGTGCACTTTAGATACCTATATAAAGTTAAACAGCGTACACACCGAAAAGCAACACAGTAGAAAACAATGTGTGACATGTTTTCTTTTATCTTTTAAAGTCACATTTGGGGGTGAACTACTCCTTTAAGTACTGACAGTAGGCTGCTTGAGTAAATGTACTTACAGTAGTTACTTTACACCCCTGGAAACATGTCAATCTAATGATCAGAGATGTGTGTGTGTGTGTGTGTGTGTGTGTGTGTGTGTGTGTGTGTGTGTGTGTGTGTGTGTGTGTGTGTGTGTGTGTGTGTGTGTGTGTGGCCTACGGGGGTTGATATAGACTATCTGTTTACATCACTTGGTGAATAAATGAGAACTTCCATCTGATTGATTTTAGCCACTACAAATAGATATCTGGTTGGTTGAACCAGATGACCCAATGCAGCTCAAATGACCCCTTTATAACATACGGTTTGCCAATGGATCTTGTTGGACACGTTCACCAATACAAAAGGAGAAGTTGCAAATGCTTTGGTGGAAAGAAAAGTAGGTCTACTCACATATTTTACTTAAAGGAGTAGTTCACCACTTTTCAACCTGTCTTCATATAATAGGTCCTCACTAATGTTCATGATAAAATAATCACAATTTTTTTCTACTCAGTCCAAGTCTCCTAGGAGAGCTGTGGGAAGTTCAGAATCCATAGTCTTGTGACATCATCATTTTCCCAAAAAAGAAATTAATCATTATTTTTGAAAAAAATATTTAGATTTTTATTATCGCGAGAACAATGTTTTATTATCGCGAGAACAATGTGTGTGTGTGTGTGTGTGTGTGTGTGTGTGTGTGTGTGTGTGTGTGTGTGTGTGTGTGTGTGTGTGTGTGTGTGTGTGTGTGTGTGTGTGTGTGTGTGTGTGGCCTACGGGGGTTGATATAGACTATCTGTTTACATCACTTGGTGAATAAATGAGAACTTCCATCTGATTGATTTTAGCCACTACAAATAGATATCTGGTTGGTTGAACCAGATGACCCAATGCAGCTCAAATGACCCCTTTATAACATACGGTTTGCCAATGGATCTTGTTGGACACGTTCACCAATACAAAAGGAGAAGTTGCAAATGCTTTGGTGGAAAGAAAAGTAGGTCTACTCACATATTTTACTTAAAGGAGTAGTTCACCACTTTTCAACCTGTCTTCATATAATAGGTCCTCACTAATGTTCATGATAAAATAATCACAATCTTTTTCTACTCAGTCCAAGTCTCCTAGGAGAGCTGTGGGAAGTTCAGAATCCATAGTCTTGTGACATCATCATTTTCCCAAAAAAGAAATTAATCATTATTTTTGAAAAAAATATTTAGATTTTTATTATCGCGAGAACAATGGCTTCCACTTTAAAATTGCAACTTTTCAGGAATAGAAAGCCTGCAGTTTCTATAAGCTGGATTGACAATCGATGATGTCACAAGACTATGGGTTTCTGACCTGCCCACAGCCCTCCTCTGAGAAAAAAAAAAAAAAAAAGAAAAAAGCTATTTTTGAGTGAGGACCAATTATATGAACATAGGTTGAAAAGTGGTGGAGTGCCCCTTAAGTAAAAGTACAGTATCAATACTGCAATGTAGAAATACTCTGTTAGGGTGCCCTCACACCAAAATACCTATGAGAGTGGAATCCACGTTCCGCCAATACATTTCAATGAGAGTGAAGCGGTTTCATGCCAGCAGAGGATTTCTGCAAAAAACTCTCCCTTCTCATTGAAATGCATTGGCGGAACGCGGATTCCACTCTCGTAGGTATTTTGGTCTGTGGGCAGCCTTAGGGTGCCCTCACACCAAAATACCTATGAGAGTGGAATCCGCATTAAAGCCTACCAAAAGTAAAAGTAGCCCACTCAAATGAACAAAAATATTTTGAAAATAGCAGATACAAGCTCACAAATATGTGAGCTTATAGATAATTACAAAAATGAGTAAAACATTAAGGAAGATGAGTGCTAAACATACCAATGCCAAATGAGTAATAACAAGAGTTAATGGGGGAAATCCTTAACCTTCAGGAAGAAGCAAGAGGGGCAAGATCCCCATCTTGTGGTAGTAGTGTATAGCACATGGGGGAAATTGGTGTTTGTGAAAAAGAAAAACACCTAATCATCCTAAATCAGGGGTCCTTCAACGTCTTCAGTCCAAGGACCCCTTAGTCGAGAGAGAGATGAAGCAGGGACCCCCACACCCTTTTAGATTCCATATAGTTTAATCTTTTGACAGCAAAATCATCATTGTATTTTGGATTCTTGAACCATCAATACTTAATAAACTTGACCTTTCACTCTGTACTTAGTCTGCTCTTTTTCCCCTCTACACCAAAGCACTTTGCCGAAAATACCCGATCTACAAGCTCACAACGCCTCGCAGCACGAGGCATTGTGAACTTGTAGATCTGCTATTTTGGCTAAAGTTCTCCGAATATGGACGCTAGGGTACAAGTGGTTGATATAAAAAAGGAGAAAAAAGGTTTATATCACATGCACAAAGATTTGACCAAAATGACCAAAAGTTTTTTTTAAAGTGATCCCTGACTAATACGACAAATATGCCTTAATACATTATAATTGTCCTCTATAACTACAATGTAAAATTAAAAACACCTCAATTATTTTATTTCTTCTAGAAATAGCTAATCTTTCACTCAATAGGGGAAATGCCCGTCGCAATTTGATGATGTCATAAATGTCAAGTGTGATCTATCCCTATGGAATTAATGGCATGCATGTGAAAATAAAAACAAACTTAATAATTCCTATGGTTAATATGAGCATCAAATCAATATTTCAAATGTGTTTGTGTTTTGTTTTTTGCACATGCATGCCATAAAAATGACACATGACATTTATGACATCATCAACTTGCGACAGGCATTTCCCCTACTGAGTGAAAGATTAGCTATTTCTAGAAGAAATAAAATATTTAAGGTGTTTTTAATTTTACATTGTAGTTATAGAGGACAATTATAATGTTTTAAGACATATTTGTCGTATTAGTCAGGGATCACTTTAAAGTGAAATATCCCTTTAAATTCGGGAAATATGTACATAATATATTTACTACAAATACATACATTGTCAGTTAATAGTATGCCATTATGTATATTTAAATTTAGGAACTTGTATCAGCTATTTTCAAAATGTTTAACTCAGGGGCGTCAATTGGGTATGGCAGGGGTATGCAGCTGCTATACCCTGGGTCCAGGGGGAAAATAAAAGTTACTATAAATATGAATCCATGAATGTCTCTTTGTCTACCTGTGCTCGTTATTATGTTGTTAAATTACAGTAAAATAACTACAAATGCAAAATTTTACAAAATGGTCATTTTAACAAGGTATTATAATTATATTCTCCACACTTTTATTCTCCCCATCTTGACAAGATGGTATATTCCCAGGTTCCGCAGGTCAGCTGCACAGGTGGCAATGCATTATTGTTAATTGTGGCATGTTTACTAACATGCCAAGTTTAGCTGCACTTGAACAACCATTCCAGGTTGCCATATCCAGCCCAAGAAATGGTAGAAACGGAGGAAAAAAATAAAAAGTACTTAAAATAAAGGTATCATGCCTGTTGTTAAGGTATGGCAACATGACTGGTGCACGACACCAGTCATGTTGCCATACCTTAGCTTTTTCTGAACTGACGCCACTGGTTTAACTCTTTCTTACATTATTTGACAATTTGGCCAATGTTTGGACAGTTTTTATAGTATAGTTTGTTGATTACTTTTGATGCAGTGATACCTTTTTTAGGAATTACAAAGGTCTTAAAAGTCCATAAATTGTCACTTCACTGTCATCTGGGGACCAGTGGCGGATTTAAGCCCACCGCGGTGTAGTGCCGTGTAGTCTTTTTGAGTCATAAAACTACAACGTTAACGCTCAAAAAGACTACACGGCACTACACCGCGGTGGATAGCCTTCCACCGCGGACCCGACTCTGATACGGGCTTTAGGCGGAGACTTTGGGGACTTAAGCACCACTATTTTCCGGACTAGCACCAGTAGTTTTCGGGGCTAGCAAAATCGGGAGAGAGACGGTCAGACCAAAAAGGCCCCCCACCGCCCCTCCTCTGCAGAAAAGAACGCACCGAACTGTCTTGACACCAGCGCTACTGCCATCCTAGCCTGAATGAGACATCTCTGATAAACCTCGCATAGCCAGACTTACTCGTGTCCCTGATTGGCTCTCACGGCTCTTTGCCGTTGTCCCATTGGCCAAAAAGAAAAAGCAGACAACATTTCTTGACTCCAGAACTCTTTGGGAGTTTCCACCCCGCCCCCCTTTCAGAGGCTAGTGTGTGTTTACTTTCGCTTTGACAATGCACGTTTATCTTTCTGGATATGAGAAAAAGAAAAAGAAAAAGAGTCAAACGGGACTGCGGCAACAGCGAACAGGTAAATAAACATTCTTGCACTGTCAGTTGTAACTTGTGTTGTGCGATGGAGCCACGTTGCTGCTTTAGTGGCGATAAGGGCTTTGAGTTGCGTTAGCCAGCTGCCTTGCGTGTCACGGATAGACACTTGTGATGCTGCTGTTTTGTAATCTCTCCTACCTCGCTGTCTGTCGCCGACAAGCCTGACAGTCGCTACAGTCTTCAGTGCAAGCAAGGGCTTTGAGTTGTGTGTTAGCCTGGAACTCCTTCCTATGGGGAATCGTTAAACACTTGTGTTTTTGGTTCTGTTTGTTGTTGCTAACTTGCTGCTGTGGGTTCTTAACTTCTTGACTTGTTGTGTGGTGTGTGCAGTGGTAGCCTATAAAGTAACCAAGTACATTCACTTAAGTACTGTAGGCTACTTAAGTACAACTTGAGTTATGTGTTGCTGCTTTTACTTCTACTCCACTACATCTCAGATCTAAATATTGTACTTTTATTCATTTGAAAACCTTAGTAACTTTACTATTCATTATGATGATATTTTTATCATTAGGCTATGATATTATAAATCATACATAAACCCCTTTAGCCCTATTTATGTTTTTGGGGGGCAGAGGATTTAGTGCTATGTACATTTACAAATTATAGCCTATACCACTGCAACATGTTTGTGTGTTGTTAAGAGAGAGGGGCTTTTCATCAATCTTTTTCCAAAAACTGGGACAAATGGATAAACAGGATAAAATATAGGCCTACTGCTCTGCTGTTGATTGTTGTCAACTGGTTTTGGAATCTAATTCTTCTGGATGGTGAGTACAGTGTACACTTGACTGCTGCTGCAGCTTGCCTAACTCTTTTCTTGATGTCAAAAGTTGTCCGCTGAGACAAATGTTACTTAAATCATCAGTTGTTTTGCTTAACCTAAGGGGTGGGTGGGGACTGGGAGACTGCTGGTGAATAGGGCAAAATGACTGCAAAACTTAAAAATCACACCCGTGTGAAGTGGAGCTGTGTGTGTGTGTGTGTGTGTGTGTGTGTGTGTAGATCATGTGTACCGATTTTTGTGACATTTGAAGAAAATATGTAGGAAAAGGAGCAAAAAGTGTGTTTTGGAGAAAATTCAAGATGGCGGAAAATCTATCCTGGCGCAAATGGGCGTGGCCTATATGGGGAGATGCGTCTTGACCCAAGGAATCCAGGGAAAAAAGAATTTTAATTTTCCGATCCACGGTTCAAGAGTTACGGGGCAAAACGTAAAGTGGGCCATTCTAGCGCCACCATGAGGCCGAGTGATGTAATTATTTTTCGATTCATTCTTAAAATCATTATGAATCTCCTCTCCGAGGTTTGAAACTGTAGCTCCTATGGTTTACGAGAGAAAAATACTTGAAAGTGATTTCTTGCATTGTCCCATTATAAGTCAATGGGGACAATTAAGCGTCGTTTTTTGCCGATTACGTCGGCATGGTAAGGCGGATCGGAACGAAAGGTAATAGAACACCATTCCCGGCCGAGCCGCACATTTTGATGTATATATTGCGCGAGTGGCGTAAATGGTGCGGCACTAGTTACGCGCCGAAGTCAGGCTACATACACACAGACACACACACAGACAGACAGACAGACAGACACACACACACACAGACCCACACAGCCACGTATAGGGAGCCTGTGTTTCACACAGCTCCAAAAATAAATTAATAAAACTGCGGTAGCGCGCGCGCAAATTTCGTGCACGCCCGCGGCAAAAGCTCCCTTTAGCACCCCCTGCTGCTCAGAGCTAGATCCGCGCCTGCTGGGGACCCCCAAAAGATTTGACCCCTGGGGTCCCGACCCATAGGTTGAGAACCACTGCCAAAAACATTGCATCATTTTGTAGAGAGTACATTGGAGTAGGCCTTCCATATAGGATGGAATAATTATTGCATGCAGGTAAGTACTCAAATGTGAGGGGACTTGGTGGCCGGATTGAGGTGGTCACAGGTGGTCATAGATGCCCATGTGTGGTCGAATAGTTTCATTCATTGATTCATTCATTGATTTATTCATTCATTCAGTTCACCTTTGACGATCACACCATAAACATTGACCAGTCAATGCACACTGGATGTAAACCAAACACCAAGCCCAGTTCCTATAATGCATGTGTACATGACAAATAAACTTCTTGATTCTGATATGTAATGCCAGGGTGTTTAATGTATAGTATTATACTGCATCCAAAGAAGGCACTGGAAGAATGCTCTCACTTCAACCAGTAGATGACGCTGTTTAACAAGGATTCTTGCTGTAGCAAGTTTGCTTTCTATTTGGGAGTTAATCTGTATTTTCTATCCTTTATCAGATTCATGTTTCACAGTACCAGTTATAATATAGTTTATGTTTTTGATATTTATGCACAACCAACCTTTTCCTCAAGTATGTTTTATTATTTTGTTTAGCAATTGAGGGTACACAATTAGGCCTATCAGTGGTGGACAGTAACAGAGTAAATGTACTTGAGTACTGTACTTAAGTACAGATTCTGAGTATCTGTAATTTTCTTGAGTATTAGATTATTTTGATACTTATTACTCTTATTCGAGTACTTTTCCAAAAACAAATATTTTACTTTTAATCTAGTACATTTCTAGGAAGGCTGTAAAGTACTGAGCTTTTTTTTTCTTTTCTTTTTTTTCTTAGGGTACGGTCACACCAAAGTATGGCTGGCCGCCGGCGGCTGATACATTATTTTTGTGTGCAGCCAGAGGATTCTCACAATAACCAATGACAACCACTTGTTACTTCCTGATTCTTGGGACGGTCCGCCCTTCGAATCACCTGATTAGACAGAGGGCCGGGGAAAAGCATAAACGCAAGGTCTGCGCGGCACGCAGAAATCCTCTTTCAGAGGAAAGAACAGAGAATGTATCTGCTCCAGCATAAACGCAAGGTTGGCGTGGCCCGCAGATATTCTCTTATCTCTACTGGCATGATTATGAAACCGTTCCATTCCCCATTGAAATGCATTGGCGGAATAGGGATTCCACTCTCATAGGTAGGTAGGCCTACTTTGGTGTGGCTTCAGCCTTATAGGTGTTTCTGCAGACTTTGTATAACGTAGTGGTTCAACAAGCAAATAACTTCAGTCCATGCAAGTGGTTTCAGAGAGTTACTTCTCTGAAACAATAATAATTTCACTTTTTAAAATACTTTTACTTGTACTGTTTTTTTTTTTTTTTTAATATATAATTTCTTTATTGCTTTTGATACAAGTACATTTGTTATTAATGTGGCTCCTGGCACTCCTCAATGGAACAGTTATTGCATATACAAACCAAAGAAAACAAAGAAATCAATACAGGACTAGGTTGACCAGCTCAAACAGTATACATACATACATACATATATACGCACACCTATATTTAAGGTGGGCTTTGACCTTAGCTTAGATTTAGATCCTATCATCGTGTCGGAGCGGCCAGCTGTAGTGTCTTTAATTTGTTTATATGTTCAATCATAGGGCCCCATGCCCGATCAAATTTCCCTGGTGACCCCCTCAGGTTAAACTTGATCTTCTCCAGGTTTAGGTACATCATGAGGTCTTTAAACCATACAGATGCTTTGGGGGCCAGGGTTGATTTCCACTCTAATAAAATCCTTCTTCTTGCTAGTAGAACTGCAAATGCAAGACACCCCTTTATTCCCCTCCCAATAAGTTGATGATAGATAGATAGATAGATAGATAGATAGATAGATAGATAGATAGATAGATAGATAGATAGATAGATAGATACCTTTATTATCCCAAGGGGGAAATTAAGTTGTCCAGTTGTAGCATAGCAGTATACAGTATTTACAAAGTTACAGAGAAGTATAAGAGTAAAAGAAAAAAAAAGGAGCAGTACAGTACCAATAAAGAAAAGGTGCATCAATAGAGGGGGCGAATAATATATAAGTATATATACATAAAGTGACTTACAAAAAGAGACCGTAACAGTCAATGCTAGTTAGTGCAACAAGTATCTCACTGACATTGTTAAACAAAGCAGAATACTCAGAAACTACCAACACAACCTAATAGTGCAAAGTCAAAAATCAGTGCGAAAAAACTAACAAAAAAGCAGCTCAGAGAAGAAGAAAAAACTAGGGAGCGTGTCACCGCAAGACGCACATGAGCACTCTCCCTGGAAGGTCCTTAGGGGTCAAAGTCAATACAGCAATAGTTCCGTCAGTCTAGGTTAGGAAGGAAGTCCTTTTCACTCGTCCGTTATGTGTCTCGTTGTACAGCTTAAGGGCGGCCGGTACAAAAGATTTTCCTAGTCTCTCACATCTCCGTCCTGGGTAGGCAAAGCGGTCGTTTCCTCTCACCAGTAACTGGTGATCTCCAGATGGAGGGGGTGAGAGGAGTTCTCCAAAATGGAATCTAGCTTCCTCGCTGTACGCACTCTGGTTACTTCCTCCACCCCCTGCAGAGAGGACCCAACAACAGAGCCTGCTTTCCTCACCAGTCTGTTCAGGTTAACCGTGTCACCTGCTCTGTTGTTGCCTCCCCAGCATGTTATACCAAAAAAGAGGACACTTACCATGACAGACTGGTAAAACATCTGTAACATCTTCTTGCACACACCATCTTAGTAGATGATCTACTAAGACCCCAAACAGCGCCATCTCCGCACACGGTGAAAGCTCCACATTCCAAGCTTCTGACAGATGTTTAAAAATGTTAGCCCAATAGCTTTGTAGGCGAGGACATGACCAAAACATATGTGTCATGTTCGCTGGGGACATATGACATCTATTGCATGAGTCTGTGACACTGGGATATATTTTAGAAAGTTTAGCGTTAGTAAAGTAGATACGATGCACAACTTTAAATTGTATTAAGTTCAACCTGGCACAAGATGTACTGTCATTCACTCTCTTTATAGCCTCCTCCCAGATGACCTCATCTATAACCTCTCCCAGTTCGTGTTCCCAATCTTTTTTGATTTTTTCCAAAGAGATTTCTGTATGTTTAGAGATTAGACTGTAAATCTTTGAGGTTAGACCTTTCCCGGTCTTGGGAATGTCCAACACCTTGTCTATTAAGGAATTAGAGATAGAATTTGGAAATAAAGGGTTATTCATTTTGACAAAATTTCGAACCTGGAAGTAACGGTACAGATGAGATCTTGGAAGGTTAAACTTTTCACACAATTCACTAAAGCTACAGAATATGTTGTCTATATAAAGATCCCTTAACTTAACTAGACCTGCTCTCTGCCACACAGAATAGGCTACATCGTTATAGGGGGGAGGAAAGAGGTGATTGTTCTGAATAGGGCTATGATTAGACATTCCTATGAGTCCTAAAGTAACTCTAAATTGAGACCAAATTCTTAGAGTGGAGATGACAATAGGATTAACTGAGAATTGTTTAGGATGAATTGGCAGTTTGGATGAAAGTAGTGCTAAGAGTGACGTAGTTGAACATGAGTTGGCTTCAAGTTTACACCAATCCAATGTAGGTTCCTGTGTCCAAAGTATCTGTTTTTTACTGTTTTTTTTAAAGCATATACTTTTAATTTGACTTGTATTTAAGTATTTTTAAAAGCATGTACTTTTGAATACTTAAGTATATTTAAAAGCATGTACTTTTTTACACTTACTTAAGTAACTTTGACTAAGCGGTGTCAGGCACATTCGCCTAAAACATTCGCCTTAACGCATTTGGTCCTTTCGCCTGGCATTTTCGCCGAGGAGGAGAGTCTATTCACCACCACAAATCTGCTGTCAGACTGTCCATGTTTGCATATTATCCCTTTGTCATTTAAGTAAGCAATTTACCCCGAGTGAGAGGACATTATGCTCTGATAATGTCCTGTGTGAGGGGGTGATCGGACGAGGCGAAGCCGAGTCCGATAACACCCTCACACAGGACATTATCAGAGCATAATGTCCGACCCCGAGTGGTAAATAGGTTTTCTACCACTTTTTTCCGTATACATGAAAGAAAACACATAGTTGTAACTTGCAAGGATATTAAGTTACAATCATTATTGCCTATAAAACTTCCGCGACGACAGCAAATAGTTCCACAAACAACATCTTCTACTCACCACCAGATGACGCCAACTCCATGCAGAGAAAGATGTCTAGCATACAGCTAAGCTAACGTCAGTTAGAAGGACCGTTCCGGCCGTAAATAGAGGCTGTTCGCTTCCAGAAAGGCATAGGTTCAGAGAAAAGGGGCTTTAAAGTTGGCGGATTGCATTGGATCCAAATAAATCGGCGACGTCGTACGCACGTTAGTAAACATAGGACCGCTACGACCGTCATATGTTGGTTGGGGGAAAGGTGTTCCGACTACCTCCTGAAGTCCCCGGATGTACACTGAGGCGCATTGATCTCGTCCTCACACAACTGCGGCGGTTGTTCTGCCATAACCTCCGGAATTTAGCCAATCAGAATCCAGTATTTGAACATGTGACTAGAAAAAGTGGTAGAATTATTATTCTATAGTGACTGTGACAGTGGTGTTACCTGTCAAATGGTGACCATGCACACGGCTATCCATATCACATCAATGCAGATTAGAGCTATTGGAATCAGGTGCGTCCAAATAATTAATTAATTTCCCGATACAATAAAAAACATGGACATGGCAATTCTTTGGTGCAGTTTGGTCCTTTTTAAAGCGTGATATTGAAAGGTAACGGCAGTGGTGCAAGTCACGCCCCTGCCTGCCCTTGATCACGCCCATACCTTCCTCTGATTGGGCAGAGTCCGTTGCCATGTGAACTGCCTTGACAACAATATGGCGCCGCCCTGTCTCTGCTGTGCTACACGCTAATTATTTATAGTTTTTATGTATTCACCCACAACATTATATAGCCTAAAGTATAGCTTTTGGAATCAAATATGAAACCCCGTGTATGTTCCAGAGTGAATCAGGGGAAACTATAATATTAGTGACTTACATCATTATTGTTTTTCGTTTCTGGGTCCCCAGCAAAATGATAGTTAGGAACCAAATGGACCCGTATGTAACTCGGAGTGAGTACAAATGGAACTAGAAAAGTGGGGTCCGGGAACCCCGGCCAGAGGTCCTTGGGGGAGTTCCAGGGGGTCCCCAGCTAAATGATAGTTAGGAACCAAATGGACCCTTATGGTTATGGGTATGTAACTCAGAGTGTACATGTTTACACTCAATGAGTAGGCTAACATTGATTTTACAATATAGATTTGGGTCTCATAGAAATGCCATTAAATGGGGGTCCGTAGCCTAATGCATGCTAGAGCCTTAAGAAATCTTCCCTTGACTTATGGGGGGTCCCTGGCTTATCTTTTCAAATGGAGGGGGTCCGTGGGCTGATATGTGGAAATTTATTTGGGGGTCCTTGACATTAAAAGGCTTGAGAACCACTGACTGACTTTCATGATTTCATGAACTCACACCCATAACTGCATTAATTTGAGAGGTGTAACTGGGACTCTGCCCAATCAGAGGCAACTGGGTATACATATATACCCATAACAAACAATGCACTGTGAGCTTGTAGATTAACTATTTGATGACTAATAAAATACTCACGCAGCGTCCCTCACTCTATATGGCACTACGGGCGACTATTTGAATATGAATCATCACAGTAATGTACTGTACTGATGGCATGTGGAAACTAATATACTAGGTTATACAGTATCAATCACTTACAAGACTAAAAACCACTAATGACTTCATAAACTGCACCAAAACTATTAAACTATATTATATATTATATAATTCTAAAAGGATAAATAAGGGAAAGAGATCATTTCAATTATGAGCAATCTATGTAGTTTATTTCAAGTTTATTTTGTGTAAACAAATCCCATATGCCTGACTGGGTCACTGCAGGGGTCTTCAATGTTGTCAAAGTTTAGTGCAGGGTTCTTCAACGTTTTCAGAACAAGGACCCTTTAGTTGAGAGAGCGATGAAGCAGGGACCCCCACAACCTTTTCATAGATTCCATATAGTTTGAAGGCACAATCATCAGTCATCAATCATCAGCTCGCAGCGCGCTGTGAGCTTGTATATCTGCTATTTTTCAATAGTTAACATTCATGGGGGGCCCGCAGTGAATCCTTGTACCCAGGGCCCAGAATTTGGTGTGACGCCCCTGCCTGAGGCCCATCCATTCCTCTGCCTGAGAAGGCATCCTGAGACAGAAGGGCCTTCAGTGTGTTTAGCCCCTGAGTGATGATCTGACTCTCCTCTGACTGTGTCACGATGATGCCCAGTGGCAGGCCCCCTGCACAGCTGTGAGTCAGCATCAGGAACACACGGCAGTGCTGTCTGTCCATTTTTTCCTGATGAATCTATAAAGGCCATCTCACCACTGTGCTTGATGGCAGCATGGACCCGCTTCATAAGTGGAGAGCAGATCACCACTAGGTACTGCTGACCATCCTCTGTCCGGCTCACTCTGGCACACTCACTGCTGCACTGACTGTTGAAGAGCTGAACCTGCCTCTCCAGAGCCTCGAACATACCCTGTCCTCCTGTGCTGCCATATTCTGCCTGGAAAATGCCTGCATACAGCCTGTATGTGAAAATATCTCATATCACCATCACCTTGCAGCTGCTACCAGTGGTGTGTGACTGGGGCGTCCGCTCAATATGCCGATGGGCCACTGTTCCGACTAGCGTCGGAAGGTTAGTTACTCGTCACGGTTACTGAGGTTAGGCTTAGGGTTAGGGTTAGAGGGTTAGTTTTAGTATCGGCATACCGGCCCATCGGCACACTGATGCGGACCCATGTGACTGTACTGTATAGTGTGTGCCAGCGCCTACGTCATTGTAGTCCTTAGCGGCCATTTCTTGGGTCAAAACACAGGTGTTTCAATTGTTTGATTGCATAGAACTAATGCTATAGTCTAATCAGAACACCTGTGTAAGGCTGTGTTTACCCAAGAAATGGCCGCTCTTAGAACTACATTTGGCACACCCTATACTGTATGTGATTGCGTGAATGAGAGTCCACTATAAAGTGCATTGGATGAGAGTGTCATACATACCTAGTGCAGTAACCCAAGTCAGGACAGATGGACCGATCCGCTGACTTATAGAAATAGTCATCCCCATGTTCCACATGCAGATCGTACTTCAGCACATCTAGTGCTGAGGATGGGGAGTGGCCAATCTCAAATAGCTTGGTCAGCTTCTCATCCGTGGCAGCGCCCACATGCCGGAACCGCAAAACAGCAGCGTTGTGGATGTTATGGTTGTGAACGTTGCTAATTTCCACAATGGTTGGAAAGGCTGGCAAGTGAGGATCAGTGCTTCTGGAGTGGAAAAAACAAGCAAACTGTTAAACAGATATGTACATTAGATGGTGAATGTAGGAATATAAGTGGGGTTTGTGTGTTAGACCTGCTTTGTCTGGAATACGCAGTGCGCACAAGGGAGACTTTGAGTCTTGCACTGCAAAGGGTGTTTTTAGACGCCCTGTTGTCTGGTTTTACTGGCTGCCTGGTGTTGTGCTGGCACCGGTACTCATTCTACAGTAATAAGATGAAGAAAAAAAGGTATGCAAACAATACACAATAAACAGGACAACATAAATATACGGTATATTGTAAGATAAAAATATTCATTCATATTTTTGATATTTCTCTTTTAAATAATAAGCTGAACATATTGAAAATGTTATGTTCCTACCCAGGAATGTTGACACTGTACGAATAAATAAATAAAAATAAATACATTAAAAACTCACATAGAACAGGTTGACTCACAGCCTGGTATCTACATGGTAATCATAGTCCTTTGGTAGGAACTCCTTCAACACAAAGACAACATGTTGTTTTAAGAGGCGAAATGAAATAATAAGAAATCATCTTCTCAGTTGAATAGTGACACAAAAAAGCATAATTTGATAAAGGTTCGTTGATATACTATAGCACTTACCATGAGTTCATGGTGTTGGTCCCCATTTATGCCTTTGGATGCTGCAGTACAGTGAAACCTCACAGCATTGGTGACACGCAAGGACAGATAAAAGATTTTCTATCTAGTTCACGTAAGGGCTTTGATTGAAGTTTTAATTTGAATACACGTTAATGAAACGTTAGCATACAAAAGAAAAGTTTACCTTCCTTTCTTCACATTCTGCACAATAGATTCTGTAGAAACAAGGAGGAATGGAAGCAAGCACAAGTTACAGTCAGACATTTCAGCTAAAAGTATAATACAAAACACACACACACACACACACACACACACACACACACACACACACACACACACACACACACACACACACACACACACACACACACACACACACACACACACACACACACACTACCTGCAGTCTGACCTTGCAGGCTACTGCCTTCAGAACTCTGGTGTTGTGGATGGGAAAAATCTCTATGAGGAGAGTCAGACATTCTTTATATGGGTGTCCTTGGCACAAAGAAACTGTCTCTGTGGGTGTAAAAAGCCTGTGTAGTTGGATTAGAGAGTATATGAAGCACACACACACACACACACACACACACACACACACACACACACACACACACACACACACACACACACACACACACACACACACACACACAGGTTTGCAATTGCTACTTTGTGGGGACATTACACATAGTCTACTATCTTTGTGGGGACATTCCATTCATTTTAACCCTAACCCTAACCCTAACCCTAACCGTTAACCTAACCCCTAAAGACCTTGTGGGGACGTATTAATTTGTCCCCACATGTTTTTTTCCCTGTATTGTACTATCTTTGTGGGGACATGAGGTCCCCACAAAGATAGCTTTGCACACACACACACACACACACACCCACACACACACACACACACACACACACACACACACACACACACACACACACACACACACACACACACACACACACTCTTTCAGTACATCCACATGGCTAATAGTACTACTAATATCCTACTGCCGACTGACAGTACAACAATTTAATAGAAATGCTAGTAAACTAAGGTTGTCTCACACACTGAAGTGCTGTGGGCCATCATATATACACTAATCCGAGTAGAGTTTTGTGCAACATTACTGATGTGTTTACACACATCAGTACAGCCCAGCGTCAGTGACAGTCAACGCAAGCAGCAGCCCAGCGTCGGGGACACAGTCAACGCAGACATGTCAAGTTGGATTGATGATGTTAGACAGTGGCCTTCAGTTACAGATGAAGGTAGCTTATCGGTGATTTTAGTTATTGGTTATGGAAATAGCATGCTCTATTTCCATAACCAAACACTAAAAACTGTGGGAAAACATGGAAAAACGGGCACGCTACACTGTAAAAATTGACACTTTGAATCAAAGTAAAAAAATTGCGTCAATTTGTTACACGCAATTGTATTACTTTCTCTCAACTTAAATAAAACACCTTCCTACAAAGCAAATATATTTACTTAATTTGAATAAAATAATTTCTTACAATTAACAAATCTAAACAAATTACTTTACTTCAAGTTGAAAAATAAACTTGTAAGAAGTTTATTTTTTTAAGTTGAGAGAAAGTAAAATAATTGCGTGTAACATTTGACGCATTCTTTTTACTTTCTCTCAACTAAAAAAAACACCTTTCTACAAAGCAAATATATTTACTTACTTTGAATAAAATAATTTCTTACAATTAACAAAACTAAACTAATTACTTTACTCCAAGTTGAAAAATAAACTTGTAAGAAGTTTATTTTTTTAAGTTGAGAGAAAGTAAAATAATTGCGTGTAACATTTGACGCATTTTTTTTTACTTTGATTCAAAGTGTAAATTTGTGTCAACCTGTTGAATGAAGATTAGAATTAGTTTAACATGAAATTTACATGAAATTACAAAGACACAAATGTATATTCTCAACATTTATTATGGCATCTTCCAGAACATAATAGAACCAGAACCATAATTGCAAAGTGCCCTGTGCATGTGCACAATATACATTCACTTCTGGGTCAGCGAAATTAATCTCTGATCCAACAACACAATGCACATCCAATAAAATTAGCGCATTACCTCTTCTGTGTAATGTTCTCCTTAAAACATAGCACAGCCTTAACGCTATAGTGGACTAACCCAGTCTGTCTCACAGGAATCAGTCAGTATGTAACAGTAAATCAGTAATCAAGACATTAAACAAGCCTGACAGTAAAACTAAACAACCTAACAGCCATCAAAGTCAGTCAGTCTGTAACAGTAAAATCAGTAATCTGACTGGTTAACAACCAGCCAAACAGTAAACCAGCCAGCCATCAAATCAGTAAGTCTGTAACAGTAAAATCATTAATCTGACTGGTTAACAACCAGCCATACAGTAAACCAGCCAGCCATCAAAGTCAGTCAGTCTGTAACAGTAAAATCAGTAATCTGACTGGTTAACAACCAGCCAAACAGTAAACCAGCCAGCCATCAAATCAGTAAGTCTGTAACAGTAAAATCAGTAATCTGACTGGTTAACAACCAGCCATACAGTAAACCAGCCAGCCATCAAAGTCAGTCAGTCTGTAACAGTAAAATCAGTAATCTGACTGGTTAACAACCAGCCAAACAGTAAACCAGCCAGCCATCAAATCAGTAAGTCTGTAACAGTAAAATCAGTAATCTGACTGGTTAACAACCAGCCATACAGTAAACCAGCCAGCCATCAAATCAGTCAGTCTGTAACAGTAAAATCAGTAATCCAGCCAGTAAAACAACCAGCCATACAGTAAACCAGCCAGTCATCAAATCAGTCAGGAATCTAATCAGGCAGTAACACAGTAAGTAAGGCTCTGCTAACTATTTATACTCATCCCATTTCAAAGGAACAAACCATATTTTTTCCTCTTTGATAACAAAAACAACATCCTTACATTTCTACACACTTTGGCTGAGGTTTCACAGGTATTGCAAAATTATTTTGCTCTCCATGTTCATGAGGCTCTCAATGTCCATGATGATTTTCTGAAAGGCCTCAAAACAATACTTGAGCTCTTCTGGATACTTCAAGTTCAGGGCATAGATAAGGCCAAACAGCATGGCACAGGCAGAAGCAACTGAGGACAGCTCACTGAATACCTCAACACCATCAATAATGATGCCAATTTCCTCCGGCTTGCAGAGAGGACCTTTATCTTCACGCAGGACAAACACCCCCATGGTGGTCTTCGCAAGCTCCGTCTCAGCCTTATCCTTCTCGACAACCTGAAGACGGACAGACAAGGAAGGATAAAGAGAGAACATTAGCATTTGTCAAAGTTAAATAGACAAGACTGACTGACTCACCTCTTAAGAGACAGGACTGACAGACTTTAAGGTGTAGTTGCATAATAATAAGGCAAGTCAGGCTGTGTCTCAGTGCCATGTGTTCACAGTACATAGGTATAATCACAATGGAGGTCAAAGAGTGCATAATACATACATGACACAAGACAGAAAGCTAAATGTTTACCTGTAAAGGAGCACACAGCCAGACATCAGTACACAGCAAGACTTACAGTCTCACCTGTTTTTCAGATATAGATAGTATAGCAACTAAAGTGACACAGGGGTTCCGGTCTAATCTGGGTTAAAAGATGCCAATACAAACTTTCCTTACCAGGTACTCTTTAATCAGGTCCCTCTCATCTTCACCCAGGTACATGATGAGGCACTTGAGAAGACACGCTCTTCGGATGTTTATTTCCAGACTCTGTAGAACAGATATATTTGAAAACATTAAATAGCTTAAAATGCAACTTTACATTACTGGCCTAATGGTAATCAAACCAGTAAGACTTCCTAATCGGGAGATAAACTACCGCCAGGTCGCAAATGTGTTATGCAAAAATCGGCCTGATGGTGACGCTAAATGGGACAGATCCATGTTGATTATATGACTACACATACTGTGTACCGCTTTGATTTTAGGGCAAAATATGTAAGAGCATTGTCCAAAAATGTGTTAATTTCATACCTGATCAATAACTTGAAGTGTATCCTTTGTCTTTTCACGGATAGCTCCTCCTTTGCTCCGGATGATGTTAAGCAGCTCACCGCTCCGCTTATCCAGAGATGCCATAAATCTTGCTTTGAGGGGTACTGTAGTGATGCGCTGGAATTCTGCACATATCTGAAACATACAAGAGATTTCATTTAAGATATATGAAAGCAGGCAGGTGGTGTTAGGAGAGAAATGCAGGTGGTGAGGTCGAGACAGCTATAGAGAGAGGGATGACAGAGGGACACAGGAAGAAAGCTGTGAAGACCATGCAAAGAGTCATAGGTGGGAGAAGAGGAGCAGATTGATTGAAAGACAGCAGCAGGCAGTTCTGAGACAAGTAGTGTCACAGCAAAGTCAGGGCACACTGCAGTTACAATTAACAGAGCACCTACCTTCTCTTCTACAAACAGAGCTGGCCATCGCTCCTGCAGCAGTTCCACCCTGGGCTGTTTATCCACCATTTCTTGTCTCCGTAGGGAAAACGTCTTGGCCATTGTTGGCCTTGGAGTGGACGGCTGAGGGGGGGAGAGAGAGACAAGAGGGACATGATTTGCAAGTTTCACAATTTCTCAAAAATAGCAGATCTACAAGCTTGCAGCAGGCATAACGTCCAACATGTCTATGCTTTAACACTTACAGAACAACCAAGGGTTCAATGTCCACAGCAGCAGAGCAGAAGTTCAGAACAGCAGACTGAATCTGAGGGCAGCAAAGCCTCCAAAGAGCCAGGGGCAAACCTGTAGACAGGAAGGAAAGCCATTTACAACTCACAAAATTATGACATGAAATAAACTAAATAAAACATGTCTGTGTGAAGCCACCTATCAGGATATAAGTGACCTTCAGGTCACATGTATACACAAATTGGCCTTTAAGTGGCATTGAAAGCAACCTCATGATGGCACTAGAAGACAGGCATGTGAGAAATTAGGGGCGTAGCTTGTGGTTTGCCAGCCAAGAGTGTGTGTGCAAAGTTTGGCATGGATAGGGGCAACGGTGGCAGAGATAAGAGTAGGGCCAAAAGTGTGATGTTATGGACAGACTGAAGGAGGGACTGACACAGCTGGTGGAGGTTTTGATAGTAACTGTGACCTGCCAGTCGCAATAATAAGGAAGTGACTCACGTCTGCAGATAGAGTATGAGGGAGGCATTCTGCAGGCCCACAGGGTTGCAGCGCACCGTGTAGTTGACCGTCTGGCTGGATGTGAAGGCTGTGCGGCGTGCGGCCCCAGTTCAGGAAGACCGCAGAGGAGCTGTTGGCCTTGGAGTGGACGGGGGCACCAGGCGGTCTCTGAAGGCTGAGGGGGGAAGAGAGACAGACAAGAGAGACATGATTTGCAAGTTTCGCAATTTCTCAAAAATAGCAGATCTACAAGCTCGCAGCAGGCAGGTTGCATATGTGCATGAAAACGTCCAACATGTCTATGCTTTAACACTTACAGAACAACCAAGGGTTCAATGTCCATAGCAGCAGAGCAGAGGAGACAGCAGACTGAATCTGAGGGCAGCAAAGCCTCCAAAGAGCCAGGAGCAAACCTGTAGACAGGAAGGAAAGCCATTTACAACTCACAAAATTATGACATGAGATAAACTAAATAAAACAAGTATGTGTGAAGCCAGTAAGCCACCTAGAATTACAATTATACACCAGTAAGACTCCCTAATGGGACAGATCCATGTTGACTAATCCATGTTGCTAACCTGCAGACAGAAAAGAAAGCATTTACAACTCACAATTCTACACCAGTTAACTTAAGACTCCCTAATCGGGAGAAAAACGACCGTCAGGTGGCATACATAAACTTTAGAAATACTGTGTACCGCTTTGCTTGATTTTAGGGCAAAATCTGTAGGAGCTGTGTCAAAAATGTGTTTTGCATTAAAGCCATCTATGAAACAGTTCAATCTGAAATAAATATAGTGAGCCCACCACTGATGTGAAGGATCTGCAGAGAAGACAGGAACAGCCAAGGAACAAGAGACAGACCAGTCTGTAGACAGAAAGTAAAGTCACACCAAAGATTCATATTACAAAGTATTGAGGGTTTAAAACCCATTTAGACCTGAACACAAATCTCTGTCACTTTAGATTTGAACCACTTTAACCATTATTTTATGCTTTAACTTAAAAAAAAAAAAAAAAAAAATACACAAGCTCACAGCGCAGCACTCTGTGCCGCGCTGCGAGCTTGTAGATCTGCTACTTTTGAAATTTAACACTTGTGCAAGTCTGAATATTTTTGACCCAATTCTATGTCTTCTAAATCCTTCTTCCAAATGAGTTCTCAAACTTTTTCACAACAGCAAATGTTCTTTGCACCTCAAATATTTTATATCAAATATTTAAAGATATATTCAAAGTCTTCAAGGAGGAAAAAATAAATACGATTTTTCAAAAACAGAAGATCTACAAGCTCGCGGTGCTGTGCGCTTGAATATCTGCTATTTTTCAATACTTAAAAGCATTAAATAATTCTAGACATAAATGAGTTAAGAGGTTAAATGTCACAAAAATACACAACATGAATCCACATTGATAGAAACGATCATTTGTAAACATTAAAGCCATCTATGAAACAGTTTAATCTGAACCATATATAATGGCCATGGGGGTCCCAGCTTCATTCTTCTCTCACTAAGGGGACCAGCATAAGCATCTACAAGCACAGTAGCTCACGACACACTATCGCACTGTAGATCTGCAATAAATAAAAAAATTAAACAATTGATTCCTCTATGATATTCAAAGCATACCATCATAACCATCATCATATCCACCATCAGCCTAGCTGCCAAGTGTAGCCTTTACCTCCTGCATTACATGCAATTACAAGCAGCTGGTACACAGGATGCTATCCCAACACTAATAATCACCTGCATAGCATTTCTTGACAGAAAGTAACTCATATCATGTTTACAGTGGATTTTTATCAAATACTTTGCACATTGGATAATACAAGCTTTCATAAAACTACAATGTTGGTGAGTTTATTGCGACCGAAGGTCGCATATACTCTGAAGAATCGTGTCGCTTGAGTGTCCGAAGCCTCGTGACCGTCCTTCCGAAGCCTCTGTGATGTCAGTGTGATGTCAGCGAGTTGTGACATCACTTCCTGTACAGGGCAGCTACACGAAATGTGGATAACACTATATATGGAGATAGTCCAGTCCATCATGTCATATGGGACTACCGTCATAGAAAGTAGCCATTGTTAGGCCGGAGTCAATGGCTGTCTGTCTGACTGCCAAGTCTGCCATTGACTTGCAGCGCATGAACGCCGCACTGGAGCGTGAAAACCAACAGGCCTGATGGAAAATGATACATGGCCGCAGGCTTTGTGACGTCCCACATCTTATGTGCTGGGCATACTACTAACCGACGCCAAGGACCTCCAGAGGCCATACAAAGAGTATCTAACCCGAGGCCCCTTACTAAGTAGCATACATTTACAACATACCTTCTCCAAAAACATCAATATTGAACTCCATATGTATATGGATACATACATGTATTTTTATTAATAAAGGATAAAATAAAATAAAAATGCCATAGATGGGCATTCCCAAAAGCAAAATCCCTTTATGCCCATATATGGGGATTTCTGATGTCATCAATCTCTGGCCCTAACTAGCTCAAAAGCCTGCTTTACTCTGATTTACACCCTACCTTTCCAGATGATGACCTATTGGGTACACACTTATGTCCAAATATAGAAATCCCAAGTCATCAAACCTAAGCTTGGCTTTACTAATTAACATATGTTTCATGCCCATATATGGAGATCCCTGTCCCAATGTTATCAATATTAAGGACATATCTGGAAATGCCCATATTTGGTAATGTCCACATATGGGCATGTTTTGACATAACATAGTCAGGGAACTCCATGTATGGGCATAACATTGATTCTGTGAGTGTGCCATGATTCTGTGAGTGTGCTGAGCTCCTAGGGTTGATACCCTCACAAAAACATGAACAAACTCCCCCCAGAATGACAACAACTAGAATCGTCAGAGAAACGCTGTGGTTGGCCAGATTGTCAAGAATTGGCGCGACCTCGCCCTTTAGGGCGAGGTTGCATGTCACCCTGAGGTCGCATTCCACCCTTGGGTGTCTTACTAGTATACTGTATTCACATAGCACTTTTCTGTTTGGATGCATGGGTGTTGAAACTATAGCCTATAGCACACTTTGAGCTTGTAGATGTTTATTTCTTACATTAGGTTTAATCCATAGATATATCATAATACAGGAGGAAGCCACATTGTACACCTAGGCCATTTGAAAATAGATGATCTACAAGTTCACAACGTGAGTTAGTAGATCAGCTATATTCAAATATCGGTTATTTTGTACTTTTACTTTTAGTACTTCAGTAAATTGAGATTCCACCACATTCATACACTAAAGGCCAGCCCCAAAAAGTGGCGCGTCAATCGGACACTCCTGAACGGCGCCGCGGGGGTCCGCGGGGGTCCCCGCAGCTCCGGGGGGTCCCCGGCCGCTTCGACGTGACGGCCGAGGCCGAGGCCCCTCGGTCGGACGCGATAAGGAGCCGCGTCGGCACCTCGCCGCCCGGTTCTGAGTCTCTATATCCCCAGGCGGGGCGCCCTAAGACTTACATTTTGAATTCCAGACGTACGTGTAACAGTATTTCTACATTGCAGTATTTATACTTGTGCTTCAGTAAAACATTTCAATACTTCCCCCCCACCACTGTATATAGGGCTAAGAGAGACGATTTACGAGCTCGATAAACAAAACAAAACAAAACACGGGTTGCCGCCCCTCTCTCTAGCTAGCTCTGTAGCTAGCTCTGGTCCTGCTCTAGCCGGTGCCTAGTTAATGTCCATTGCGTGCATCCCTTCTAGATCCCACCAACTCACAAACTGTATCCGGCTATTTCTGCATACACTTACACGCATGCTAAAATTCCATTTCCGTTTCCCGCACGGACCGGAAATAAAGGCGAAAAGCCCGGCTCTAGCCCCCGGCCGGTTAGCGAGCCCACCAAACCAACGAGACAACTTGCGTTCAATTCACACCACCACTAACCTAATTTAATAAACCCACAACTTCACAACACGGCGACACGCACCGTGCTTGATAAATACGCTATCGGTGGTACACGCGGGAACGCTGATTCAAGCTAACTGTGCAGTGGTAGCTGGTTGTTACCCTATGCTAACATTAGCATTATCCACGACCACAAAGCAAAACAGTACATAATATTAAACATCCCTAAAATGCGTTAGAAAAACTCCAGCAAATACTGCAGCATGCATAGAAAATGTCAATATATCGGCCACAGTTCATGTTAGTTCATTTCAATACTTAGTGAGTTGTTGTGACATAAATTATATTATATTATTATAGTCATAAAAACGGGAAAACAGCGAGGTTTGTAAAACAACGGCTGGTCTTTTTAACATAAAATAATGGACATTTTATTAAAACATTTTCATATTTCTTACCTTTGTTTTTGAATTGTGAATATTTGAATTACCCGCCTGCTCCGGTGCGTCCGTCTACCCAATGCAAACAGCTAGTGCGGACAAAAATCCAAGATGGCGGATATTTATACGAAGGCGGTACCAAACAGAACTGAACCTGATGACGTCAGAATCACGTGAATTCAAAGGAACCTGAAAATGCACTTTCTTATCAAGTTAAAAATGTACTTTGATCCTAAATAAGGCAGATATACTTTGAATTAAGCTGATTGAATTAGGTTACATCAATGAATAGACAGTATAGTAATTGTATTTCTTCAGATCAAGTAGAAACAACTATTTATATGAATGGCCAGCCAAGTGCACTATTTACAGTGTAGTTACGTTAGCTATCTAATTGTAACGATACACTGTATGCATTGTTTCATAGGCATTCAAGAGTATTTCCTTCATCGTCTGGCATCTGATGATCAACAAAATGCCAACTACAGGTCACTCATTGAGGGTCAAAATTATCTGAGCTCTGGATGGATTGGTCAAATACTGCACAATCTACCTGATGATGAACACATAACTCTAAGAGCACCTGTTCGATTCTCACAGACAATTAACAGCCAACATAATGTTGAATTGACTCTGCAAAGACTGGATGGGAGAGTTGTAAATGTGTACTGTGATTGTATGGCTAACAAAGGGAAGTGTTGCAGTCACACAGCAGGTGTACTGTACAAGATTAAATATGCAGTGACCCAAGGCCTGACAGGAGTATCCTGCACTGACAAGCTGTGTGCTTGGAATCAATCCACTTGGAAAAATGTGATACCGGACACAATTGAAAACATTCAAGGGCCAGAGCATGCACCCAAGAAAAGTAGGCTATGAAAGTTACATCCTTGGCATTTGAGAGTGATGCAGATGTCATTCAACACTTCTCATCCCCTGAGTTGGCTGGCTTAGCAATGATACCTGGCAGCATTTTACATCACGTATTGACAGCACAGCCACAGAGGAAAACAACTGACCCACAAACTGAACTACCCAAAGAGCATTCCCAATGTGCTGAGCGTAAATGCACACTCTGCAATGTAGTGTTTGAAACATATGTGAAATGTGGGGAAGATCAGAGAGAGAAAATTGAATTAAAATCAAGGGGCCAAGATGGCCAATTTTGGCTAGACCAGAGAAAGGTTAGGATAACCAGTAGTGAAGCATCCGATGTGCCTAAAAAAACAGACCCAAGTAAGTGGGTGGAAAGAAAACTAAATGCTGTATTTGGAGGCTGTGCAGCTACCAGGTATGGTCAATCAGCTGAGCCTTTGGCTAGAAAATGGTTTGAAGAGACCACAGGGCAGACAGTGGAGACCACGGGTCTCATTGTACATGAGAATGAAAACTGGCTTGGTGCAAGCCTTGATGGAATTATTGATGCCAATACCATCCTTGAGATTAAGTGTCCTACAGCAAAGAAGCTTGAAGCACATGATGGCAGTCTGCAGAAAATGATTGAATCAAACAAATATGATGTGAAGTATGTTAATGGAAAGTACATCCTTAAAGAAACTGCATCTGGATTAGGCTACTATTATCAAGTCCAAGTTGCAATGCATTGTGCAAACAAAACAATTTGTAAATTCCTGGTATGGACCCCAAATGAACAGGTTATCGCAGATGTGCCATACAATCAGAAGTGGACTGAAGAACACATCTGCCATCTGAAGGTGGTTTATTTGAGCACCTGCTACCAGCAATTGCAACCAGAATATCACATGGAGTAATGACAGTGTGTGGACCCAAGTGAAGTACCAGTCTGGACTTTAATGAAGGTGAACTGAAAATAATTCAGGTTAATGGGTTATCTTTCATGTCATGCTGTTCACTGTTGAAACATACATATGACATGTGAAAACAATGTTATTTTTCATTTCATGCTGTTCACAGTTCAAGCATACACAATACGTGTTAAATAAAATTGCAGACAAAATTTAATTATTTTCCTTGTATGGTGATCAACTATATCATTTAAGAATAATGTACCACTAAACCTAGTTCCACTCAATCTCCTCTGCCATATCCCACGAATATGCATCACCTTCTTGATCATCAATATCCTCACCTCCATCCACTTCTCCCTCAGTTTCCTCCCGTATTAACTGAGGTTGCAAGTTACAAAGACCTGCACAAATAGCTACTATGTCATCAACATGTTGTACCCTACCAGGGATTACATTACTCAAAATTTTAAAAACCTTTAACCTCCTAATAGCTCTATCCACATGAATTCTGACATTTGCTAAGCGACGCGTTTGTGTAACGTCATGCTCAGGTAGTTCTTTACAGCCACGTGTAAAGGCAGGCATGGCCAAAGTCACTCCTGGAGGCAAAACATCTGTAATAGTGAACCCACGGTCCGCTAAAACTTGATCACCAGGAAGCAGGTTGCCGATAAGACCGCTGTTCTTTGTGATAAAAGTATCACTGGCCCTCCCACCAAACAATTTAGATACAAACATAACAAAACCATTGGGAGCAATGCAATAAAGGGCTTTGTATGTGTTGTGAGATTTGTAATTGCTATATGTTTGTGATCGCTTCATGAAGTTCTTTGGCCTCTGCACAAATATTTCAGTACAGTCTATGATGCAGGTTGCTTTGGGATAATTCATACTGAAACTCTGAGGCCTTATTCTTTTCAGAGTATCTCTAGGCAACCAAGCAATTATCTTTTCATTCATAAACCTTGCTAGTATTGATCTCCAGACAGCAAATATATCACAGGCTGTGGTCCTACTTATTCCAAACCTTTTTCCCAAGTCTGTGAACATCAAACTAAGACGGAGCCTCATTAGAACTAATAACAGTTGGTCATGCACTGCCAACTTGAAGGTCTTTGAGTGTGGGAGAAAAGCTGTGACAGCATACAAAAGCTGCCAAAAACTGGCAATACCTATGCCTGTGAAAAACCTACAGTCATTGTCATCTAAATCATAGGCTGAGACTGATGGTGTAGGATCTGTTTGTGTTGCGCTGTCCTTTGTTGACTTTGTGGAATAGTAGTTGTGGTCTGTGAGATCTGGCCACTGGATGCCGACATCACACTTCTGCGGATGAATATTCTCCAGGTTATTGAGATCCTCTTCTGCATGAGTAGGTTCAGCAGCACATCTGTTAACCTTCAAGGCGTTGACTGTAAGGGGTGCGAGACATCTTCTTTTGGGCGGGGCACGGACAGATGTCACAATCCCCTGTGTAAAAAGACATAAGAATAAAGAAATATGGCATTAATTTTCAAACTGCATTTCTTGCTAGGCTGGCAGGAATTGTCTGGGATTGCCAGACAATTCCCTGCTAGATCCCTGCCCCATCCCATAATGTTCCTTGTGCCCCACTGCCCCAGATAGGAATATGCCAGGAAAAGGAATAAAACTTACAATATGATGATGTGTATATCCCATGTGCAATACTGGGTAGGGATGCTCTTTGGTTGGTCTGCCATCAATGAAATGTATTCCACACACCTTGAAGAGGAAATAATAATACAATAGTACATAAGTTACCCAACAATACACCATTATCCATGATTAGGCTACATTAGCATTATGCGTGCTACTGTGTTTCATGTTGACTCGACATTGCTTTGCAATAACGTTAGCAAAAGGTTAGCTGACGTTAGCAGCAAGCTGGGTAGCCTAGCTAGTTGGCTAATGGCGTTAGCCTCCACGTTAGGTGCCCACACTGAGAAATACAATTTGTAGCGTTAGGCAATTATGAGATTCAATGTTGCACAACAAATAAACATCTGCACTTGCTGGATCGTCTCAGTTATTGTTCATTTTATTAAATATTAAGCACAAGAGCAGTAGCCTACCTGCGTTTACAGCTACTGCTGGTGGCTACTGCTGGTGTGCTTGATAATTAATAAAGAACAATGAGACGATCCACCGAGTGTGGATGTTTATTTGTTATGTATCTTACATTATATCTGCACCTTACTACGAGTCGACCTTCCTGTCCTTGCCGGGGCTTTTGTTCCAGCAGGACTGCTACGAGATAACGAGATTCAATTTTGTTAACCAAAACTCACCCTGCTGTGTTGATTTGGAACAAAGTCCATTCTGTTGATATTTTTCACCCACGTTTTCTTAACTTCTTGGTCCTCTGCGCGTCCAGGAAATCGATGCAAACTGTATGGCAAAAGACAGGGGCAATCTTTGTGCAGTGAAGGCTTGTGTATTTCACAAACTTTCTTCTTCCATTGTAGGATTTTCACGCTATTGTTGGCACAGTTCATGACGGAACATGTATATCCACTCGACATCATGAAAAAAAAGAATATTTGCAGAAAAAGAAAACAGAAAGGTTGAATTCCGTGGGCGAATTTCGTTAACAGTGCAAAGCTGTCTGCTCCTGCTCTGTTGTTGTCTGCAGCACAGCATCAATGGCGGACGAGGTACTTCCGGTCTGTTTGCTCGGATTAGTGTATAGGACTACTGTGCAGTTCACTCTTAACCATTCATACCCACATCTTAATGATATGCACAGAAATAGTACTAACAATAGCCTACTTCTGCCTCATTGATTTGAACCCCACAATGAATAAATTCCATACCCCTCAACCCCTGCTGTTAGTGCATATTCTTAGTTTTAGTGTTTAATACCAAGTGTAGGTCTAATCTGTGACCAATCGATTTTTTTCTTTTTTAAAGAAAAATACTTTATTTGCAGTAAAACGAGCTGAAACGTGACATGCTTCAGCATCTTAATGGCCTATTATAGGCCTATTCTAGAAAAGAAAAGTTAGGGAAAAGCGTTTAACTGTAACAAAGATTAAATATATATATATATATATATATATATATATATATATATATATATATATATATATATTAAAAAAGAAAGAAGCACTTTTTGGGGGGAAGAAACTGTTGAGACTGACACAGTTCTCTCGCTATATATATATATATATATATATATATATATATATATATATATATATATATATATATTATAATATAAATATACTGTGAGTGAAACTAAACTAGGTGCTGCACGTAGAAAAGAGAAAAGGAATTGAGCAACAATCAAAAGCTATACACTATAAATTATGTATTATTTAGCGTTTAATGTGTACCTACCTGCCGTGTGCAATAATAAAGGTTGTCTCTCATCCAGCGTTCACTTTCCAGCATCACCTTTCAGCATCCATTTCGCGGGGGATGACGGCAAGAAGGCACATGACAAGCACCATCCAATCGGGCTGTCCAATCACAGTGGCGCGTTGGGCGGGCCAGAGAGTGGCGATGGGCGTGGCGTGCACCATTGCCGTTACGTTTCAATATCACGCCTTTTTAAATGTTCTAGGGTCCGTCTTTTTTATCCATTTTGCCTTAATAGACTGCCCATGTTTGCAACTTTGCATCGCAGTCTCTCTCTCTCTCTCTCTCTCTCTCTCTCTCTCTCTCTCTCTCTCTGCGTTTTTTGTGTGAGGGACGCTGCGCGCATTTACGCACACAGGTGCATTTACTCATGTCATCTCTGGTCGAAGCCAAACACCAAACACTCTACTCATACCTTGCTACAAATTAAACATTGGCCAAATTGTCAAATATTAGAGGCAGAAATTGTGAAAATAGCGATCTACATGCTCACATTGCCAGGTGTTGTGAGCAATCTGCTATTTTCACAATAGAACCGTACAAAATGTAATGCCTCGACTCTTAGTGCTTGTCAGGGTGGGGGGTCCCCGCAGTTAAAATATGCACTGAATCATGCCCTATGATAAGAGCCATGCACGGAATGCTTCACATTCTTCCGTATGAAATGCATATGATTCCCATATGGTAGGCTACGTATAAATTAATTGATTATTTGGACGCACCTGATTCCAATAATAACTATCTGTATTAATGTGATTACTATGGAGTGCATAGGATAGCCTTGTGTGGTCACGGTTTGACAGGTAACACCACTGTCACAGTCACTATAATAATTAAATGAAAAAAGGGATAATATGCAAACATGGACAGTCTGACAGCAGAATTGAGCGTAGGCGAAATGGCTCTTCAACGGCGGTGAATGGGCCAGACAGGGTAGGTGAAAACACTCTCCTCCACGGCGAAAGTGCCAGGCAAAAAGACCAAATCCATTAAGGCGAAAAAGTCTTAGGCGAAAGTGCTGGTGACCGACTAAGCTACTTTTACTCGTAGTGGAGTACATTATGACCAGGAGTAGCCTATCTGTACTCTTACTCAAGTACTGGAGTCGGGTACTTCGCCCACCTCCGGCAATTATTATCCATTATTATAATGGTCTCATTAGGCAATGGAACAGTAAGTATAAGTATTAGATAGATAGACAGAAAGACAGACAGACAGAAACAACACATCATTATATAATGTGCCTCTATAATTATGTGTTGTTTCTTTATGGATGTAAAGTACATCTATCTGTCTTCTGTCTATCTATCTAAAATAACATAAACTGTTCAAATAAGAGTGACTTGTAATGATTAGTCAAAAGAAAAGAAAAGAAAAATATGTTTATGCCTTTATTAATAGTGTAGTAGGTTGACAGGAAAGGGGGGGCAGCCGCTGTCAGGCTACACTGAGCCTACTGTAGGTGTCCGAAGCGCTAGGCCATGTGGTCCGTGCCTGTTTTTTAATTAATTATTGTGACCGTAGGTCGCAGTTAACAATGAAAACCAGCACATATTGTCCATGTATCCGTGTATCTGCGTATCTCTGTAGGTCACGCCTGACACTGTGGCTCTCCTGACACATCACTGTGACATCACAGGTCTATGGGTTTGCTGTGATGTTAGGGGAACTGCTCTTATTGCTCTGACATCACGCTCTGGCTTCACTGTGATGGCACACTAACAGAATCCCTTTTATGCCCATATATGGCGTTCCCTGATGTCATCAATATTAAGCCCATATCTAACAGGACTTCATATGGGAATGTCCATATATGGAGGCCACATCGGCCACATACCACACAAACAGAATCCATATATAGCCAAGACAGATGGCCAAGACAGCCCCTATCTGTGTGGTTGGTTCTACAGAGATGGATCTCCATGTATGGGCATAAAAGGGTATGATGTCAGATGTCATAGATATCATAGGACTTTCACATAACGAATAACTGAGTAAGCATGTTTGGGCTCTCACAGCATATCTCCATATACAGTTCATGGATCTCCATATATGGGTACCAGGGTATCTACATACTGTATATGGGTAACTGGTCCGATATACATCACTGGCCAGATGGCAAAGAATTGGAGCAAAAAGGAAGAGGTCGCATGTCTCCCTGAGGCGTCTTACTAGTTAGTGGCCAAGCCACGCAGTGGCAAAGGCCACTCATTGATATTGGACTTCATCTTCTTCCCCCACTTTTCTCTAGTGGCTTGACCGTGCAGTCGCTTTTTACGAAACTCGGCAGTATGGCAGAGGACTATGCCAAACGGCTAAAACACGAAGCTCGCAACAATCGACCAAAGGGTGGCACTGTAGGAAGCCTTGCAAACTTGCAAACTTTGAACAGGTATAGCTCATGCTCTGTTTGAGGTACAGCCATGAAACCTGTATACACTTATGCGTCTCCTCATTCCGAACAACTTTTACACTCTGACTTTTGACCTCTGACCTTTAGTTCTCCCACCATTATGAATTATATGAAAAACATTAAAAATATATCTGCTCCTGGGATTTTCGCGTCACATGCGCAAAACATTTTTTTACACAAACTTTGGACCAATACGGTCAGATCTGTCTCTGCGTTTTTTTTTAAAGTGAAACATTATTTTTTTAATAATTCACTGAATATTGTATTCTTCTGCCCCTAGTCTAAATCATACATGCAAAGTGACACGTTCATGGCATTTGGATTGTAGAGGGTTAGTCCAAGTATCACTGAAACCAATCTTATTCCAATTGGCCAAAGGGGGGCGCTATACGAAGCATTTGAAAATTCAAACTTTAAACGGGCATAAGTCATGCGTCGTTTCGTTTAAAGACATGCAACTTGCTTACACGCGTGCCTTGACTCAAGCGGAAGCCATCTGTGTCTTTGTTAAGTAAGCTCCGCCCTTGTATTTTCCGCCATTTTGAGCAGTTTGTAAATGATTAAACGCTTTTATTCCGGAATTTTCGCGTCACGTGCACAGAACTTTTTTTACATGAACTTTGGACCAATATCTAAAGATCTGTCAGATCGGATTTTTTTTTTAATTGAAACATTCTTTTTTAATAATTCAATGAATATTGCAGTTTTATGCAAGTTATTCTTCTGCCTCTAAAAGATACATGCAAAGTCAAATTTTCATGATGAACTACTGTAGAGGGTTAGTCCAAATATCACTGAAACCAATCTTACCCCAATTGGCCAAATGGGGGTGCTATATCATTTTGAAAGAAGGCACTCAATGTGTCAAGTACATTACATGAAACCTTTTTTTTTAAATGACTGGTTGATTATGTGTGACTTCTGTAGTGTAGTGGGTAGTGCCTGTGCCTGATAAACGGAAGGTTGTGAGTTCAAACCCCACGTTGGGTTGAGTTGATGTCAACATCCTGGATGCCCATGGCATGTGTGTATGTCATCATTTTTAATGTTGACACGTCTGAACTATTTCCAGATCACGTTCATGTTTAAAATGAGCCCTTCTCTACCGGCCGTTATTTTTCTGTTCTGAGTGAAAGAAAATATGATCAAAATTTCAGAAATACTCAGATTACATTTACTCAGATTGATTTTTCATGAAGAAAAAAAAAGAATTCAATAAAATCAAGGCACTCAGCCTACATAGAACTTTTATTTTTCTTCTTTTTTAAACAAACATGATTAACAGAAGTTGTGGCTGTCTAGTGTAGTGGTCAGGGCATATGCCTTTCATGCAGAAGGTTGTTGGATCGAATCCCGCCTGGGGTTGATATAGCATAAAACCCTGACATTTGGTAGACTTGTACAGTTTGGATCCTTGAACAATGTCTGATATGGAGCCTTCCCAAAAATGCCCCTCCTTGATGTGTATTTTAATATCCGCCATTACTAAATAATGTATTTTGCATCATAACTTTCTAATACAAACTGTGATGTCTACATCTATGTTGTGATGGCCAAGGATTGCAATGATATCATGTACCAGCTCAGTGGCCTAGTGGTTTAAGTGTCTGAGACTGGGAGATCCGGGTTCAAACCCCAGTCGGGTCATACCAAAGACTCTAGAAAATGCCTCCCTGCATGGCATTCAGCATCAAGGGTTGGATTGGGGGTAAGGCCCTGCAACATACTAGCGTCATGACCAGGGGGTGTACTTGTACATCAAGCTTTTTTTTTTGTGGTTTTACCTATAACTCCACCGATTAGTGTAAAACTTTGTATGCACACTTCCCAGAGGCCAAAGAAAAACCTGTGCCCTGCATTTTTCACATCTGCCATTTATAGCGCCACCAGAAGGCCGAAAACACATTCTTCGATATTACTCCTTCAGATTTGATCCGAAAATCACACAAATCAGTACACAGTATCTCTACAACATGACGGACCTTGGAATTCAATGTTAGCCAATGAGGTAGAATATGATATCGGACACATTTTGTCCAATATCATATTCTACCTAATTGGCCAACATTGAATTCCAAGGTTTGCAGGATTGCTCCTTTTTGAACAAAATGTCTCAAATCATGAACGCAGCCTGCTATGTGTGTGAGATTTTGCACACACATTCCGACTAGGCCAAGGAACAGATGCCACCCTTCTCACATTGGCCTGTTATAGCGCCACCAGCGGGTCAACTTTAGCAAAACACATTTTTGGAACAAAATGCCTCAAATCCCACATGCAGTGTCCGATTGCCGTGAAAGGCCCAAGAACGCATGGCACCCTTTTCACTTTGGCCTATTATAGTCACCAGTAGGCCAAAAAAAACTACCTGACCTGACGGAGTCCTGTTCGGAAGAACACTGCTTCTAGTTTTTCTTTGCTTTCCCTTGATGCTTTTTTGCTTTCCTGCTTTTTATGGCTTGGACACTTTATCGCTGCTTGCAGCTATATTTATTATTACTTTTATCCACTTACAGGAAGTAGAAAGACTAACTTAGAAGAATTTGACACAGACCGTGACATACCGTATCTGTGATATTGAAAGTTTAATTGTTTTCTTCTTCTTCTCAAAAGTGTTGGGGAGGGGGGCATCTCCTCAAGGGAACTGGGTACATCAGAAGAACCCCTTCAGGCAACCAAACCCCTGCCCCCCCTGCTGCGTCCCTGCTAGGCCTGTGCAAAAAAATCGATTCACTATATTATCGCGATGTTAAGGCTGGTGATTCAATTAATCGATTTTCAAAGTTCAGAATCGATTTTCCCGATTTCATAAAAAAAAAAAAAAAAAAAAAAACGTTTTATTTAGGCGAAAGACAGAGGAGAGCTGTTATTCTCCTCTCTCTCTCTCTTTGGTGCGACCTGGTTGGAGGATGAGTAAAAAAGAAGAAATGCTGGAGGATCGCCTGCTATTGTCCGTTCCGTCATATTTTGTATCAAAGACTGAGCCGTCTGCTCTAACTCCAGCTGTCCCCCGGCCCAGACAGCAGCATTCAGGCATAGCAGGGACTGGTGTGGAGAGGCGACGCATTGATATGAAGTAGCGCACGGTACAAGCTGTTGTAAACCGTATGATTGGTGGATTCTCTGCTTTGAAAACTGCCTGACTGTAATGATTTTATTCCTCTCCTCCAAGGCTAAAGGAACGGGGCTAAAGCGCTAGCATGCTAACGATTTAGCCACGTTCCTTCTGGAGGAAAAACAACAACAAACGTAGGCTAAAAGTAACAATTATGTAACGTTACTGCATCGATTCAGAACGGCACGAGGCTGCATCGCAATGCAAGCAAATTGTCTTAATCTAAAACTTTTTAAGAAGTCCTCTACTACTACGAGTCAGTACAGGGGAATTGGCCAGGGGGAGAGTTAGTGACTTTTCTACAACTACATCACTGTTTACTATGCGCAGTGTGTGCGCTCGACACAACACAGCACCTAAGCCCCTTTTCGACTGCAGCTTTATCACCACACCACACTACACCACACCACATAAAAATATCTATATAAGTTTGGCCCTGTTTGGCCTAGCTCAGACCTACTCTAGATTGGATACTTTTTAGTACCACAATTAGTACTACTTTCACACCACTCTACCCAGGTCCTTGTAGTGGAAAACCTGTCACAAGTGGGCGGTGTGGAGTGGTGTGGTGTTGGGCCAGTGGAAAAGGGGTTCTAGTGCACACTGCAGCCAGGCAAACGCCTCATAGCGTTTGTCAATCTGTGGGTCGAGACCCCAGAGAGGTCCCAAAATGATTTTGGGGAGTCCAAAACTTAATGTGCAACATTGTTTTCTCACTCAACTGTAAACAAAACAACATACAGTGTATTGAGGGTTTATGTACATGTCTAAAGTGACAACGTAAGGACTTTTTTCAACCTCTGAAATGACAAATTAAATTGACAAAGGGTCAAACTGTCAAATATTAGAGGCTGAAATTGTGAAAATAGCTGATCTACATGCTCACAATGCCTCGCAACGTGAGGGGTTGTAAGCATGTAGATCTGCTATGTTCACAATAGAACCGTGTTATACAAAATGTTAAAATATTACTATTTTGGGGTTTTGAAGTATTGATTTTGAAGTATATGATTCAACTTTTAATGTTTTATATTGTTTAGAATTGTTTTAAAATGTTTCAATATAAAAAAGGTGTAATTTATGGGGAAAATCGCAATAATCGTGATTCGAATCGCAAATCGCAGGAAAGCGCAATTAATTGTGATATAATCGAATCGTCACTCAATGAATCGAAATCGAATCGAATCGAATCGGGAAAAAGTGAATCGTCACAGGCATAGTCCCTGCATGTCTTGCTCAATCCGTGTCACATGGATTCCAGCCCAGGATTGATGATAACACCTGAGCCACTCAAGTAATCAGCCCAGCCAGCAGGAACCACATGAATCCCTTCAAGAGGAGACTCCTGGCAGGGCTTATGAGAAAGCTCTTGGTCAGTCAATTATAATTCAACAGTTCCGCCGCACCTTCCGCACAAAGACACACACACCCACCCGTGCATATTATAAGCCACTTGTAATATGATTAGTCAAAGTCAACAACACATGTTTTATTTTTAAGTCCACTACAGGAAATAGATTGACTAACTTAAAAGTAGGGGACAGACACCACATGAACATAGTTAAACGACCAAATGTCTGACTGTCTGTCTGTCCATCCGTCCGTCCGTCCGTCCGTCCGTCTGTCTGTCCGTCGCATGAGGCAACCATACTTTCTGTGACCGTACATTAAGGGCACAGTCACACCACACTTTTATTCTACATAAGGCCAATATTCTGCCAACACAAATGGCAGCAAACAGCTCCATTCCCATTGAAATGCATTGGCAGAATCCACTCTCATAGGTAGAATACCTATTTTTCTGGTGTGACCGTGCCCTTACAAGTAAAAGTTCATCATTCAAAATGTACTTGAGTAAAAGTACAAAAGTACTGGCATCAAAATGTACTTAAAGTACCAAAAGTTAAAGTAGCCTACTGTTATGCAGAATGTCACGTTTTCAAATGTATAAATCTTTAGAAAATAGCTGATCTACAAGCTCACACTGTGATGCATTGTGACGCGCATGTCCGAAATGTATAGGGTTGAAGTGGTTAATGTAAGTTTTGTAATAATAACAATCAATCTACAAAGTAACTAGTATCTACATTTTTTAAATAAATGTAGTGGAGTAAAAATACAATATTTGGATCCAAGACGTAGTGGAGTAAAAGTTGGAAATTGGAAATACTCAAGTAAAGTACCTTAAAATTGTACTTAAGTACTACCCTCGCATAGCAAGACAATATCACTGCGTGGGCAATTCAAAACCGGATGATTCTTTTTTCCCTGGTTTCATTGCATCCATGGGCACGTTTGAGACCATCGATCAAAAAAAAAAAGAAGAAAAAAAGGCTTTTCTTGTTAGTGGCCAAGGCCACGAAGTGGCAAAAGGCCACTCATTGATATTGGACTTCATCATAACTATTATTATTCTTCCGCCACTTTTGCTCTAGCGGCTAGACCGTGCAGTCGCTTTTTACGAAACTCGGCAGTATGGCAGAGGACTATGCCAAATGGCTAAAACGCGAAGCTCGCAACAATCGGCCAAAGGGTGGCGCTGTAGGAAGCCTTCGAAAGTGCAAACTTTGAACTGGTGTAGCTCATGCCCTGTTTCAGGTACAGCAATGAAACCTGTATACACTTATGCGTCTCCTCATGCCGAACAACTTTTACGCTCTGACTTTTGACCTCTGACCTTTACCTCTCCCACAATTTTGAATTATATGAAAAACAGTCAAAATCTATCTCCTCCTGGGATTTTCGCGTAACGTGCGCGAAACTTTTTTTTACATGAACTTTGGACCAACACGGTCATCGCACAGCGGCCGGATTTTCTTTAAAGCGAAACATTATTTTTTAATAATTCACTCAATGTTGCAGTTTTATGCAAATTATTCTTCTGCCTCTAAATCATACATGCAAAGTGACACGTTCATGGCAGTATGGCAGAGGACTATGCCAAACGGCTAAAACGCGAAGCTCGCAACAATCGGCCAAAGGGTGGCGCTGTAGGAAGCCTTCGAAAGTGCAAACTTTGAACTGGTGTAGCTCATGCCCTGTTTCAGGTACAGCAATGAAACCTGTATACACTTATGCGTCTCCTCATGCCGAACAACTTTTACGCTCTGACTTTTGACCTCTGACCTTTACCTCTCCCACAATTTTGAATTATATGAAAAACAGTCAAAATCTATCTCCTCCTGGGATTTTCGCGTAACGTGCGCAAAACTTTTTTTACATGAACTTTGGACCAACACGGTCATCGCACAGCGGCCGGATTTTCTTTAAAGCGAAACATTATTTTTTAATAATTCACTCAATGTTGCAGTTTTATGCAAATTATTCTTCTGCCTCTAAATCATACATGCAAAGTGACACGTTCATGGCAGTATGGCAGAGGACTATGCCAAACGGCTAAAACGCGAAGCTCGCAACAATCGGCCAAAGGGTGGCGCTGTAGGAAGCCTTCGAAAGTGCAAACTTTGAACTGGTGTAGCTCATGCCCTGTTTCAGGTACAGCAATGAAACCTGTATACACTTATGCGTCTCCTCATGCCGAACAACTTTTATGCTCTGACTTTTGACCTCTGACCTTTACCTCTCCCACAATTTTGAATTATATGAAAAACAGTCTAAATCTATCTCCTCCTTGGATTTTCGCGTAACGTGCACAAAACTTTTTTTTACATGATCTTTGGACCAACACGGTCATCGCACAGCGGCCGGATTTTCTTTAAAGCGAAACATTATTTTTTAATAATTCACTCAATGTTGCAGTTTTATGCAAATTATTCTTCTGCCTCTAAATCATACATGCAAAGTGACACGTTCATGGCATTTGGCAAATATGTAGAGGGTTAGTCCAAATATCACTGAAAGCAATCTTACTCCAATTGGCCAAAGGGGGGCGCTATACGAAGCGTTTGAAAACTCAAACTTTAAAGGGGCATAAGTCATGCCTCGTTTCGTTTGAAGACATGCAACTTGCTTACACGCGTGCCTTGACTCAAGCGGAAGACATCTGTGTCTTTGTTAAGTAAGCTCCGCCCTTAGATTTTCCGACATTTTGAGCAGTTTGTAAAACACTTAAACCCGCTTTTATTCCGGAACTTTCGCGTCACGTGCACGGAACTTTTTTTACATGAACTTTGGACCAATATCTAAAGATCTGTCAGATCGTTTTTTTTTTTTATTGAAACATGCTTTTTTAATAATTCAATCAACATTGCAAGTCTTATGCAAATTATTCTTCTGCCTCTAAAACATACATGCAAAGTAAAATTTCATGATGAACTACTATAGAGGGTTAGTCCAAATATCACTGAAACCAATCTTACCCCAATTGGCCAAAGGGGGGCGCTATATCATTTTGAAAGAAGGCGTCAAGTACATTACATGAAACTTTTTATTTTTTCTTTTCTTTTTTTTTAAAATGACAGGTCCATTATGTGTGCACCTGGTTCGGATGATATCAACGCACTTAATGCGAAATATTCACGTGCTTTCAGACTCTTCAATGCAGAAAGTATCCAGGATACTTGGATCTCCAGTATCCAATATCTCACCAATGCAGAGATATTAGTAGTAAAATGTCGACATCTAGTGGTCAACCTCAGAGGAGCGCAAAAATAAAACCTGAAGTGAATCCCAGCCTCGAACCAGATGCCAAGTATGCTCTGTTCCCCGGTGTAACGTCCACGCCACAGACCCCGACGGAGCGGCGCGGTATTGGGCGCCGATGACCCCCGTGAGTCGCCACCGAGGCGAGCGCTAGCGAGCCAAGTTGCCGCGACGAGCGGTGGGAACGGCGCCCAATCCCACTCAGCCGCGTTACCGAATTATGTGCCGTTATGGACAGAATAGTAAATATTCAGTCCCTTACTATCCACGCCTACCCCACTATCCACGTCAAAGATAAATGCACAAAAAAGGAGTCACATCATCCGTTCATTAGCTCAGTCAGTAGAGCACGGATGCAACAAACCCACGGTTTGGGTTCGATTCCCCTGAGGGGAATAATATTCAAGGCGAGAGATATCGGCGCATGCGTACTTCAAAGTGCACAGAGAACAGGATACCGTGGATACTCCTCCGTGGATACCCAGTGCATACTCTCTGCATTCAAACGTCTGAGAAATGGTGAAAAAGTCGGATTGAATGCGAAGAGAGCAGTCGAAACCGGTGATGTGTGACTGCCGTAGTGTAGTGGTCAGTGCCTGTGCCTGATATTCGGATGGTTGTGAGTTCGAACCCCACGTTGGGTAGAGTTGATGTTAACATCCTGGATGCCCATGGCATGTGCGTATGTCAAACTCTTTAATGTTGACACGTCTGATCTAACTCCAGATCACGTTCATGTTTAAAATGAGCCCTTCTCTACCGGCCGTTTTGAGTAAAAGAAAATATGATCACTCGAAAATGTCAGAAATACTCAGATTACATTTACTCAGATTGATTTCACCCCAAGCCTCCAAAATATAAAAAAGAAATCAATAAAATCAAGGCACTCAGCCTACATAGAACTTTTTTTTTAAACAAACATGGTTAACAGATCCTGTGGCTGCCTAGTGTAGTGGTCAGGGCACATGCCTTACATGCAGAAGCTCGTTGGATCGAATCCCACCTGGGGCTTGTATAAGCATAAAACCATGACATAAATCCTGAAACCTGAAACAAGCATTATAATACAAACTGTCATGTCTACACCTATGTTGTGATTTCCAAGGATTGCAATGATACCATGTACCAGCTCAGTGGTCTAGTGGTTTGAGTGTCTGCCCTGAGACTGGGAGATCTGGGTTCAAACCCGGGTCGCGTCATACCAAAGATTCTAAAAAATGGGACCCAGTTCCTCCCTGCTTGAAACTCAACATCTAGGGTTGGATTGGGGGTAACTCCCTGCGACATACTAGTGTCATGTCCAGGGGGTGTACTTGTACAACAAGTTACCTTGCGCTACAGAAACAGGAGATAGGCGATTCATAGCCTGGCCGATTCATATGGTCTTCATAGCTCAGCAAGGCTTACTATGTACATCATCAAACTGTCCAGGTGCATAGTATCACAGTTTTTTTTTTTATGTCTGTTGCATATAGGCCTACAGTCTTTTGCATACATGTTGTGTAGAGGCCAATTTGTGCTTTTACCTATAACCACCGATTAGTGTAAAACTTTGTATGCATGAAACTTTTTCTTTTTTTTTTCTTTTTTTTTTAAATGACAGGTCCTTTATGCGTGACTACCGTAGTGTAGTGGTCAGTACTTGTGCCTGATATACGGATGGTTGTGAACGTCCTGGATGCCCATGGCATGTGCGTATGTCAAACTCTTTAATGTTGACACGTCTGATCTAACTCCAGAGTAAAAGAAAATATGATCACTCGAAAATGTCAGAAATACATACAATAGATTACATTTACTCAGATTGATTTCACCCCAAGCCTCCAAAATATAAAAAAGAAATCAATAAAATCAAGGCACTCAGCCTACATAGAACTTGTTTTTTAAACAAACATGGCTAACAGATTCTGTGGTTCAGATGTTGTGATTTCCAAGGATTGCAACGATATCATGTACCAGCTCAGTGGCCTAGTGGTTTGAGTGTCTGCCCTGAGACTGGGAGATCCAGGTTCAAGCCCTGGTCGTGTCATACCAAAGATTCTAAAAAATGTTACCCAGTGCCTCCCTGCTTGAAACTCAGAATCAGGGGTTGGAATGGGGGAAACTACCTGTGACATGCTAGCGTCATGTCCAGGGGGTGTACTTGTACATCAAGTTGCCTTACGCTACAGAAACAGGAGATAGGCTCCTGCCCTATGAGATTCATAGCCGTGCCGATTCATATGATCTTCATAGCTCAGCAAGGCTTACTATGTACAGTACATAATCAAACTGTCCAGGTGTAACAGTTTTTTATGTCTGTTGCATATAGGCCTACAGTCTTTTGCATACATGTTGTGTAGAGGCCAATTTGTGCTTTTACCTATAACCACCGATTAGTTTAAAACTTTGTATGCACACTTCCCAGAGGCCAAGGAAAAACCTGTGCCCTGCATTTTTCACATCTGCCATTTATAGCGCCACCAGAAGGCCAACTTACAGTATGTAAAACACATTCTTCGATATTACTCCTTCAGATTTTATCCGAAAATCACACAAATCAGTACACAGTATCTCTACAGTGATCATGACGGATTTGTCAGATATCATATTCTATCTAATTGGCTAACATTGAATTCCAAGGTTTGCAGGATTGCTCCTTTTTGAACAAAATGTCTCAAACGCAGCCTGCTATGTGTGTGAGATTTTGCACACACATTCCCACTAGGCCAAGGAACAGATGCCACCCTTCTCAGATTGGCCTGTTATAGCGCCACCAGCGGGTCAATTTTTGCAAAACACATTTTTGGAACAAAATGCTTCAAATCCCGCATGCAGCGTCCGATTGCCGTGAAAGGCCCAAGAACACGTGGCACCCTTTTCACTTTGGCCTATTATAGAGTCACCGCTAGGCCAAAAAAAACCTACCTGACCTGCCGGAGTCCTGTTCGGAAGAACACTGCTTCTAGTTTTTCTTTGATATTCTTCTTTGCTTTCCCTTGTTGCCTTTTTGCTTTCCTGCTTTTTATGCCTTGGACACTTTATCGCTGCTTGCAGCTATATTTTTGATTCATATTTTGTCCTTGACAAAACACCAACAATAACAGTTAGAAATATACATTGCAGGACTGGTGTTACCATGGCAACTTCACAATAGAGGTCTTCATGGGCAGAGAGGGCGCCATGAGGGACAGAGGGAGGAAGGACGCCCACCAATATAGCCTGCAAATATACAAATATAATAAAAATACATAAAATTGGGAGAGGGCGCCTCTCCCAATTGAACAAATAAACAAGAATAAAAACACCTTGCAGCCTGTTCTGTCCCTCAACTTAAATGCACCTAAATGGGGGATAAACGCGCAGTTAGAGGCAACCCCAAAAGCCGTGACTAACACATTTTCACTTCTATTACCGGTACTTCTAATAGTACCTACCCTAAGGGACATGGGGAGAACATGCAAACTCCTCACACAAAGGCCCTTTTGCCAATCCCACTTCGGGTATGGGCACTAATGACGCCGAGGAGAGATCACGCCCCAGCGCCCACAGCGTCCCCAGCGGGAACCGAACCCAGGACATTCTAGCTGTGAGGCAACAGCGCTACCGACTGTGCCATTTCACGGGACCTCGCCCGCTCGCCTCTCCGCTCTCAACTTCTCCGCGTGCCCCAAATAATCGCAGGCCTGTCATTAAAAATGTATTACTAGGGCACGTCAACTGCCACCCGTCTGAAAGGTGCTTGCCATTGAGTCATCTTAACTCTTTGAGTGCCAGCGCCCTCTAGGGGCCAAAGAATGCCAGCGCATCTCTCATAGGCGAGCGCTTTAGCTTCCAGGACTTCACCTTCCAGGACCTGACGTGCTCACGTTCATGCACGGCATGGAAATGTCCCGGATGAAGATGCTAACAGAATGGCTATTCCCATTTTGTCATCTAAAAGATCATTTTTGGGCGATTTCGCCGTAAATAAACCTCGCGCCGCTTTCCTAAAACACAAAAAAGAGATATAAGCCTTTAAAGATGCGGTCTTTCATTGGATTAGGCGGAGATTGGCGATTGCGTTCGCAAATTACGGCAGGCCGGGAGGTTGCTAGCTTTCGGCTAGTAGCTAGAAAAATCAGGCCAGGCTTCAGAAGGCCTCTTATCATTTTATTCATTTAATTAAATAAAGCCGAACTACTTCGGGATCGGCACACTCGTGTACTCATCAGAAGCGGCGCCGAACATCGGGTGAACATTGGGGAGCTCAAAAATGTATTTTAAACCATTTTTAATGGAATATATCGTCGGACAGAGTAGAACGGCTAGCTGGCTAGCGGCTAGCGAGCCAGGACCACCCACGACTCTACAAGCAGCTCGGGGTAAGTGAATTAATAAAAAAAAGATTGTATTGGATTGAAATAAAGCCGAACTAGTTCGGGATCGGCACCAGATGAGTTAATAAAATCATATCATATAAGAATTGTAGTACAAAAATAAACAGATGAAAAAAAATGGTTTAACTGTCCACTCCAAGGCTTAGAAATCACACCAACAGCAATACAAAGACGCCCTCAACAGTGCACGCTCTTCCCGCTACACCTCCATCATCCAATCCCGCAGCAATAACCCCAAAACACATGTACACCACCACCTCCTCTTTCACTACCAGTAATTCATAATTTCTCACATTTTTTCAATCTAAAATCGACACCTTTCACTCTGAACTGGCCACCTCCTATTCCACCACCACCCCTCGAGTTCATAACGGCAATTATACGGCGATTATTTTGGTATTATTTTCTTTTTTTGGGGGGTGGGCAGATACCGCAATACCAACATACCGTTACCGTCGGTAAACAACTCCCTCCTCTCCTTCAAAACCTCACTCAAATAATAATAGTTATTATAGATAGATAGATAGATAGATAGATAGATAGATAGATAGATAGATAGATAGGTTGTGTCTCGATCGATATTGGCTCCATAAGTATAGTAGTAAGTACTGTACAGTATAATAAACTTAATTTATGAAGCACCTTTCAAAACAGTTATATGTGCTGCACAATGAGCAAACAAGTCATGCCACTTGAAAAAGTTAACACAAAGCAACAATACATTTACAAACAAAAACCCAAAAAATATCTAGGCTACACAGAAGGAAAAACAACCACTAAAGGTCTTTGCACACTGCTGCGTTTTTCGTTGCGAAATGCGTTTTTCAGGGCAAGGAGAGAGAGAGAGATAGAGAGAGCAAGGGACCGAATGGTGCGTGAAACGGGCGGCAGTGTGCAAGCGTGACTGACATAACGTAAGGTTGATTTTTTTATTTGCGCGCTGCGAAATTCACTCCGATATTCGGCCCGAAAAACGCAGCAGTGTGCAAAGACCTTTACTCTGGCTAAAAGATGAATGGCAAAGAGGTCTGCATTGAACTGTGTACAACAAAGCGTGGTTGTTTAATAGGTTTTTGTTTTGTTTTGTTTTGTCAATCTTCCATAACACCATCCTACATTTAGATTCATCATCATAATAAACCTGCACAGGGGTCATCACCTTGTTGGCTTGTGGTGGACATTTTGTTCAAATTCTATTTTTGCCAAGGACATGCAAATGAGCTTACAACAACATTACCAGAAACACATAAAGAGCTGACCATTACAGGTCTGTAACTCTAGACTGGATCCATTGGTACACTCTCAGAGTTATGGTGGTGCTTGAAAATAAAACTGTTGGAGAAACCACTGTACTAGTGGACTCATATAATTATGTGCTATTGTAATATCATCAGTGTCATACATATTCTGAAGAAAACCTGGAGACAATCTTCAGTAATTGCGTATTTATGATCAAAATAAGAACAATATGATATTATGTAAAAACAAAATGCTGAATTTGCCAGTCCATGTACAGACACATTGATGATCCCTGAACCTGCAGCTCTGCCTTTGCCACTAGACTTTCCCCAGCACTGAGCATCTGCAGGGGGGCTGTTACCACTAGGCTTGAAGTGACAGTGTTGAGCCTTCAGCTCAGGGGTTATTATTATGTCCGAGGGGGCACGGTGTCACAGTCGGTCCTCCTCCGCGTCATCAGGGCCCATACCGTGGTGGGATTGGCAAAGGGGCCTTTCTGTGTGGAGTTTGCATATGTTCTCCCTGTGTCCCCTAGGGTATGTACCCTAAAAAAAACATGCAGTAATCCTGTTCTCTATACTGCCTCCCCCTGGCCAGCCGGGACGCCTGAGGGGAAAGGAACTGATTGGAATAACGTGTTCCTTCCACGCGCTACGTCTGGTCGGGGAAACTCTCCCCTGTCAGGTGAAAAGAAGCAACGTGGACTCTTCATGCTCTGAAGGAAGCATGAGGTCAGTCCGTTGTCTCACCAGGTTGGCAGAGGGAGTGTAGCACCCAGGATTACATTAGATAATTGACACCGGGTGAAAAATGGGTTACAAAATCGTGGGATCAAAATGAATAATAATCAATATGTCCATGTCCATACACATGTGAGACTTTCAAATTACAGTGGAAAAATATAAGGACACGTTGGGAGAGCAGTCTCAACGAGGATGACTCTGATGAAGATGCACTAGCATCGAAAAGTTAATCACTTCTGTATGCTGGCACCTGAATCAAAGGTCTGAACCGTCTGAGCTGCTCCCTTTTGTTGTCAGGCAAATGGATCTAATAAAGTGCACAGGCTTGTTGCCATGACATTCAGTGCTGTTTAAACAGAATTTATACTGCAGGCTGCGTTGTGTAAAGCTTCTCTGTATGTTGTCTTGTATTCCTGTGCCCCGTTTATTGACGTAAGCAGTGTATAATCTGTCCCTGGATATCATCTCGCTGAAGCAGGAATTTACATGTATAGCAAATTGTTGTTTAGTGGTCTTAAAACCAGGTCCATTACTGTATATTGGGCCCACGCATTTCTACTCACGATCTGCGCGAAAACAGTTGGTCACAGGTTTGTACTTGTCATAGCTGGACTATTATATGGAGACATCATCTATAGATTTGCCTGCTCCTCTACAGGGGCTAAACTTGATCCCCTGTAGACTTGTGGTTTATTATTAAGTCCAGTTTCAGGACTCATCACTGTACTTTGTACACCCTAGTCGGCTGGTCTTTGCTAGCATCTCGTATAGGTTGTTTCACTGGTATACGCTCCCCTATGAAGCTATTCTCGTTTTGCTCCCTTTGTATATTGGTTCTAAATGTGAGTTGATCATAAATTCCCTAAACCTCAGATCCAATGCATGGCTGCGTTACGAGGTACCTGTTACCAAATCTGAGGGAGGGAAAAAACTGTCTTTCCTTTTTTGGTCCATGATGGTGGAATGACCTGCAGACCAAAGTGAAATTTGCCTTGCAAATTCCCCTGAGAAAGTTCAAAAGTAAATGTTCCTCGCTGCATTGTTCCTATGTGTACCTTGTAGCCCTGTTCAGGGCTCATTTTGTTATTTGAAAGCTCTTACCTTGGAGTTTTAGTTTTAAATTTGAATTCTGTTTGCTAATTTAATGTTGGATTTTATCTTCTAAACTTGATCATTGTCCTTGGAGCTTTATACGTATTTATTGGTATGGCTTATCTTCTTTTGTACTGTATTTGTATTGTTTGTTCAGCAGAGCTGTGTAATTTTTAATCTGCCAGTTCACACTTTTATGTGCTCTTACTGGTTAATTATAGGTTAAATAAATAAATAAAGGTTGGCAACTAGAAACACAGCCCTGCAATGTATTTGATTAATGCAGATGGGGGCTTTCTATTCCTGAAAAAGTTGCAATGTTAAAGTGGAAGCCATTGTTCTCGTGATAATAAAAATATTTTTTTTTTCTTCAAAAATATTATTATTATTATTTTTGTCAAACGATGATGTCACCGGTAGGAAGGATTTGACAGCTCTCCTATGAGACCCAGACTGAATAGAAAAAAATTGTGCTATTTTATCATGAACATTAGTGAGGACCTATTATATGAAGACAGGTTGAAAAGTGGTGAACTACTCCTTTAAATGTATTAATATGTGTCATAAGGGCTTTTTCTAATAATGAAAGCAATCATTTGATTAATGAACATTTTATTAAATAATTATCAATTGAATGTTTGTTTTTTTACTTGAAATGAAAAATACAAAGCAAAGGTTCTGAACAGCGTAGGCTACATACAATTTAAGCATTTAGCAGACGGTACGGTAGGGTAGGGTACGGTACGATACGGTACTGTATGGTACTGTATGGTACTGTACCGTACCATACAGTATGGTATGGTACCATACCATACTGTACGGTACAGTACAATACTATACAGTACTGTATGGTACCGTACTGTACCATAGCATACTACCATACAGTACCATAGGGGAGAGCGGGGTAAACTGAGACACTTTTTACATTTTCTCCCCTAGAGGCGAACTAAAAGATATATCAGTAAAAATATACACATTTCCCAGTAATTTGGGATGTTTCCTAACAATGGAAGTTATCAGAACATATTCAAGACAAAAGGCAGAGAAAATATGATTGTTTTAAAAAAAGTGGTCTTGTGTCTCAGTTTACCCCAGGACCGGGGTAAACTGAGACAGACCAGAGAAATCAACGGGGTAAAGTGATCCACTCACTTTTTTCACTTTAAAACTACCATAAAAACACAAAAACCCGGTTAACCGGGTTAAATATGCGCAATACAAAAATGTACATAGCAGACATTCTTTTAATAGGCTTTGTCCTGTCATTTCCACCCATGTGTCAAATAATGTGACACATGGGCAGAAGGAAAAACTAAAAACCCTATAAAAAATGTATAGAAGGGTTTACCAAACTTTCCTCAGTTGATCCTATGTAATTCTTCCTGTAGAATCTATTTCTGCAAAGTATATTGTTGTATTGTGCATAACTAATGAAATAATTCGCATATTTAGTCAAATATGCTAATTATCTCATTAATTATGCACAATACAAAGAAATATATATCAACAATGGATTCTACAGGGGAAAATACATAAGAATCAATTGAGACTAGTTTGGTACACCCTTTAATTAGGTTTTTACAGCTTTCTCCCTGTCTTTCATGTTAAGGATAGTCTCACTTTACCCCGAAGCAATTGTCTCACTTTACCCCACAGCCACATTTTGGGAAAAGGGATATTTTTATCAATTCAGGGTAATCTTCAGCTAGCATCTATCACATGGATTTATAAGTTGGTAGTTCATCAACATGTATGATATAAAATGTTCTCCCTGCATCAATTTGCTTTGACACAACAGCTGATTATGTTGACAGCAAGAAAATTTACTTTTACATGCAAAAAACACATTTTTGTGAAAAAAGCATGTTTTCTACAGCACTATCAGGTCTCTCTTTTCATGACAAGTGGGAAATTCAAGGGGCTTGAAAATATAATGGTCACATGGCCACAAATGTGTTCCATTGCCAAGATAAATGGAGCGTCTCAGTTTACCCGGTGTCTCAGTTTACCCCGCTCTCCCCTACAGTATGGTATGTTACAGTACAATACCATACAGTACTGTATTATATGGTATGGTGTGGTACGGTAATAATAATAATAGTTACTGTACCTACTTCCTCCCGAGGGGGAAATTCAGTATTTTCAGCCCAACCCAGCTGATTCGCTGCACGTGAGCAATTAGGGGTTAAGAGTCTTGATCAGGGACACACATCCACATTGCTACCCTGGCCTGGAATCAAACTAGGGACAATGAGGGGCTCTGGTTACCCTGGTGGGCTCCCTAACCATTCAGCTATGCCGCCCCTATAATGGTACTGTACCATTCCATACTGTATGGTATTGTACTATATCAAGGGTATTCAACTAGATTAGGCAGGGGGCCACAGTTGTAAAATTACTTGAAGCCAGGGGCCACCAGACAAAAACTATCATGGTTGACAGGTTAACTGGGCAGGGTAGGGTAGTTTGACTAAATTTGTATTGCTACATTTTCAGTGACACATCAACAGGGAGCACACCATATTTTTTGAATGCAGTTCGTCCATTGCCATGCACCTCCTTCCATTTGTAGCTACTGTACCTCTGAGTGGTTTTGGTCCAACACATCAAAGAAAGAATTCTCCATCTCATCCATTAGTTTTTACACCATAATGCATTTCACACAATGACTCATATGTCATGATGCACTAACTCCCAACTATTGGTTCATGAAACACGTCATAATATCCTGTGCCTTTATCAGCCAGGGACTGAAATATAAAGACCTTTCATTCATACAAATATAGAAACACTTACTGTTTTCTTTTCTTTTTTTTCCCCCTTTTCTTTACATATCTACTGCATAGTACTGTGTTCTATTTGTCTGTCTATTTGTCAATCAATCAATCAATCAATCCTGCCCCTCACTACTCTTCTCACAAAGACGCTTCCGTGTCAGGGACCCGCACACAGAACACATTGAAATGCATACTTCCTGTTTATTGTCATACCTCCAGACAAGGTCCCCCATTGGGATAACAGCGCCATCTGGCGCTGCAACAGAGTAAAACTCATAAGCTCCCGTACGAGAAATATCATTTGTCGGGAGGGCTGTCAATCACAAACGAGGGCACCGCCCCCGAGTGTATATAAGCCCTGCGGGCTATCATAACTTCCTCTTCCGCACCTCTGCTTACCTGCAACTAGAGTGTCGCGAACTCAGCCATATAAGTATAATTTTCTGTAAAGTTTAGCCTAAGCGACGGCTAGGAAGTCGGCCACTGGCCTTTATAGAATATCTCCTGTACGTCTTTATTCTTCAGTTCCAACAGTTTCGGCGTTCTCACCTGTTTCCTCGCTGTAAGTTTCCAGCTTCTTCTCTGAGCTTGTTATTGTCCGATAGCCTCTTGTAGCTTAGCCTAGCTTCAAGCTATCGATGTTCCACGGCCCTCGGCTAGCATGCTGCTATCCTTGTTCCCCTGGAAGTGTGCTCGATGCTGGAGACTTATCGCTGGTGAGGACACCCACCCTCGGAATTTCCTTCGATGATCCCGCAGGCTGCTTCATGTGGTGAGTCTTTCGAGTGTTAGCAAGTGCCTTGCTTGCTCGTTCCTTTGTTTGATAGCCTCATGCTAGAAGGCCCTCACCAGGGCACTGATTGCTAGCGCGCCCTAGCTGGGTGTCGCTATTTTCTTTACTTCTAGCTGGCTAGGACTTTCCAATGTTTGTCCGGTGGTTTCTCGTGTTGTCCCCGCCGCCCTGGTCTCGCCGACCAGGGCTACGGGCCTCTCCTGGCAGGTTTTGTGGGCACGCAGCGGTGCCCGCTGTTTGTGCTTCCTTCACTTAGCCTCCACTAGCCTTGTGGCCTGCCTGGTTTTTTCCCTCCACCGGACTCTGCTGCCTCCGGGGCTCGCGGCGCTGTACGCCACAGCGCTGCTTCTCGCCCCGGGCCGCAGCCTGCAGCCACTACGCCTATAGGGGGCTCCAGCGCGCCGCTGGTGCCCTACGGCGGACGGCTGCAACGTCACGGGACTACTTGCTGGTTCTCGCCCTCTCCCGTCCCAGGGAGGAGAACCTGCTAGCCCGCCCGGCCGCTCCCACGCCGGGGGCGGCTAGCGGCGTGGTTTTTTCCCGCCTGCAGCCACGACGCCACGTTGTTTCTGCCTCCGGGGCTCGCGGCGCTGTACGCCACAGCGCTGCTTCCCGCCCCGGGCTGCAACCTGCAGCCACTACGCCTATCGGGGGCTCCAGCGCGCCGCTGGGGCCCTACGGCTGGCGTTCTGCAACTTCGAGGGACCCCGCCCGGCCGCTTCCACGCCGGGGGCGGCTAGCGGCGGCTCCGGTTCCCTCCTGCAGCCACGACGCCTATTGGGGGCTCCAGCGCGCCGCTGGTGCCCTACGGCTGGCGTCTGCAACTTTGAGGGACCCCGCCTGGCCGCTCCCACGCCGGGGGCGGTGAGCGGCGACGCCGGTTCCCGCCCTCTCTCCCTGGTACGGCTGGCGCCGTTTTATTCAGGGGAGAGAACCTACTGGTCCGCCTGGCTGCCCCCACGCTGGGGGTGACTAACGGCGACTTCCTCCTCCTTCCCCTTGAATTTTTCGTTCTCGGCCATGCTGGCTGAGCCCGGATCTTCCTGGCACGCTTATGTTCTGGTGGCACGCCTCCGAACAACGCTGTTAAAAGCGGGGATGAATTTGAGAGTGAGGATGAGGAGGGATGGAATTGGGTTGAAGGCTCTTCTCCCAGTATTCCTCCTACAAGTGAGTCTTGCAAGTCCTCGGTTCCACGAGGACCCTGCATCCTTCCGCCCACCTCCGCCTCTACCCCCTCTCTCCCCTCCTCCATGCAGAAGGAGTGGAATGGGTCGGCGGCGCCCCAGTACATCCCGCTCTCCCCTCCACTGTGCCAGTGGAAGGGGGCCTGGGTCTGCGGCACCCGGACTGTGGTTTTTTCCACATGGTGGGGTTCAAGGAGACCACTTACTTGCGCCCAAGCGCACTGAACACAGCTCTCCCCACAAGGCTTGTGGGAAGTGGGTGTGTTAGATGACATAGGGTTGAGGGCCTAGCCCTCCACGGGGTCTGGGTTCCGTGACGGCACACGGTCCTCCTCCCCCCGAATGCAGACGTTTGAGTTCTGTCCCACGCAGGGGAGAATGAAAATCTCTGTTGCCCAGTAGCTTTTTCCCATGTCATCAGTAAGAGTATGGTAGTCGAAACAAAACTTTTGTTTACCTACCTCTCAGTCCCTAGCACAAAGGACCCTCCTCTCTGCTTACAGCCAGTCAGTGTATAGAGACCCATGCAGGGTTCTTTATTCACTCAATGGATTACTTATTGTCCCAGTCCTGCAGACTGGTGACAATTAAAAGGTTTTTCCCTGGTTTGCAATGGGCTCCACTGTTTTGCTATTAGTCACAATAACAAAGCTTCTCTTCTGTGCTATTCTCCTCTGTCTCCACTGAGCGGCACTGTCGTGCCGAGTTCAGTTCAGAACAGGAGTATGGAGTGTTATGTACAGCATCTTAACACTCTTCAGGGACGCCGAGCCGGACTCCTCCCACAGAACATGTGGGATGAGGTGGCGTAAATGACCTTGGACTGTGGGTACAGGGGTCCCTGACTACACAGGGACCTCCTTCCCCCAGGCGCTAATATTTATTTTCCTTATTCCATGCAGGGATAATGAAAATGGTTACTGCCTCCCTTGTCCCCAAGTCTTAAAAAAAAAAAAAAAAAAAGTGTTTTGAGCGAGCGTGGCCTGCTCACTCCTACACTTGCACGGACAACCTCTTATCGCTTGCAACCGCTCAGTGTAATGAAGCCCATGCAGGGCTTTCTACTCACGATAACAGATTTCCCAGTCTTGCAGTCATGCAGACAGGTTACAATCAGAATGGGTTGCAGACATGCTGAGGTTCCCACCCATGTTAACTGCGGTTCACAGTGGTGCGGTTTCTCCTATGTGCAATTTTCCTCTGCCTACATTAAACGGCACTGTAGTGTCGATTCTAGTGCAGGACAGGAAGTGTTTCACTATCGGTGTGTGGGATTATGAGTTGGCCTAATTTTCCCTGCAAGGAACTATTAAAGGCCTCAGATCTGGTTTAAACGTTTACACGTTCTTCCCCGTGCTGGGGTAAATGTTTTTACGTAACGAACCGTATTTCGCAGAATGCTCTTTTTGTTTCTCTTTCCACCACCGTTCAACATGTTGACGTCACGTCCGTTGGCGCGGCCGTCACCGGATAAGGAGGGGAGCTTCCCGGATACGGAAGTTCTAATCCCCAACGTTCCTTCTCCCCCGTGCAACCTAACGGTTTCTCCCTCGTTTCACAGCACGTTAGCACGTTGTGTGAAACGGTTAGGTTCCGAACGGAACCCTTGTTTATTTAATACCCTTGATGGTATTCTGATAAACATTGGAGACTGTGCAGTCCGAGCAATGGGTGTTACGTCAGTAACACGTGGCCTTAGATTGCATTTCTTGAACCACCCCCGCTTCCAGCTGGGGTAATTACACTCGAGCTCGCGCTTGTAAGCAGGGGCTCTGAGTGAGGAAATAAGCTCGGTACTATGCAATGGTGCTGTAGTAGAGCTCTTACGAGACCTGAACCAGCTTGGTTTCTGGACTCTAATTTTTCCTGGTTCGGGAAAAAAGGGGGGGGGGCTGCATCCCTTCTGGATTAGGGATATCACACCAACTTGGTGTTGGCCCACCTGAAGGCCTTGGGTTTTCAACGTCTTTTTGGCAAAAGTATGTTGACGCCCTCCCAGCAGATCTCCTTCTTGGGGATACCTCTGGATTCGACCACGATGTCTACCCGCCTCTCTCTGGAGGGGGTGGACAGGTTCCTGACGTGTCTTCGCTCCTTTCAAATTGGACCAAGTGGTCAGTTACAAGGAGTGTATGAAGTTGGCAGGGCTGATGGCTTCAGCGGTGCAACTTCTTCGCCTGGGCAGGTTTCATATGAGACCGTTCTGGCGGTGGACACTGACGCTCAGGATTCCTCCCCTGCAAGGGTGCAGGGAAGTGGTGGTCAGCCAGGCCTGCATGGACGCGCTGGTCCCATGGCGGGACCAGGCGTTGTTAATGAGTGGAGTCTCCATAGGCGTGGTGGTGTCACGCAAGGTGATCACCACAGACGCCAGCCGCTCGGGCTGGGACGCCACCCACAAGGGGCGCTCAGCCAGGGGTCTGTGGACCCCGGCCACGTTGGAGTACCACTTCAGTTATCTGGAGTTAATGGCGATCTACTTGGCTCTCAAGTATTTCGAACCGTTTCTCCGGGGTTGTCATGTCCTGGTCAGGACGGACGACATGGCAGCCTTGTACTTTCTCAACAAGCAAGGCGGCCTCTCCTCGCGCACGCTGGATCAGCTGGCACGCGAGATGACTCTCTGGTGCGTACCGCGCCTGAGGTCCTTTAGAGCCTCCCATGTTCCAGGCCTTCAGAACGGCGGCGCCGATCTGTTGTCCAGGGGGGAGCCTCGCTACGAGGATTGGTCTCTCCACCATGCGGTGGTGAGACAGATCTTCTCCAGGTTCGGTCAACCTCGGTTTGATCTCTTTGCTTCCCAGGAGAACGCGAAGTGCCCCCTCTACTTCTCAGTGAGGGGACCTTCGCCTCTGGGGGTGGATGCGTTCGCACACGAGTGGCCGGAAGGCCGTCTCTATGCGTTCCAACCGCTGGAACTGATCCTTCCCACACTGGAGAGGATCAGGAGTTCCAACCTGGAGGTTCTTCTCGTGGCACCGTCCAGGGGAGTGTGGAGGTCTCTGATCACCCCACTGCTCTACCGGTCCCCCTGGCAGCTCCCCTTGCATAGGGACCTGCTGCGCCAGGCGGGGGACGATATCTTCCATCCCGACCCCCAGGCCCTAGACCTGTGGTTTTGGCCTGTGTGAGGGAGAACCTGCTAGCCGCAGGCTTCTCAATGGCGGTTGTAGCTACTTTTCAGAGTGCTAAAGCCCCCTCCACTAGGGTGGTATATGATGGAAGGTGGAATGTTTTCTTGGACTGGTGTGAGCTAACGCCTTCTGGACTGGAGCCAAGTGAGCACCTGTGGTGGCTCACTTGGCTCCAGTCCAGAAGGCGTTAGTTTTCTTGCGGGACCGCCTGGACCTTGGTCTGGCGTTCTCTACGCTTAGGGGTTATTTAGCGGCTTTTGATGCCTGTCACCTGGGGGTGTCAGGCATGGGCCTTTCTAAATTCCCTGAGGTGGTCAAGTTCATACACGGTGTCGACCGTTTAAGACCTGTGACTAGATTTTTGTTCCCTGCTTGGGATCTACAAGTGGTTCTTGAGGGCCTTTGCAAGGCACCCTTTGAACCGATTGGGAGGACCTCTTTGAAACATTTAAGTTTCAAGACAGCTCTTTTGCTTGCCTTGTCTACGGCTAAGCGTGTGAGCGACCTTCATGCGCTCTCTGTGAGCCCTGATTGTATGAGGTTTCTCAATAATGACTCCAAGGTTCTTCTTAAACCTCAATTGAGGTTTATTCCTAAGAACCGAGTGGTCCCGAAGGAACCTGTTGTTTTGACGGCTTTCCATCCTCCTCCGTTTGCATCGGAGGAGGATAGGCGTCTTCATTGTCTTTGTCCAGTTAGGGCCCTGAAGGCCTACTGTGACAAGACGGTGGACAGCAGGTCTACTTCTCAGCTTTTCGTGGTCATGAATGCCCGTCAGCGAAAAGCGGTGTCCAAACCCACTCTGTCGAGATGGATTGTGGATGCTGTTAGGTTGGCTTACACCCGGGCTGGGTCTGAAGTGCCGGAGGCACTTAAGGCCCACAGTACTAGGGGTGTGTCTACCTCTAGGGTTTTGTCCAAAGGTGTCTCCATTGAGGAGATTTGTGCGGCGGCGAATTGGTCTTCGCCGTCCACCTTTGCGACCTACTGTCACCTGGACGTTGCGCCTTCTGCTATGGCGCATACGGTTCTAGGTGCTGCTGCCCCGCCTACTATGTAGTGGGGCGGCTCTCTCCCCTTCCTGGGACAGCTTGCTACTGTCTCTAGGATACCTGGGGGGGGACCCTGAGTCTTTCCCTTATATTACTGTAGTATTATAAGGCGGACCTGTGTCTGCCCTTAGTGCATATGGCAGGCCTCGGTCTGTCAGGGTCTCTTTTCTGTCTAAACACGCCCAGGCCCTGTGGGCCTGGGTCGGATCAGTCCTGAAAGGGGTCACGTCGGTTGACGGGACCTCCTTCCGGGTGTGGTCGGTGTGAACGACAGTCTTGTCGGTTCATGGCTTCTCGGGGAGTGTATGAGTCCCAATGGGGGACCTTGTCTGGAGGTATGACAATAAACGTATAGGTTCCGAACGGAACCATGTTTATTTAATACCGGAGGACAAGGTCCCCCGAATAAAGCCCCTCGGTTCGCTAGTTGCGGGCGCAGAGGTGCGGCTTTAGAGGAAGTTATGATAGCCCGCAGGGCTTATATACACTCGGGGGCGGTGCCCTCGTTTGTGATTGACAGCCCTCCCGACAAATGATATTTCTCGTACGGGAGCTTATGAGTTTTACTCTGTTGCAGCGCCAGATGGCGCTGTTATCCCAATGGGGGACCTTGTCCTCCGGTATTAAATAAACATGGTTCCGTTCGGAACCTATACGTTTTCTCAAATTCAATATCAAAGCCTGTGCACTAAAAAGGTCTGGCACATAGGTAAATGTACAGTATGATGCAGTCAGCAATGCACCATGTGCATTATGGTCTGGTAGCCAACCTACAGTATACTGTGCAATGGACATACTTTTGTACTATCAAACATATAATTTTCCAAATGTCTGTCTGTCTGTCTGTCTGTCTGTCTGTCTGTCTGTCTGTCTGTCACAGCGTTTCTCCTCAGTGGCTGGAGCAATTGGTCTGAAATCGCATCACCATTAGCATATGAACACACCTAACATAACTGTGAAGCCCGTTTGTCACTTTCACAAATCGTATGCTGTACATTAGCATTTTTATGGTGTATCTACTATCTATTCTGCATCTAGCATGAGGCTTATCTATTCTGCATCTAGCATGAGGCAACATGTTTAACCAGCTGTGTGTGTGTGTGTGTGTGTGTGTGTGTGTGTGTGTGTGTGTGTGTGTGTGTGTGTGTGTGTGTGTGTGTGTGTGAGCAGGCGGGGGGTGGGGGGGGGGTGTCTGGCTCAGATGTTGTCCAAAAATCATGCAGATCGGTACACATTATCTCTGTAGCCATTAAACGAAACGGGTATTTCCTAAATTGATGCTCCTACATATTATCATGCAAGCACCAGTTAAAGTTACTTTCCATCCCTCATATACTGTGTGCACAGAGCACCCCATAACCCACACACTGCACATCATTTCAGAGCTCATATCTTTGAACGGGTAAGGGCTAGTAGCACAAAATACTGGACTGGAAAATAGCAGGCAACATGCTTATATGTCACAAGTTTTTGTTAACAGTTATGAAAAGTATTTAAGAGAATGTCATCCTGTAAAACCAACCATCCAGAATATATTTTGGAAATATGGAATGTGTTCCAGTTGGAATGTGTTACAGGGCCACAAGAAAACTCCATTGGGGCCGAATTTGGCCCACGGGCCTCCAGTTGAATATCACTGTACTATATGGTACAGTATAGTACGGTACTGCACTGTATGATACCGTACTGTATAGTACCATACCATACTGTATGGTACTGTACCATACCATACCGTACTGCAGGGGTCAGCAACCTTTTTGAAATGCCACATTTTTATTTTCTATAGTGTCAGTGTGCCATGTCAACATGCATTTTTAAGACAAATATTTTGTCATATTTTGACAAACTATTTAATATTTGCAGGACATTGTTATAAGGATCATTAGACACAGAGCAAGAATCCACCTATCTCCCCGACTCCCTCCCCATGAGTTCAGAGTTTTGATGAATGTAGAATTTTGTGCAAGATGTAATTTGCTATACATTAAACTTCATTAAATTGACCACGTTTAAAAAAATATGTTTTTAAAATAAAAATCCTCTCTCTCACACTTCTGCTAGTGTGCTGGTGATCACCCTCCCCTGTGCCAATGTTGGCACCCGTGCCTAATGTTGCCTACCCCTGCTACTGTACAGTACCATACGATACTGTATGGTGCTGTAGGCCTACTATATGGTATGGTACCATACTGTACAGTGCCATACAGTACAGCAGCGTACAATACAGTACCGTACGGTACCGTTATAGGGGCATCATAGCTGAGTGGTTAAGGAGCCCGCCTGAGAAACTATTTTTGGCCATTTCTCTAAATAATATCAGATTAGATATTTTACACATTTCTATGTACCTCTAGACATGGCATGGGTATTCTGTACATTTTGAGCACCTCATAAAAACTGTAACTCAAAAGGTTTGGAAAATATAGCTATGTGTATGTTACACATGGTGTGGTCATTTTTTAAAGGGTGTGGTCATTTTCGGGTATTTCGCCCCGGATAGAGAATTTCGCACAGTTCTTAAAGGGGATGACCTCCCATTTTTAGTAATCAACTATATATTTTATATATGTTAATATTGATGAGTGAACATTAGCCCAAGTGCCCCCCCTCCTTTGGAAAGGGGAACGGAGTTGTGACGATTTGGGGGTCACGTGACCAGTGACGTAGGCTCTCTGGTAAATGCAGCCTGCATTCCTTACATTCCAGTGGGACAGTTCCAACTCGGCAGAAACAGCGCGACTTCAATTGAAATACAGAGCATTTTCAGCCATGTCAGTTGTATTGTGTACAAGGGCTGTGTCTTGTGAGCTAGAATATGTATCCATATGCCATCCAAAACGAGCAGGATCTACTCCTTCTGCTAGTATTACTTTGTTTACACACGGACTAGGGAAGTAGGGCGGAAATACATGCCCATATTTGGCGGAACGTGATAACGTCTTTCAACGAGCGACGGACGGCCGCATCGGCGCTTTCGGAGCTCAGTTGGAGGAAACGAGACGGACAGAGAGAGAAACAAGCACAGACAAATTGAGAGAGAAACCCACTTTCTCCAAAAAAAGTCACAGTCTGTCCGTCTCACTCTCGTGTTGTTTTGTTTTTATTTCCCTCCTTGTGAGCTCCGAGCGAGTAGCGCGCCGCGCTGCCCGTCGCTTGTTGAAAGACGTCATATTAACATATATAAAATATATAGTTGATTACTGAAAATGGGAGGTCATCGCCTTTAAGTTGTTCCCAGGGGTCATAATAGTCTAGAACAGTTGAGAAATTCTCTCCTAAGTTAAGTGCATACATATCTTACCCAGGTCCTAGACTGTTAATGCAGATGTAACAGTGATACTGAGACTTTTCTAATGTGTTGCTTATAGCAACGACCACAATCTAAAAAGAGAATGTGATTGGGTGTAATGACAGGTTTGTCATGGAAAGCATGCTTGACTCACCAGTGTTCAGGCGAAACCAGAGGATACAATTTCTTCCCAGAATATCACCCTTCATAGATTTTATATCCACTAATAATGCGATTTCCAAACATGAAATATGGATAACATTCTAATTTCAGCAAATTTACCTTGATGTCTATAGTGAAATAATAAAATACATTCATTCATTAAATACAAATAATTAGCTGTTCACTTCAGAAGTACCTCCACAGTATTGATATATATCTTTTTAATGTTTGGAGTCTAGTGTTCCACCATCTTTACACTTTAGGGATTCTTTTTTTTTTTTTTTTTAAGATTTGTTTTTGGGCTTTTTATGCCTTTATTTGATCCGATAGTAGACTGACAGGAAATGGGGAGAGAGATGGGGAATGACATGTGGCAAAGGTCGTCCGGATCGGGAATCGAACCGGCGACGCCAGCAGGCATCACAGCCTAGTATGTGGTATGCGCCTTGACCCCCAGGCCAGCGGGCGCCCCACACTTTAGGGATTCTTGACTTCATTCTCTCAACTTTATTTCTGTGAGTGATTTCTTGTGATTTCTGTGTACAGCAATCAAACACAGGTGTGACTGCAGAGAGTGTCATGAAGTCGTGCCTTATATGGGGATTTGTGGGTGGCTCCCTATGGTAATAGGGATGCAAATTAGGATATGTGGGGCGTCTACCTATGATAATTAGTATTAGCTGGCACACCCCTTCAAGTTACGAGGATTGGCATTCATCATGAAAAGAACATAGTTAAGAACAATTTTGCCTTCCTAAGAACGTTTCATGAATCGGACTCAACTTCACTTAGGAATTCACTTAGGAAGAAATTTAAGAACAGGTTAAGAAGAAAGTTAAGAACTTATTGGTGAATGAGGCCCATTGGGCCCGATTCACCAACCTACTTACGAACGTTCTTACGAAGAAATTTGTTCTTTGACCCTTTTAAGACGTTTTTTAAGAAGACTGTTTTCTTAGCTGTGATTTGTTCTTATTAAGAAAAAGATCTTCGCACACTGTAGAGCACTCTTAGGGTGGCCTTTTAGTTCTTAAGTGTGACATGCTGTGCTAAAATAATTTATTCTTTAAGTTTCATCAATTCTACAGTTGTATAATAATTAAGGGTGGGGAAGTTAACGCGATATTAACTAATTAACGCAAAATCCTTTTAACAGCGATATTTTTTTTGACGCGCGATTAACGCAGCTGATGTTTGAGCCTTGGTGCACACAGTCAGTGCAAGATGCAGCTAGCTGCATGGCTAGTAGTAGTTAGTACGAGACAGGCAAAACGGCAGAGATTTTTTTGCAGCAGACAACCACAATCACAACCACAATATTACGGCGTCGTGTGCAGCAAACGTCGAAGCGTTGAAATGGCACATCTGTAGGCCTACAGCGCGAGCCCCAGACACACACGCAACAGGAGCGGCTCTACCTTGTACACGAGCACGTATAGCCTATGTCCTTTGTACAGTGCTCCCGAGTCCCCAGACCCCTGCGTTGCGCCAACACGCTACCGAATGCATGCAACAACGGAGCAGAGAACCCACATAGCAAAAAGGTTTGGCACAATTCCGGCTGAACTCTGGCAGGTCTGGCTGACATCCGGCATTTCTGGCTGACTGTATGCCTTGTGTGTGCCACACATCTCCAACGAACCAGTGTCTCTACATCATAACATAACAGCTGGGCTTTTGTAGTGTCTTGTAGTGAGCTTGTAGATCTGCTACTTTTGGTGAATATCCCCTTAGAATAGGGATGCTGGGGTTTAGTGATTGATAATGTATAAACATTTATTTATTTTAATTCTGTCCTAATGACAAATTTAAAGGAGCCTCCGCACACTCAAAAGTGTGCAAAATCATGTTCTTTATTTTCAGTTACATTTCAGTTAAAATTGCAAGCTTTTGGTCATAGATCTTCAGGCATGCAGCACCTCACAAATCTATTGGCAGATGAGTGGTGGTCCTTTCACTATTATCCGTCCTCAGATATTTTCTCAAGTTGTTATATATTTGTTAGGCCTATTATGGACAGTATTTGTCATTATTCCAATAATAATAAACATGCTGCATCTGCATAAAGCAAGTATTTTCTACGTGTGATTCCTAAACCCACCAGGATTGAGTTAAGTGTGCCCATGAACGTTAGTGCTGCTCGCTCAAGTGCAAAGTACCTACTACCTACTGATCCATTACAATAATACACGCAGCATAATAGGCCCAAAGCCATATCCAAACCATAACAATTTAACTGATAATCAGTAAGAGTTTTTATTTTGAGCACAGTAGTGACAAATTAATAGCTTTCTCAGTACGTTTTTCTCTTTAGCAAAGTTACAAGTTTTCCCTTTATTAAGCACAGTACAATTAAGTCAGTTTCAAGTTTTTTTTAGCACAGTTTATTTTGAGCACTGTAGTGAGAAATTAATAGTTGTGCATTGTGCAAGTAGGCTTTATCCACCCTTCATGTGTCAGGCAGGGATTTCAGCCACTCCTGGAAGTTCTCGCGTTTCCGCGAGGCGGGTCTTAACTCAAGCCTGGTGGGTTTAGGAATCACGCATTTTCTACTACCAAGTTGATATGAGTATTAACAAAATATCTGTTTACGGTAGATTTAGAGAAGATACAAATATGCGATTAATTTTGCGATTAATCGTGATTAATTATGGACAAATGTGCGATTAATTCGATTAAATATTTTAATCGATCCCCAGCCCTAATAATAATATGATTTAAATCATCAAAATATTTGTATCGTATCTTTAGAGCAGTGGTTCTCAAAGTGTGGTTTGGGGACCCCCAGGGGTCCTTTAGGAAGTTCCAGGGGGTCCACAGTAAAACAAGGAAGAGTTTTACCATTTTAACCCAGTTTTATCTACAAGCTCACAACCGAACGCATTACCATTACAACCATTACAGCCCTACCTATGATAATTAGGATTACCTGGCACACCCCTTCAAGTTACGAGGATTGGCATTCATCATGATAAGAACATAGTTAAGAACAATTTTGCCTTCCTAAGAACGTTTCATGAATGTGACTGGACTTCACTTAGGAATTCACTTAGGAAGAAATTTAAGAACAAGTTAAGAAGAAAGTTAAGAACTTATTGGTGAATGAGGCCCATTGTTTGGAATTTGCCAAATCAGACAGCGGCTGCTGGGCTTAATTCACCCTTTGTCAAGTCTTGCCCGTTGTCCCGCCCCTCTTCACACCCATTGGTTGCTGTGTCTTGGTGGGACACTCAGTGGGACACTCCATCCACTATAATTTTAATTCAGTTGCTTCGTATTGTTATTCTGTGTGTTCAATTCTAATTTCAAACTTGGTTTCAGTAAAATGGAGCTGTTCAGTGGCATAGTGACTCATAGCCTATGTCTTTTAATGTTTTTATTTCTCCAAAAATGATGTTTTAGCAAATTCAACATAAAAAAGGCAGATAGAGCCTGCTGGTTAGTTAGTCAGGGACCAACCAGAAGGCTAACAAAGGGTTAATTGTGGGAAGAATAAGCGAGGTGACTCTGTGAATTGTTATGGAGGTTTTCTTTTCCGTTCCTGGGATAAATCATGACAAAGGGCGCCTATTTGTGAGGGAAAGTTAATAATAATTAGAAGATAAAACATTAAACCAAGCACTTTGACGGAGACTTTCTTGGTCATTATGAGAGGATGAGAGCCGCTCTCGTCTCGGCTGCAGCTGGTCTGCAGTGAGTGCAGTGTAAAGTAACTAAGTACATTTACTGAAGTACAGTACTTAAGTACAATTGGTACTTTGAGGAAGGGGGATGCCACGATCAGCTCTCGTTCTAGTCTGCTCGCCTGCAGTGAGTGCAGTGCAAAGTAACTAAGTACATTTACTAAAGTACTGTACTTAAGTACAATTTTACTTTACTGGATTCACTTTACTGGTGTTTCAAAATGTCAGTACTTTTATTTTAGCTCCACTACCTTTCAGAAGAAAACATTGTACTTTTACTCCCCTGCAGTTAAAAAAATATATACTTTATAGATTTTAATTATTATTACAAAACATATGAGGTATCTGATCAGACCAACAATGCATAATAATTCATCAATCATCATAATATCAGTTATTATAATTTAAGCATAAGTTGAGCTATCAGACTGACAGCTGGCCGTCTGTGCCCCAAGACAAGACGAGATCTTCTAGTGTTTACGTTTCACTCTATTTAAAGTTATACCATGTAACTTTTTTTATAAAACAAATCTTAAAATGGTCCTAACTGTTAAATCGCTAAAGTTTTAGAACCCCCACTCCGTTATTTTCAGCTTCAAAAGCCTTCTCTTTATATGTTTTCTATGAGCCGTGAGGGGGGGAGAATTTCGCGGCAAAATGACGTCATCATACTACCGGCCAATCACAGCGAGGGTTATACACTGCCGGCCAATCACAGCGCATCTTGGAGTGGGGTCGCTAGGGCGGCCATATTTGTAGTCTCCCGTGTGTCTCTATACTCGGGTGCACGGTGAAGCATGGGTGAAGGAGTGTATCTCCGGAATGGCTGAACGCACAGGAACCAGGGACCCCTCAAAAGATAGATCTCGGCGAGGTGGAGGCAGACGTGGGGGTGTGAGAACCGAAAAACGGCCGAAAGACGCGGACGCGACCGAGGTTTGCTATAGAGCTACTGACCACAAGTTGAGCAACTTACACAGTATAGCTTTAAATCCTGTCCCTTGTTTAAATGACCACCTGCAGTTGCAAGCATTGATGACAAAAGGCCCATTCTATTCTAAACTCTTGAAGCTTGCATACGTGTCGACACTGATTAGAATTCCTGATTGGGTATCAGCCCCTGTCCTCTTTCACACAGATCGTTTTAACATGATAACTAGGATTCAAGGTTTGCTTATTTTAAATTGTAAGATGCAAACACATTTTTAAGGGTTTAGATTTTATACATGAGACATATATGCATTGCACATTTTGTATACATTAAGAGTGAGTTCATTCCCATGTCTCAGGTCTGACATCCTGATATGAGACACATGGTAATCTAGTTCCGTAGAAGAGAGAAACAGAGGTCTCTCCATGGTGAGAAAACAGCAGGACCCTGAAGGACCAAATCTTTTGTTTTGTAGACCAGGTTCTTCTGTTGCAACGGTAGACCAAATGTCTGCACCTTTGACCTATGACAGCGGAGTTTTTTAGATCCCTCCTCTATGTTCTCACATGCATGTACAAAATGTAAGCGAAATGCTGAAGGCTGTTCGTTTGAGTGGGAAGCTCTCTGCTCCAGCACAGCAGCATGCATGCTTCATGGAAACCAACCTATACTTTGCCAATAAATGGACACATGGAACAAACTCTACAACTCTACTGCCTTCATTCATCTCTCACATCCTTCCTGGACCTTTTTACGAATTCAGTCTAATTTAGGGGTATTAAAAATACTTCACATACATTAACCACCATATATATATATATATATATATATATATATATATATATATATATAAATTTCGGCCATTTGAAAATAGACGATCTACAAGCTCACAATGTGTCGCAGACATTTACTTGTAACGGAGAATTTCTACATTGCAGTATCGATACTTTTACTTGTTGATACTTTTACTCGAGTACAAAATATGAGTACTTTTCCACCGCTGCTCGTGTCTGTCTACTCTACAATGATGTGCGGCCGAGTTGATCAGGAAATGGCCGTGTCCAGCAAGCATTTCACCGAGGCAAGAGAGATCTCTGTCTGTCGCCATTCACACGCGACAAATTTAATTCCAAAGTTATTTCTCAAAATGGCCGCAGTTGATCTTATTAGTTTATAAACCTCAAAGGTAACTATGGTATTTTCAAAGTAATATGACTCAAATTATGTTAAAAATACTTAGGGGGACTTTTAGAGACAACAGTGTCAACAGTTTTACAACGTAAATGGCATGGTGCCTGCAGTTTAAACTGACACAATATGTCCATATATGGGCATTCCCAAATATGGGCTTAATATTGATGGCATAAAAGGGATTCTTTTATGGGCATTCCCAGATATGGGCTTAATATTGATGGGCATAAAAGGGATTCTATTAGTGTGGTTGCCTAACAGGGCCAACTGTTGCCTAACCCCCCGGCTCCACCGGGCGCGCCGAGCGGCGCCTCAACGTCAACACTGGGAACGATCCCGTTTTAATCAATGAAAGGTGCTCCACTGCCGACGTCAATGTCGGACGCTCCGGTGACGGAAACTCAAAAATCGCCCGGTTCAATTTTTTGACGCCGTCCACAACGTCCAGTCATGTATAAATTATGATTAAATGTCAATGCATTGTATATTTAAATGTATATACGTGATTTTCTGCTGTTGGCTATCCATTCACGTCATTCACAAGGGTGACTAGATGTCCCAAAAATCCTAGCATATTCTTTTATGTAATTACAGTGGTCTTCTTTGAGAAAATGATGTATAAAAACACAAAAGGCTATAATGATCATATAAACAAAGTGGTCAGTTGTGCATTGTTGCTCTCTGCTGTTTGTGTGACAACATTCAGGTTGGTCACAAATAGTCGTATTCCTGTTTGAAAGTGATTTTCATGTTGTGTTGGAAATGGGATATTGAGAATGATAACTCACATACACTGCACCTGCGGTGGAGCCGGTCAGACACTGCACTTTGGCCTCCACTCTCATCCTCTGTCTCAGCTCTGCGCTTGTCTTTCTCTCCCTCAGTGACATTCATCACACATGATCGATTCGATCTGCTGTTGAGCTTCTCTTCGTGCTCCACTCCCTGTCTCATTCCCATACATCGTGCCACCTCTGACACAGGCTGAGTACACTTGGCTTTTCATCTTCAGGCCCTTCTCTCCCAGGCGACATGCAATTTGAAATGTGTGAAAAGTGTGTCTCATTGTCATGGATTGCTCACCTGCATCGCGTTTCATCCCATTCATGCATTCATAGTTATGACTACATTTCGATACACCGCGTGATTAGCAGAAATGTGTGAATTGTGTGTCCATTGTATCACGTTTCATCCCATTCATGCATTCATAGTTATGACTGCATTCCGACAGACCGTGTGCAACAAATTAGCAGAAATGACCAACCCGACACCAGTGCTGTTGTCATGTTAGCTGGCTAACTAAACGAAATAAAATATATTTACAGTGCTTTGTTGCAAACATCGTAATAACATGATGTTTGGAAAGGCACACGAGTATTTTCCAAGTAGGCTGCGTTGCTCTGGATAGCATACGATTAGCTGAGCGCTTATAGGGACCGTCCACAAAGTGCAACACCCAAAGTGAAAATATTCAATAACTTTATTAATCCTGTTAGTACACTTGTATTTCACCTTATCGCTATGTCGCCTTAACGCTACGTCGGCACAATGGGACGTGCCCCAGAAGATTGTAGTGATGCGCGGAAGTGGGGATTGAACCCTGGACTCCCACTCGCCAGTCCAACGCACAACCAGTCGTGCTAATAGGGTTGAGCCCGATTAGCAGGGCTGTTGTTGCTGGTTCATGGCTGGTACTAGCTGTGGGGGCTACAATCACCCCCTCGATCTTTGGAGCGCTTGGGCGGAAACAGCCTACGTCATGTTGTAGTCCTCAAAGGACTACACTTTGGCCGGAAAGATCAAACCAGAAACAGCATTGTGGTATTCAAAGAAAATAGCAGCAAAAGAATATAATCTAGTTAGTCTGTTGATCGCTAGTACATACCGGTAGTAGTATGAATGAGAAGATTCTAGCGATCAACAGACTAACTAGATTATATAATTTTGCTGCTACTGTAGCGCTACAGAAGTTACGCTTAAAGTGTAGCAACCGTAAATCTCGCAATATTCTAGAATCTTGCTTTGGAAACAGCGTCATTGTTTACAGCCCGTTTCTCATCCGGCCTGATCCGGATCAATATGTGGTGGAACAACAACACTTCGGGTGGTCTCAGGGAACTATAAATATACGATTCACAAAGAAAAAAGTAACTTTGGAACTGCCAAAATAAGCTCTTTTGGATGAGCCATTTTAGCTGTGAGGAGATGGTTGTCAAAATTCGGATGAGGAGCAACAATAACAGAAATCCACTAAACCTGGTAGGAATATTTACGAAAAAAGGCAAATTAAGGGGGGATAGGTTTTGGCCTGTATTTCCCCTTTAATTGCCATCGGTGTATGAATGTGTGCATGTGCTAATGGGTGAATGTAATGCACAATCTCTGCACAATGCCTTAGATAAAGGCTCTATATAAATGCACCATTTACCATTTTGCTACATGTACTGTAAACAACGTTTTGTTTTGTATTGTTAATGTTGTCTTCTTTAGTGCTCATTTCCAGAGGTCATGGGCTGTGGACCTCATTCCCAGGCTTTCACTGAAAGACTGGCTCTGCTGATGCATTACATGGTACCAGGGGCGTCACAAGGGGTAGGAAAGTGGGACTGAGTTACCAGGGCCCAAGGTGGAGGGGCCCTAGTAACTTTAGCTATTGAAAAATAGCAGATATACAAGCTCACTTTTTGAAAAGTCGTGAAAATGTGCGCAAATCTTTGAATATATGTATTTTTAAGTGAACATTTGTAACTCAAATTTTGCTTCTGGGGGGTCCCTGGAACTAAATATTTTGAGATGGGGGGTCCTTCACATGAAAAAGTTTGAGCATCACTGACATGGAAACATATAGGTTTCTTGGCACACATTTTCAAGATTTTTCAAAAATAGCAGATCTACAAGCTCGCAGCGCGGCACTCGGTGCCGCGCTGTGAGCTTGTATATCTGCTATTTTTCAATAGTTAACATTCATGGGGGGCCCGCAGTGAATCCTTGTACCCAGGGCCCAGAATTTGGTGTGACGCCCCTGCATGGTACCAGCACACGGAAATTCATTTGTTTCATCAAACAGAGATGGCCGTCTAATCAGAGCATCGAATAGTCATTAGTCAGCATTATTATGTTTGCTTCAGCGCTCACTTCGGAGAGAGCAGGTCCCCTGAGACTGTTATAATGACCTGCAAAATGATATATATATATACTGTATGTGCCAGCCTGCCAGGAACGTGCAGAGAATGTTAGAGGCAGGGGCTGAAATTTCTAAAAGGGCCTTTTGGTGAAAATATTGAAAATAGCAGACCCTTTCAGTATTTGATACCACACTAGCATAAAATAGACAATGTGACATGCAGCATGTATTTCTACACAGAGGGCAACTCAAAAGATACTGCATTCGAGTAGCCTGATTTCAGACTCTGCGCCGAGCTTGAGTCTGACATTGTCCCATTGACAAGAGATTTCAAAGGGGAGGGGATTTGAAATTTGAAATTCCCAATCACAAGAGATCTGGTGGGAGGGGTTGTGTTTGACTTGTGTGTACACAAAAACATTCCCCCCTCCCCCTCCCCTCTATGACAGGCATCAAACAGGTCGTTGTCTTTGATGCTAATGAGGTGTGCACAACCCCCTTTGACGTTCAAAGGGAGCAATTAAGAGCTTTGGCTGAGCTCCCCCTCCAGCCACTGTTTCTGTTGATTTTCAAAAGTTAGACCCACCCCCTCCTCCGAGGCTCCGACTCTCATTGGCTTGGTTCTGCGTAAACCAGAGAAACTTTAGCGTCATATGACAACACCAGATTTGCATTTCTTTCACCAGAGTAAACACTGCATACTGTACATGGTCTGGAGAGGGCACTTGTTACAGACTGGTAAAAGGGCAGGGGCTCAAGCCCCCTTTGATGTCTATGTGTGCACGTGCCTTGTATGTACCATGAGCGAACTGAGCTTGTGTGGGAGGTACTGGGTTGTCAACAATGTATGTACGGCACCAAAATCGGACCACCAATAGCAGTGTCAGAAAGTCTGACACCAATCCCACGAGAGGTTTCTCTAAATGTACAGGATTTAAAAGAAAATTACATTGCATGATTTATCAACATCAATTAAAACAGGTGCAATTTAGAGCTTTGCACAAGCACACTGCACTTTGGCCTCCACTCTCATCCTCTGTCTCAGCAGTGTTCAGTGTGCTTGTGCAAACCCTGTAAGGCACTGTTTCCCAAACAGGGGGTCGGGACTAGGGTTTAAGATTTTCCGGGAATCAGCTAATTTTAATTCCCGGGAATTTTATGGCCTTTTCCCGGGATTCCCGGGAATTCCCTTAAAAAAAAGAAATAATAATAATAATCTAAGAAATGCCATAAATAAATAAAAATAATAATTGAGAAGTAGTGAAAATAGCCGATCTACAAGCTCTCAACGCGGGGCGAAGCGACACGTTGAGAGCTTGTAGATCTGAGAGCTTGTAGATCTGGAAAAAAAAAAAACTCTCTGAATCCTAACAGGGGCAGGGTAGACGATGTTTTAACTCTGACAATTAAAGGGTTAAAATGATGTGCTCTTCTGCTGGGCTGAAGTTACCTTGGAGTGGGTAGGGTCTAACTCTGAAGTTGTGTCTGTCTCTGTCTCTGTCTCTGTCAGAGCAACTACAGACTGTTTGTGGAAAGGTACATCAAAACATCCACTGACTAATGCCCAAGGTCGCCTCAACAGTTCTCTTGTTAAGCCGTGACGTTCCTCCACGGTGAAAAGCCTGGTGACGTGGGTTTACGGCAGTGGTTTGTCCTTCGCTGTTTAAACTGATCTGAGACAGAAATGACGGCTAAAGTGTCATTATCAAAGCATTAGACCCTTTTTTAAAATGTTCATATACGGTATTTAAATATCCCTTTTTAAAATAATAAAATAATGACAGAAAGTGTCATTATCAAAGCATTAAGACACTTTTTAACCCCCAATGGGAATTCCTTTCTGAAAAAAGAGGTTGTTGTAAAAAAAGATTCACATGTTCCAACACGGTTGTTTGCAACTAGAATGTCTAGCCGCCCTCGCCTCGTTAACGCGAAAAGCTCTGTGAATGAGACATTTAGACAGGCGAGGAGCAGCCTGACAAACACACAATATTTGTATTCTTTGAAATAAATATTGTATTAGACTCAAATGAATTGAGTAAAAGTAAATTATGATTTAAACTAATTGTTATTAATTAATTGGATCAAGACTATCATAGATATTTGATACATTTTTACTTTTATATCTATAAATGTCAAAATCAATAAAATCTAAATGATAGGGCGCAAAGTGTTGCTGGTGAGTGGCGAACATTACTTTCCATTGATCATTGTGAAGAAGGCTGGACTGGAGTAGGCTACATTTACTTTATAAGTTGAATTGCGGAATTTTGCTTTCTACATTGTATTAGATACTTTTACTTAAAGCTATACTATGTAACTTTTGTAATAAAACAAATCTTAAAATTGTCCTAATTATTAAATCTCTAAAGTTTTAGAACACCCACTCTGTTCATTTCAGCTCCCAAAGGCTTTTCTTTATATGTGTTCTACTGAGCCCTGGTGGCCGTGACCGGGGCTGTTTTTCCCGCAAATTTACGTCATATGCTGTATGCTGTCTCCCTACCGGCCAATCAAAGCCCAGATCATACACTGCCGAGCTCTTCAGGAAATACACTGCAGTGTTTACAATGGGCTAGGAGTCTCCTCCTCCGTGAGGCTCTGTCCTCTCTCTCTCTACGCAGGCAGCTGCTGTTAATGGGCTTTTACACCGCAAACGGTGCCCTATAGAATCTGGTGACAATTCGAAAATTGCGGCGTGCGTGATTTGTTGTTTTATACACTGTTTTTAGGTGATTCACACAGACAGAGGAAATATAGGCTCTCTTTCTCTCTCTCTCGTGTATCTCTCTCTCGTATTGGGTGGCCCCCCAAAAGGCAACGAAATTAAATAGGTCCTTTTTTGCTGTAAGCTGCATTAAGGCGGAAGGTTTATTCTATAGGCTGGCACCATGGCGACGGCTAGCGAATGAGCGGATGGCATAGAGTTATGGGCGGGAGTTATTCCGTACGTTCTACAGACATCTGCTCTACCTATGAGTTGAAGTGGATGTGAAGTGGGCGTGAATGGGCTTGGAAGTGGGATGCGGCTTTTAAAGGAATGTATAAGTAGATGAGGATCGGACGGTGGCTGGAGCTCTTGGACCCGGAAATGACGTCAGACTTAAAAAAAAAAAAAAACCTATCCTGTGTTGAGACTGCAAGGGAAGATAGCAAGTCTCCCTGCTGCGAAACATTCTGTTGCAGCAGGGAGGAAGAGAGACAGGCAGACAGACAGACAGACAGACAGACAGACAGACAGACAGACAGACAGACAGACAGACAGACAGACAGACAGAGAAGGAGATAAAAGCATACATAAGTAGTAACAATAACAACAACAATAACTAGACATACTGTTCCTACGAAACAGTGTGGGCTCACATGTAACACCAGGTATGGGCACAAAGATCTACCCTTTGGCTGCACCTCATTGGCTAAGGGCCCTAAGGCAGTGTCTTACGTCACTTTGAGGAGAACTTGACTGATAGATTACGTCATTTTGAGGAGAACTTGACTGATAGATTACGTCATTTTGAGGAGAACTTGACTGATAGATAAATAATAAAGATAACATACGTGTTACATTCGCTTTCAGCAAGCCCACAATAATATTTTAAGATATAGTATATAATTATAGAATAATATAATGTAGTAAAGCAGTAATGTTAGAAAGGATATAATGGTAGGCTATATTATTATAATAATAATAATAATAAAAATATATAGTAGCAATCCACAGCTGTGCTCCATGTAGAGACCCGGTCTGCAATCACTCCCTTGAGTCTTAGTTAGTGGCAGGCCTTAAAGGAACATGAATACATGCCATGTTAATTACAATTGCACTGATATGACTTGAACCCACAGAGAGATAGAGGAGAGAAGTGGAGAGGGAGGTCAGAGAGAAGAGGTGTGGAGTGGAAGGGGGGGTAAAGTGACTCACTGGTGTTCTTGCAGGTTCTTAAGGCTCGGTGAGCTCTTTAAGATGCAGCGGTGCCTACCATTGAGAGCTGTGTTGGTCAGGAAGAGGATTTTAAATTATATTCTGTATTTAACCGGGAGGCAGTGCAAGAGGTCAGTGAAGGAGAGATATGATAGCTGGAAACCAGGCTAGATATATGATCTCTGTTTTTCTAGCACTTTGTAACTGTACTGGACGTTGTCTTATATTGTCTGACTGCATTCAGTGCTTATGTACTTTGTACATGGCGTTCTTGTATTTTGGTTTATGTGACATAAAACCGGCTGTGTAATACCCTTTGGACCAGTTGCACTTGCAGTGCAGTACCCTTTATGACATTAAGTTATTAAGACAGAAATACATTTTGGTTACACTCCTTCTCCCCCACGGAAAGGTGAAGTGACAGAGAGTACCATGCATTGACAGTTAATGCCTTTGACGAAAAGAGACGCTGCTCATTTCCTCTGAGGTGTTGTTCCTCACAGCTGCTGGAGGACATGCTGGTGATTGCCGCCATCATGAATAGATAAATAAGGGATAATGTCCACACACAATATAATGCTCTCGTCTCCCGTCTTTTCTTTTTATTTTCAACCAACAAACAACGTTTCGCGTTGTTTGTTTTGAGAAAGCCCAAGAAAGCCCTGCTGCCAGTGCTGGGCGAAACGTTGTTTGTTGGTTGAAAAGAAAAAGAAAAGACGGGAGAGCATTATATCGTGTGCGGACATAATTATTCATTCACTATTTCCTGGATCCAGCACCGTATACAAGTTTTGGGGATGTGCATTATGCTATTCCTTTCGCCATCATGAATAGTAGGCCTACAGCAGATAATAGGAGCAATCGGTGAAATTTGGCATGAACATTCCTTTGGGTCAACTCTTTGAATTTTTAAACCGGGCCATCCAAAAATCTAATATGGCGGTCATTTTTCAAGATGGCTGCCAAATCAAAACATCATATGTATATTTGTAGGATATATTTCTGGAAGGATAGTTTTTATTTTGTATGTTTATATAGCCTCACATATATGGGCTGTCTTCCTCCATATATGGGCATTCCCATATGAAGTCCTGTTAGATATTGGCTTAATATTGATGACATCAGGGATCTCCATATATGGGCATAAAGGGGTTTCTGGACTGTTAGAGTGGTTCCCATGACATCTCAACATACAATCCCTTTTATACCCATACATGGAGATCCCTATCTGAACCAGCCACACAGATATGGGCCATGTATTGGCCATCTGGTCAGTGATGTATATCGATGGTCAGTGATGTATGTCGATGACATCAGGGATCTTCATATATGCATGGCATAAAAGGGATTCTGGGGAATACCCATACTGTATATGGACTTTTACATACGGTAGGTGATGTCACCTGTGATATCACAGTGATGTGTCAGGGAACAGTGTCAGGCGTGACCTACAGACAGAGATATGCGGACAAGATGTGCCGGTTTTCATAGTAAACTTGCGACCTACAGTCTTCACAAAAGTGAATACACCCCTCTCATTTCTGCAAATATTTAATTATATCCCTTCATGGGACAACACTGAAGAAATTACACTTTGATAGAATGTAAAGTAGTCCGTGTACAGCTTGGATAATTTCATTGTCCCCTCAAAATATGGGGCATGGAGTTCACCAGAGCTTCACAGGTTGCCACTGGAACGGGTACACGTCGCCTTTCCGAACCCCCGCCTTTCCGAAGATTGACTTCCATTCTTCAAAATGGCGGTGTTACCAAAATGTTAAATAAGATCCCGGAATTCCGAAATCAAAACGCACCACCTTTCCGAAGATTGACTTCCATTATTCGAAATGGCGGAGTTTCCTCTTTTTCTATTAAACCCCTGCATTCCGAATATAGCCTGGTATTTGAGTCCCCTATAAGACCATCTCTCTATCTCTATCACTTTCTCTCTCTCTCTCTCTCTCCCGTTCTCTGTCTCTCTCTTTGTCTCTCTCTTTCTCTCTCTCTCCTCTCTCTGCCGCCGCTATATGACGCGCACGCACTGTGCGTTGGGCATCATGCTGCCAAAGGGCACAAAAGATTTGAGAGAAAAAAAGAAAAAAGAGACGCCAAGCCGATCTTGATCATCATAATAACTAATATGTATTTGCGCCGCCTTAAAATACAGTAATCATGGCATGCATAAGAGCGTGCGTGATGCCAGATCAATGGTTGTGATAGCTGCTAAATGGTTTAATTCATTTGATATCATATGGGGGCGGGCCGTGGCTACAGACACTCACCCAATGTGGAGATTTGACCGGGTGCATTGCAAAAGTAAGAATCAAATGTTTTTCCACCTCATGTAAATTAACTTATGCCTGCCCAGCTCTGACTGAGGTGGCACTTGGCACCCAACAGCCATTTGTGCATCGGGCACCAAAATGGGTTGCAACCGCGTGGCGGCCTGTCTCTCTCTCACGCAAATTGAACAACAGATTTCTTATTTATGTTGTATTTAATGAAGCCAGCCCTTTACAATACCCATTGGCTAGTGAAGGGGGGCCCAAACTATAGCTGAAAAAGACGACCTACATGTTCACAACGAGTTGCTATCTGAAAAGTTGTGAGATTGTAGATCAGCGATTTTCACAAACAAAGTATGGCATGCATTGAAAATAACTACTCCCTTCGGACAGGGACCAATATTCAGAGATCAGACCCATCAGAGATCTGAGCAGTGCAAATGAGAAGTGTGCTAATGTAGCCTGCAGGACAGAGGTTTGTCACTGACCTCCATGGGGGGTTGCTGTTTAGGGTACTAACTGAGTGGACAGTACGTACTTGAGTAGAGTACATTTGTATTTTAGATATGACCTTTTTAAACATACACTATTGAATATGTTTTAAAAGCAAGTCGGCTCTCTGGCAAGTACTTCAATTCAAGTACAAATCGGACTGAGCCACTTTCACTAGTTGAGTCATATTTGATGGTTTATGGAGGGAATAAGTGGTTCACAGATTACACAACTAGTTTTAAAACTAGATGGTAATGTCTTTTACAGAGGACTCAAGTTATGGTTGAAATCAAATCAACTGTGTTCACATGAATAGTTTCTGTTACTTACCTGCTGTGTGAATTGATTGATTATGGCTATTTATGATGTTGTATGTCCCACAAGCTGATGGGTCAGATTTTGGTATGTTAGTTCTTATTAGTATACACATATTATAATTGTTTGTACCTGACTGGGTTTTAGATTAGTATTATTGTTTTTGTACTTGATTGGGTTTTAGATTAGTAGTAATGTTTATTGTACTTGATTGGGTGTTAGATTTGATTATTGTAAAATAGAAAAGCCTCCTGTGGACAGGTGATGAGAATTAGCATTTGTGCTATAATCACTTATATCAATGCATCTGGTTCGTCCAATGTGATTGTGATGTCCATGTCAAATAAATAAAACATAACATAACAACGGGCTGCACCTTTTCTATCATGTGTCTCTTTCAAAAGATATATTCATCTCGGAAGACTAAACATGCATCTCTTTTATTTACAAGAGAGAGAAAGGCAGGGGGAGGGGCCAGTGTGTGTGCGCGCAGATGTTGGAGGATATAAGGCTGGAGCGAGTGAGAGAGCAGCACAGAAGCTGCCCAGTGATGATCTGCCCGCATGCTTGCAACCTCTCATTACACACACACACACACACACACACACACACACACACACACACACACACACACACACACACACACACACACACACACTAACTAATCTCTCTCTCTCTCTCTCTCTCTCTCTCTCTCTCTCTCTCTCTCTCTCTCTCTTCGCTTTGCTCTTCTCTCTCTGCTCTTCTTCATAGCAGAGGCATAGCAGAAGAACAAGGGAGCTGAACTATACACAACTGATCTAACTGCACATCATGAACAGCACACAGCACCATGCACTCGTTTACAGACACAACAGGAGCCACAGCTCAGCCACGCCGCCCATGCAGAAAGATCTGCTGGCAGATGGGGGGAAGGACCCATCAGCCAGCTGCTACGAGCAGCTGATCATCTCCACGGAGGTGTTCCTGACGCTCGGCATCGTGAGCATGCTGGAGAACCTGCTGGTGATCGCTGCCATCATCAAGAACCGGAACCTCCACTCGCCCATGTACTTCTTCATCTGCAGCCTGGCCATGGCCGACATGCTGGTGAGCGTGTCCAACGCCTCCGAGACCATTGTGATAGCCCTGATCAACAGTGGCATCCTGGACGTCCCCGTCGGCATCATCAGGACCATGGACAACCTGTTCGATTCCATGATATGCAGCTCCCTGCTGGCCTCCATCTGCAGCCTGCTGGCCATCGCCGTGGACCGCTACATCACCATCTTCTACGCACTGCGCTACCACAACATCGTGACGGTGCGCCGGGCGCTGGCGGTCATATCGTGCATCTGGTCGTGCTGCACGACCTCGGGCATCCTCTTCATCGTGTACTCCAAGAGCACCACAGTGATCGTCTGCCTTATCACCATGTTCTTCGCCATGCTGGGGCTCATGGCCTCGCTGTACGTGCACATGTTCCTGCTGGCGCGGCTGCACGTGAAGCGCATCGGCGCACTGCCGGGCAACGCGCCCGTCCAGCAGCGGGCCAACATGAAGGGCGCCGTGACGCTCACCATCCTGCTGGGCGTGTTCGTGGTCTGCTGGGCACCCTTCTTCCTCCACCTCATCCTGCTGATCTCGTGCCCAGGGAACGCCTATTGCATCTGCTTCATGTCCCAGTTCAACCTCTATCTCATCCTCATCATATGCAACTCCATCGTGGACCCCATCATCTATGCCTTTCGCAGCCAGGAGATGAGGAAGACCTTCAAGGAGATCTTCTGCTGCTGCGTGCTGTCCAGCCTGTGCGAGTGTGAGCTGCCCGCCTAGTCGTAGGTTTTTTTTTGTCCGCGACTCCGTGCCATGCGTATTTTTATGACAAGATTGTTGACTTATAACTTTGTAAAGAATCACTTCTGTTTACACTGCCCTACAAAGGCAGAGTGCAGTAACTACGTTTTGGGACACACCAACTTATTTGTGTTGCCCAACGGTCAAATTAGCCTTCATGATATTGGGGGACGAACAATTACCTCAAGAACAGATGTACAATCAGTGTAATATCACTTATTTATCTTTATCTCATTTGGCTGATAAGCTTTAACACTTTTAAACCCATTTTTTTGTGAAATTCGAAAACGTAGTTACTGCACTCTGCCTTAGAGATTATATATTTTTTTAAGCTATAATCAGTGTGCATGTGCTGCTCCCGCGCTTGCTTGTCGTCAATAAGAAAGGCACTTGCCCACCTCTGGTTAACCCTTAAGTTCTGTTCAGATTCACTACACCTTCGTTCTGTTCGGGTCATTTTGACCCGGGGGATATTTGGTTTAAAAGAAACAACACTAATATAAATTTTAACTTAACAAATCATCATGATACATTGACTTTGACTCAATACCAAACAATTCATACTATATATATGGTAAATGTTTGCATTTCTGCTTTGCTATATCACATTAAACACTGAAAGAGCTAGGCGTTTTTTACTGATTTAGCTAAAATTCATGTAAAAAAAAACTACTTTATTTAATACTGGGCAATATTGCTCATGCTTATAGGAAAAAAATAAAATCAGAATGGGGCTTCGGAAGGGGGGTGTTAGACGTGGGGGTGACTGTGTGTCTGTGTTTTGGATTAATACTGTGTATATCTGTGCTTCCGGGTCAAAATGACCCGAACAGCACTTAAGGTTCAAAAAATATGAGGGGGGTGTAGCATGGGTGTAGTGCAAAAATATTTTTTTTACATGTTCATCTCAGAAGAATCTTTAAGGCCAGTGAGTTTCAGGTGGAAAAAAAATAAACTTCTACCTTTTTTTTCCAAATGAAAATGTAAACCGGGTCAAAATGACCCGAACAGAACTTAAGGGTTAAGAGAGGCAGGTTCCTAAAGAGAGGCAGGCTCACACATCATGTAAAATAGCAAATCAATTCTCACTGCAGGAATGTTGTGTTGTTTCATTTGTTGGTGAGTACCACTCTAAAGGACAATTCAAGTTTCATATGACTGTGACAATTACATGCTCATACATATTTATAAGGTAAATGTATTTACTTTTGTTTTACTTGAACCGTGTTGCATATCATCTTGTAAACTGTCAAATGACATAAATATATTTTTAAAGCTATCGAATGAATCTTATAAATACTCCTGTAGCCTCTAGTGACTGCTGTGTTTGTATTTAAATGACAGGGTATGAAAACAACACAGTGCAGCCAACCATACACTGAGACAGTGCCTGTACAATGTGGCATTTCTGCAGCATTTAACAGAAAAAGTACATGACAGACTACCTCCAACATACGTGTAAAAAAAAAAAAAGACAAGAGAGAATTACTTTAAATTGACAGTGAAACTCCATTATGCATTTTATCAGGTATCAATTCATACAAACTTTATATTGTATTTAATGTTGGTATCAAATTATATATATATATATATATATATATATATATATATATATATATATATTTATATATTTATATGTGCTTTTGTATATCTATATTTACATGCCATGCAAAATTAATTATACAGTAAAGGGGAAGAGGAAAAAAAAAGACAATAGAAATGAACGGTATTAGCTTACATCATTGACTTCGTCAGTGCTGTATTCTCAAACAATCATTGTACATAAGCTTTATGAGACCACAGCCAGACATTGAGATAGTAAGTGTTAGTTTCATGTATACAGTATAAGCTGATAATATACCTTGTGAGATTGTGGCTTGTTTGAATAATGTTTGCAAGTTTTGTACAAAGCACTGAGCTTTCTCAGTGGACTTTCTCAGCTATAGCTCAAAACATAATTTATTTTCCCCCTAGATCTAACTATATTTATTTAAGAGAATTGTATTTACTTGTATATGTGTCATGAGAATTGTTGCTTCTAATCCCTGCCTTAATATGCACTGTGATGTAGGGGAGATTGGGGTAAACTGAGACACCGGGTAAACTGAGACACCGCCTGTATCTAGGCAATGGAACACATTTGTGATCATGTGACCATTATATTTTCAAGCCCCTTGAATTTCTCCCTTGCCATGAAGGTGAGGACCTGATAGTGCTGTGGAAAACATAACATCTCACATTACCCCAACATGATAGACAAGGAGAAAGCTGTAAAAACCTGATTAAAGGGCGTACCAAACCTTTTTCAATTGAATCTTATGTAGTTTTCCCTGTAGAATCCATTTCTGCATTATACATTTTGTATTGTGCATCATTAATTAGATCATTTTCACATTTGACTAAATATGCTAATTATCTCATTAGTTATGCACAATACAACAATATACTTTGTAGAAAAGTTTGGTAAACCCTTCTATCAATTTCTTATAGGGTTTGTCCTGTTATTTCTGCCCATGTGTCAAGTTATTTGACACATGGGTGGAAATGAAAATGAAAAAATTGTATTGTATTGTGCATATTTAACCTGCCGACGCTGTGGGTTTTTGTGTTTTTATGGTAGTTTTAAAGTGAAAAAAGTAAGTGGATCACTTTACCCCCTTGATTTCTCTGGTATGTCTCAGTTTACCCCAGTGCTGGGGTAAAGTGAGACCAGGGGCATAGTTCTGCCGATTTAAAATGACTCCAATACGGAAGTAAAACTTCCTATGATTGCCCCCCCCCCCCCCCCCCCCCCCCCCCGGCCGATCGCAAAATGAATTGTGCTCCATTGGATCCCATTCATTTTCCCCTTTCGTTTTCTAACATTAATTAACATTTTCATGAATACTGTATGGTTCCTATCGCTAGTTAGAAATTGCCTTTCAATCACCATCATATTCGTTTTGTCGAAATGTGGTCCAATTTATTTTAAAATAAATGATAAAGTTGCGGGGGGGGCGTGGCCAACTAAACTGATACCAGCCGGCTGTGTTCTTCTTCGTGTGCTGTATTTCGTTAGGCTCCGACCACATTCTCCCATGTATCCCTGTGGTTGCACGTGACCGTTGGCAGCCAATAGCATCTCTGATGCCTTTACAATTCTATGATGGCGACACACATTCCAAGGGGTAGAAAGGGCCATTTGCGCTGCATAGAAACCAATGGCTTCGCATCGTCCATATTTTTCACTGCCTTTTGTCTTGAATACATTCTGATAGCTTCCATTGTTAGGAAACATCCTAAATTACTGGGAAATGTGTACATTTTTACTGATATATCTTTTAGTTTGCCTAGAGGGGTGCAAATGTAAAAAGTGTCTCAGTTTACCCCTCTCCCCCTATACAAATATGATGTATATTTTCGTTAAAGTATTGGATTGTCAAAAATATATACTGTATATATTGCCACTGATTAGCGCTGCAAACCCTCCTTGATTCAGCAGGAGTTTCCTTGATTGTAATTTCTCCTTGATTGGGCGTTTTCTGCCACTTTGCATGGCAACCCTTGTCAGAGGTAAATATCCCTGCAAGCAAACCTACACTGCTTTGAAGGGCTGGCCCCTGTCTATTCAATCATATTTTTTTATTTTAGTATTGACTTTATTAAAATGAAACCACTGAAAGAAAAAAGGGGAGGGGGGGATCATGCATTTAAAATTACCTATTTTATATTACAGTAATATGCCTTGTGAGCTTGTGGCTTATGTGAATATTTGTGAATTTTGCACAGAGCTCTGACCATTCTTAGTGGATTTTTTGGTTTTGTTATTTAGGATTGACGTTTATTACAGTGTGGATTTGGCAAGCAGCCTAGAAGATGGCTTGTATGTCTGTGTCTCTGTATCTGTCTGTCTGTTTCTAAATTAAATATTTGTCCCCCTTTTTTTGGAACTCTAATGTCAGAGACTGCAAAAGGTCTGCACACTGGGTCATGCTCCAAAGCTTTTCTGACCTCAGCCCAGCACCTGGGTATTAGTGAGTGGATGTGCGTGCTTTATGGTTTGTTTTTATGCCATAGACCAAAATTGGCACAGGGGAGGGTGATCACCGGCACACTGGCAGAAATGTGAGAGAGAAAAACAAATCTTTTTTGAAACCAAGTCAATTAAATTAAGTCAGCTAATTTACAGCAAATTACGTCTTGCACAAAATTCGACATTCATGACTCGTGGGGAGGGAGTCGGGGAGATAGGTGGGTTATTGCTCTGGGTCTGATGATCGTTATAACAATGTCAAAAAATATGTCCAAATATTTGTCTAGCCTGGCATTAGGCATACCGCACCAGGCTATACACTCAGTGACGCTTTCCACATTAATTTCCTTCGTAATAATTATTTTTTTGTAAGCTTGTACAGTTCCCAAGAAAGGTCATCCCGACTTATGATAATTTATGCCCCCCCCCACACACACACACACACACACACACACACACACACACACACACACACACACAGCGAAGTTGATTTGTTGATTTTTAAAACAAATTTTGATTTAGTTTTGTCATAGTCTTTTGAATAGAATTCCATATAGTTTTACTCATATTTTGGTTATCTGATTTCTTTTTAGTTTTAGTCGACAAACATTTTCCTCATAGTCTGTCGATGAAATAAACACTGTTGCAAAGCAATTTAATATGACACAATTATGCCACGTCTAGACATGTCTTGAGTGCTGAGCAGTGTTTCCCAGACTTATGACAATTTATGCTTTTAAGATTTATTTGAACAAAGTGCTGTCAATTTACCTCCCGCTACAAAGCAATTTAAAGAAATGAGTACACTATTTGCACTATATACATTTTAGTATCAACTTCCCATGGCTATATTCCTGTGTCTAGTGCACAGCATGCACTCAGCACACAAGACATTTCAAGACGTGTCTTGAGTGATGAATGAGCACATACGATGGGGAAAAGCTTTGAAATCCACAGATAGTGACAGGACAAGTGAACAAGTGAATACAAAGTATGTTCCCCAGACCAGAAAGAGACACGTGTCTTTTGAAGGTATTAGGTGAAGGTAATACATGTGTGGGCTATGTGAGAGAAACAGGAAAATGGAAACCCATTTAATGAGATGCAATTTAAGATTTAATCAAAAACCTTGACTTTATGAGACCATAGCCAGACCTTGAGATAGTGTTAGTTTCATGCATACAGTATAAGGTGGTAGTATGCCTTGTGAGCTTGTGGCTTGTGTGAATAATGTTTGCAAGGTTTGCACAAAGCACTGAGCTTTCTCAGTGGATTTCACAAATGCTATAGCTCAAAACATATGTTTTTCTCCTTGTAGATCTAACTACATGTATTTAAGAGAACTGTATTTACTTGTATCTGTGTCATGAGAATTGTTGCTTATAATAACGGTATCTGTAATCTGTCGCTACCAGTGAATAATTTCTTTCCGTATTCATTTAACAATGTGGCTATCCACTGGCCAGGTTTCTGTGAATATTTTCCTCCTGGACACACATAGCAGATAATAAATGATATGTAGCCTGCAAAATTACTTCAGGCAGGTATACTCGTAGGGTGGCCACCAGCAAGACCTCAGAAAGGAGGACACTTTTCCGGGGCGCGCTGTATGGGGCCCCCAAAATGATATGTAGGCCTATTTAGTCACGGACCCCCTTCTCAAAATATTTTGTGCCAGCCAGGGACCCACATATTCCAGATTTGTACACTTTTTAAAAAAAATAGATCAAGCTCATAGCTTGTAGATCGGCTATTTCGAATAGCCGAAAATAGGTTAAGTGGTTTAAACTTAGACTGGGTAGCCTACCTCCCTTATTTATGCACCCAAAGACCCTTCATGAATTATGTTATTTTATGATGGGCCTACACTGTATATAATAGTTTTTTTTTTGCAATTATTCTTGGGTTAAATTGTCCAATTAGAAATCGAATCCACGTGACTGGCATATCAGTAATAATATAACAGGGGGAGGGGAAGAGAAGGGGAGACTTGTGGATATATGGGTAGGCCTACTGCTGCAGCTGCAGTTATTTTGTTCACAATTGGGGAACAGGCTAGGGATCCGACTGGGGGGGGAAATAAGATGAGAGGAAAACAATCAGCACAATGAGTCATTGCCTGTCAGGCAGGCAAAGCATGTCATTGCGTCCTACCTTCCCAGCTTCCCTTTGCTGACATCAACCTGTTACACACAGCAGTGCAAAGTGCATAATAATCGTCAATTCTGTGCTTCTTTATTAACTTATTGACCTTGCTCCATTGTTGGCTAAATTTAGTTTCATTTCGGCGTCTTTGGGCAAACCTTGACGTCGGTTTGCATCTAACAAGCGTGGGAGGAGCGACTCTAGCGTCCAGTGTAACAGTTGGGAACGAGCACTAAACAAAATGCACTCACGTAGCATGCAACACGCTGCGGTGCGGTGTCACGCTGTGTCCGTGAGCTTGTATATCTGCTATTTTTCTATACCAATGAATTACCGTGATATGCAAATGTAAGCCAGCAGGCTGGCTGGCTGATAGTGGCACTGCACTGGCTGCACAGAGTCAGACCTGTATTCTAAAAAGTCGGACAATAATGCGTCCGGCCACAGGTTGAGCTGGGAGGAGGACAGCAGGGTCAAAAACCGGACTGTCCGGCCAAAATCCGGACGTATGGCCACCCTGTATACTCGAGAGGGTACATTGCAAGGTGAAGTGTTTAGATGAACGTATCAGGGTTTCCTGCAGGAAAAAGTCTGGGGGAAAATTTAGCTTCATTAATTAATTAATTGGCCTGAAATGGACTGCCGGAAACCCTGCGTATGTCTGAGGACTTAAAGTGTGGTTCCTGTGGAAATAAGCCTCGGCTTTCTAGGATCTCCTTTTAGTTGACCTTGTACCAGTGATTTGTACTGTCATGAAACTGTACTTTTTTATATTGCAAACTTCTAATAAATTCTTCAATCAATCAATCAATGAGCACTCAGCTGATGAAAGCCCTGGCTCTTATACCCAGGGGGCAAAGGAAGGTGTGCTGCATTTGCCCCGACATAAAAGGTTGTCCACCAGAAATATTATCTATGACCCAGTAGGATCACAACCTATATGGACAACCCGGTCAATTTGTACGGAAAAGTTCCAATATGGCCGCCTCAATATTAGCCCCTATTAGTTTTAATGGGGGGTGAATAGGGAAATTTTTTAAACAGGGATATTTCCACGAAACTTCACAGGTTGATCAATGGTATACATATGAACATTTTTTGTATTGCAAGTTTCCATGAAATCCAACATGGCCGCCACAATATGGCCGCCATAATGTAAGGACCCAGAAAATAGGTTTTGCCTCTAACTTCTGAACCAGATGAGCTAGAAACGCAAACTTGGTGTCTATTTCATGGTGTCTGACCATGGGAGACTCAATGGAATAGCTAATTTTATTATTGGGTGTGTCTGGACCTTTATTGTGCATATTTGCAAGATGGTGGACTCCCAAAATAGAGCTTTAACATAATTTCTACCATGATTGTTGACTGCTTTCGCAAATACAAGCAATATGAATCCATTTGCTAAGATTTATGGCACAGAAGGGACTTATACCTGTATTATTCTTGAGTTTGCATGTTGTCAAAATGGCTGTAAACGAGATATTATATTTCCTGTCCGATTCTACTGTATGTAGTTGTAGCAATGACTTCAGATAAAATCAGAGACCAAAACAATGTATCTTAGAAATTATTTTTTTATTTAAAAAATTAATAAAAAAGAGAGAGATTATCTCAATGAAATGAATGCAACTGCCTTTTTGGGTCTTTCACACATAGACATGCACATGCTTTCCAACAACTTCAGCTTCAGGGAAATTATAATGAACACATGATTAAAACAGGCTGCATTATAATGCAAATAATTGCTAGTCACTATCACTGTCATGTGTACCTATCCTGCTGCATCTTGTCTCCAGTCCTTGGCAACGACACCCCAAGTAGCATGCAATTCCCTTCTTCGCACATGAACAGTTTTTCTGGCAGCCTTTGATACAGCTACATGATATTGCCTTGTCCATTGATATAGGCCAGGCTGGCTCTGTAGATGGACAGGGGACTGCCTTCCCATGGCGGCAGCATGATATAGGCATCTATATCATGCTGCCACCCACCTCCTAGACCTTCCAGAGCTATGGGTGAGAACAGAGCAGGATGCATATCTTCCTATCCATCACATGGTCTCAGCCCTTGGACTCGCACAGTGTCGTGCCCTGCCCTTTATTCACAGCCTGAGTGGCAGAGATACCACCAGCTATCCCTTTTTCACTGGAAAGAAGGCATGGTTCAAGACCAGCATGGGTCTAGATCTCCCTGCACTTCAGGAGTTTGGTGAAAATTCCTCTTATTCCCTCTCAGAGGATGTCAAGAATCAGGCTAGAGACCTCACGATAGCTGTATATGCATCAAAAGCTGACCATTCGGAGGACTTTGACCTGGCAAAGCTGAGAGTGTACAAGTTCCTAAATAACCGATCAACCCTGTTGAAGCTGCTGCCACCTACAGAAAATGCCTTTGGCCTGCACCTGAAAAGAGCTGCTCTTGCAGCCATAATAGATAAAACTGCACACATCGCGAAGCCAGACATCCCTTGCTTCACTGAATATGGATGGTCTCTCAGTGATGGGAAGGCAGTCCCCTGTCCATCTACAGAGCCAGCCTGGCCTATATCAATGGACAAGGCAATATCATGTAGCTGTATCAAAGGCTGCCAGAAAAACTGTTCATGTGTCATCCATCCATCCATCCATCTTCAATCGCTTATCCGGAATCGGGTCGCGGGGGTAACGGTTCCAACTGAGACTTCCAGATTTCCTTATCCTGCGTAACTTCCTCCACTCCCTCTGGGAGTATACCGAGGCGTTCCCAGGCCAGTCTGGAGATATAATCCTTCCATCTGGTCTTAGGTCTGCCACGGGGTCTCCTCCCAGTGGGACGTGCATCGAGGACCTTCCTAGGAAGGCGCTCGGGGGGCATCCGTACTAGATGCCCGAACCACCTAAGCTGACTCCTTTCCAAGTGAAGGAGCAGCGGTTCTACTCCAAGTCTCTCTCGGGTGATTGAACTTCATGTGCGAAGAAGGGAATTGCATGCTACTTGGGGTGTCGTTGCCAAGGACTGGAGACGATGCAGCAGGATAGGTACACATGACAGTGATAGTGACTAGCAATTATTTGCATTATAATGCAGCCTGTTTTAATCATGTGTTCATTATAATTTCCCTGAAGCTGAAGTTGTTGGAAAGCATGTGCATGTCTATGTGTGAAAGACCCAAAAAGGCAGTTGCATTCATTTCATTGAGATAATCTCTCTCTTTTTTTTTTAATTTTTTAAATAAAAAAATAATTTCTAAGATACATTGTTTTGGTCTCTGATTTTATCTGAAGTCATTGCTACAACTACATACAGTAGAATCGGACAGGAAATATAATATCTCGTTTACAGCCATTTTGACAACATGCAAACTCAAGAATAATACAGGTATAAGTCCCTTCTGTGCCATAAATCTTAGCAAATGGATTCATATTGCTTGTATTTGCAAAAGCAGTCAACAATCATGGTAGAAATTATGTTAAAGCTCTATTTTGGGAATCCACCATCTTGCAAATATGCACAATAAAGGTCCAGACACACCCAATAATAAAATTAGCTATTCCATTGAGTCTCCCATGGTCAGACACCATGAAATAGACACCAAGTTTGCGTTTCTAGCTCGTCTGGTTCAGAAGTTAGAGGCAAAACCTATTTTCTGGGTCCTTACATTATGGCGGCCATATTGTGGCGGCCATATTGGATTTCATGGAAACTTGCAATACAAAAAATGTTCATATGTATACCATTGATCAACCTGTGAAGTTTTGTGGAAATATCCCTCAGTTTAAAAATTTTCCCTATTCACCCCCCATTAAAACTAATAGGGGCTAATATTGAGGCGGCCATATTGGAACTTTTCCGTACAAATTGACCGGGTTGTCCATATAGGTTGTGATCCTACTGGGTCATAGATAATATTTCTGGTGGACAACCTTTTATGTCGGGGCAAATGCAGGTTTCCTAAAAAAAGGCTGGTTTGCCCCCTGGGTATTATGTGTTTCATGAACCATTAGTTGAGAGCTCTGTCATCTTTCTGACAAGAGAGCTATTTAGGATGAAAAAAACATTATGTAAAACCTTCAAGTGGATGAAGATGGATGGACACTGCACTGCAGATGGAGAATTATTTCTTTCATGTAATGGACAACATCCTCTCAAAATTCAGAAATAGTTGCTACAAATATTTGGAATCTGGAATGGGACCACAAGAAAGCTCCCCAGGGGCTGGATTCGGCCCGCGCCAATTGAATATCACTGCCGTATAATAATAACAACACACACACAAAGGAAAAGCCCTCCGTGGAGAGACAGCACACAGGGCCTGTGCTGATGCATACATGAACAAACTTGAGGCCTACGGGAAAGCTTTGTTCGAGGATACAACTAGGCGAGGACACGCGCATGCCGAAGACAGGCATTTGGCCACAGACACGCACACGAGTCCTATGTATTGGAGTGATGGAGAATAACAGCTAATAGCAAATGGTATCAAATGTGAGGCAGGGGATGGATATGGATGGCAGAGATATGGGAAAGATGGTGGTGGTAGTATTATAGGGGTGATTATTATTGTACTTGGTGTGAATAATTACTTTATGATTTAATTATTTTCTTTTTGTTTTGTTTTTTGTCCATGGTCTATTGTTAAGTTTGTGATGGTGGTGTCTTGTGTATGCTTTTGACAGACACGCACGCGCACGCACGCACAAACGCACGCACGTATGCACGCACACACACAAACGCACTGAGGTGACGCATACAGTATAGGCTGCAGGCAACAATCAGCCCACTGATGAGGTGGATGGCCAGTGGGCAGAGTGTGAGACAATGGCCATCCTGCTACAAACGGATAAATAATTGCGACCGTCAGGTCGCAGTTACTATCAAAACCTCCACCGGCTGTCAGTCTGTCCGTCCGTGCAGTCTGTCAGTCTGTCCATTACGTCACACTTTTCCCCTACTCATATCTCCGCCACTGTTGCCCCTATTCATGCCAAACTTTGCACACAAACTCCTTGGCTGCCAAAGCACAACCTCCACCCCTCTCTTTTCTCCCATGGCCCTCTTCTAGCGCCACCATGAGGCTGATTCTTGTAAAACACATTTTTGGACACCGCTCCCACCGATTTTGCCCTAAAATCATGCAAAAGTATGTCTAGACTCATGTCATCAACATGGATCTGTCCCATTTAGCGCCACCATCAGGCTGCTTTTTTCAAACACATTTTTGGACAATGCTGACCTGACGGTTGCTTATCTCCCGATTAGGGAGTCTTACTGGTAAGTGGTAACTAATGACTCATGAAAGAACAAACGCACAACATGGAGCCTGTACTCATGAAGTATTTTTTTCTGAAAAGAGAGGGTAGTAATGGGCCACTTTGACACTGTCTATCCTGGTCACTGACAATGATTGCGACCATCAGGTCGCAAGCTACGATGAAAAGCTCAGCCGGCTGTCTGTCCATCACGTCACACTTTTGGCCCTACTCTTATCTCCCGCACAGTTGCCCCTATCCATGCCAAACTTTGCACACACACATTCCTTGGCTGACAAACCACAACCTCCGCCCCTGATTTCTCACATGCCCCTCTTCTAGCGCCACCATGAGGTTGCTTTTAGCAGACAACATTATGCGACCTGATGGACGCTTATCTCACAATTAGGGAGTCTTACTAGTTTTATTGCATTGTACTGTATGTTCCTTAAAAAATCTGCCCAGTGTTGCACAGAGGAGATAAACATTGTATAATCTCTGAATAACACCAAAGAAGCTGGTGGACACTTTTGAAGATTTGGCTGAATCAATGTTGATTTAGTCGACCGAAACTATGAGAAAATATGTCCGCCGAGTACCTTTTTTCACGAAATCTAAATAAAAACTAAGCCATGATAAGACAAAATAAGAATATATTGTAATTTTCGTCATGTTAGGGAGGAACTAGTGGAGAGGAGATCCAGTAGAACTAAAAAATCATTTTATGTTTGGCTGTGCTTGTGTCGCAAATTAACTGTAGATATAGTCGACTAAAATTGATTGATATTTAGTCAACTAAAAATGGAGCAAACGCGTTAGTTTATGCAGGACACAGGAGTCGCCCCGCCCAGCTGTAGTCAGCTGTCAGTCAGCTCTGTTCTCATTCATATATCTGCTGGTCATTACATCACATGATTGCCATACTCTAATCAAAGCTCTCAATCAGTAGGGAAGCAGCCGTTTCTGCCGTTATATCACATTTCTTGGGCGATTATCACTTATTATCAGCTCATTGTAATGGGCCAGGAGGGCCATGCTCTGCCGACTGAGTCAGTCAGAGTGTTAGTGCGCATGCGCCGACGCATTTTGACTAGAATATTTATCTCTCCTCCACGGGAGACGAACCTGGACCATGGTCAGTGTTGGGAAAGTGAACTAGTTCAAGTTCAAGTTCAAAACTTCTAAAATGAACTAGTTCATTTCATAGTTCATAATTCTATATTTTGAACTAAAGTTCATGGTTCCCCAAAATGAACTAACTTAGTTCTTTTTCATTATTTTTTTAACCATAATATGTTTATACTTTTGGCTATTCAAAATAAAAATAAAAATATATATATATATATTAGGCCTGCAACGATACACAAAATTCACGGTTCGATTTGGATAGATATTTTGTGGTCACGGTTCGATATTTTTTCGATACAAAAAAATAATAAAATACCCCAGTTTTTTTCCCTTAAATGTATTCAAACTCATTTTCAACTTTCAACAACCAACAACACCCATATTCTAGGGCAGGGGGTCCCCAGCCCTAGAATATATATATATATATATACAGTATATAGTATCAAAATCAGCTTAACCACTTTAATCTAGCTTGTAGATCTTTTTCAAAAAGAAATCTAACAATGTTTAAATATTTTTGTTCATTCTAACAAATCTTGTATTTATCATCACAAGATATTTTCAGATGTTAGTCCACTGCCAAATACATATTAATTTGAGGGTTCCTGATATGAACAGGTTTGAGAACCACTGTTCCATGGTGTATTCTTAGCAGCATGTAAAACAAATGCACCTAATGGAGTTACACTTGACTAATTTTCTGCTGTGCATTCTTAGCAAAACATCAAACTAAAGGGGGGTTATTGTAAATAACCTAAATTCTCTCTATAAACCCCATTATCAAAATAGGATTGTTGCCAGATTTTGCGAGAGGAATAAGCAACCAGGTCTATGAAAACAAACCCAAGGGAAGTGAATATAGGCCATATGAACACTTTAAACCTATATATGTTGGCTATTTGAAAATAGCTGATCCGATCTGCAAGCTTACAACCACAACCGCCATTTTTAATTAGCAACTTTACATAAAAACAAGCCCAACGTCAATGTGGCTTATAATAATCAGATGTGGCAACAGATTCCTCTGCATGTCTCTCGCTACACTAGCTCAGTGAGAGGGCAGGGGCGTCAATTGGGTATTGCAGGGGTATGCAGCTGCCATACCTTGGCTACAGGGGGAAATAATAAAAATGTACTTTTCATCGTGCCTGTTGCTAAGGTATGGCAACATGACTGGTGTCTAGTCATGTTGCCATACCTTACCTTTTTCTGAACTGACGCCACTGTGAGAGGGGGCTACCGTCTACGAGGGCTGGATTTGCTGCTTGCTTGAGCGGCTCGCATATTCGTCAGTCAGAGTCAGACAACATCACACTGTGGACATGCCTGGGACCCCCAATATTTTACAGTCTATGCTGGGGACCTGCCTGGATCTCGAGGCTACACTGTGACTGCCTTTGGCTTTTGTGTTGGCAGTCTGATAGTCTAGCTGCTGGCTACGATAGCTTGCTAATGCTAACGCTAGGCTAAGTAGCCAGTTTAGCTACAGACTCCGTAGGGACAGACAGACAGAGAGAGAGAGAGAGAGAGAGAGAGAGAGAGAGAGAGAGAGAGAGAGAGAGAGAGAGAGTGTGTGTGTGTGTGTGTGAGAGAGAGAGATGAGATAACCTCTCGGTGCGTAAGAGTGGTAATATGTGTCTCCATAGCCAAGAAAGAGTGCAATACATAATCTTCTCCATCCAAGTGTAACCGAGTTATGATTCACATGAGCGTCACCCGTGAAAAGAACCCCCCCCCCCCAAAACAGCGTCTCTCTCTGTCTCTCATCTGGTCAGTGTAATTATCGTTCGGTCGTTCGGTACGTAGCGCGTACCGAACCGAGACCCCCGTATCGAACGGTTCGATATCGGTTCATTTATCGTTGCAGGATTAATATATATATATATATATACCGGTATATATATTGTGGTGTCTCGCTAAGAGGAAGGCCGCAAGGTAAGCACGTCACAGGAGAGAGTGAATGGGCAGGAGGTAGAGCCAGGCCTAGAGGACCTCACCTTCAGCTAGGAGGTGTGTTTGAGGGGCGGTACGTGCCAGCCTATTTGCTGTCGCCCTAATAGACTACCAGCTGCGGGAGCTGGGTAATTTGGAGACACACCTAAGAGGAGCTCACCTCTCCTCTCATTCACTCTCTGAATCTCTGTGTGAGAAGACCTGTGTGGGAGTGATCTGTGCGTGCTAGCGGTAAGAAGCGATATCACCACTTATTCCCTTCCCAATGTTTTATGTGTTGAACATGACAGTGACACTGCGTTGTCCTTTTCCCATAGGCAAAGTATGGAGCATGCTAACTAACCCATGGCCAAAGTGAGGAGACGGAGGAAAGAGAAGCGAAAGAAGAAAGCGCTTCACATAAATGGCCCGAAATGACTGAGTAATAGAAAGCCACCTGAGCTGGGTCACGTCTGGGCTCAAGGCTGAGCTCAAGACTGTTTATTTATTCTATTTGATTTAAAATGTATTAGACGTCATGGTTAAAAGAAAAACGCATACAGTATGTGCTTTTCAGGGAAAGGTCAAAGCATCTGATAATAGAACTGTCCAGGCTATAAATCGCACTGTGGTGAAGAAAAAATAGTTGAGCCTGAAGGCAAAGCTCTCTGTCTACCGAGCAATCTTCGTTCCTACTCTCACATATGGTCATGAAGTGTGGGTCATGACCAAAAGTCGCGGGGTACAAGTGGCCGAAATGAGTTTTCTCAGACGGGTGGCTGGTATCTCTCTTAGGGTGAGAAGTTCAGTCACCCGAGAGAGACTTGGAGTAGAACCGCTGCTCCTACACTTGGAAAGGAGTCAGCTTAGGTGGTTTGGGCATCTAGTACGGATGCCTCCCGAGCGCCTTCCTAGAAAGGTCCTCGATGCATGTCCCACTGGGAGGAGACCCTGTGGCAGACCAAAGACCAGATGGAAGGATTATATCTCCAAACAGGCCTGGGAACGCCTCGGTATATTCACGATATTCCTGGCCCCGCCCCCGGCTTCCTGTTCATATCCATAAAAAAAATAAAAAACATCATTTGGTTTCCTGTGTCCTTGCATTAAAGTGTCAGTAGAGGCGCTCTGGGCTCTTGGCTCTGAATGAACCGGTGTTGCCATGTCTGCTTATAATAAGCAATTGGTGTCGTTGTTTATTGGGCTTACTTTCTAATATTTTTTAAACCAGTGGTTCCCAAATCTTTTCATATCAAGGACCCCAGATTAACAGATTTGTCCACAGTCGCAGACCCCCCATCTGAAAATATGTGGTGCCAGGGACCGCCACACAGATTTGTGTTGTTAAAATGTTTCAAAAATATTCAAATTATTTTCGTTTTTTCTTTCCTCTATATTTTTTAAATAGCAAATATACAAGCTCACAATGTGTCACAATGTGACACATTGTGAGCTTGCTGATCTGCTATTTTCAAATGTAAATGTAAAGTAGTAAAACTGAACCTAGTTAATTCTATTGGGCTTATTATTCATAGACCTGGCCGCTTGTCTCTGGCAATATCTGGCAACAGACAATTCCCTGTCACTTCCTTGGGATCTCTTGTTCTTCGACTTGGGAGGAAGTGAAAAGATGTTTAAAAATGCTCCAGCGCCCTCTGTAAAAGGAAAATGGCAGCCTCCATAGAATGGCCAGGAATATCGTGAATACTCCCAGAGGGAGTGGAGGAAGTTGCTCAGGATAAGGAACTCTGGAAGTCTCAGTTGGAACTGTTACCCCCGCGACACGATTCCGGATAAGCGATTGAAGATGGATGGATGGATGGACACTTGACCCTTTGTTTGAAAAGTAGATGACTGAGCAAAGAGCAATCAGGATGAAATATGAAATATCAGAGAAATCCATCATGAACACATGACTGTGATACTGTGTACCGATTTGAGTTATGTTTCACAAAATGTGTAGGAGTTTGGCCTCCTGGTGGTGCTGTAACACGCCTATCTGGAAAAAAAATGGGTTCTGCTCTGGCATTCAGGGCGAATTAAGTTTCGCTGTTATTTGGCCAACGGTGCTGGAGATTATGATAGAAAACTATTAATATCCAGTCTGGGTGAAGAAGATTCAGCAACAGAGAAACAGCATACACAGCATCAGAGAGCTCTGGCCTGCCGGCCAGAGCTTTGCCCTGACGGGCAGAAGACCTCCTGAAGTGTCATATGGGACACCTCTTATACACCAAGGTGCTCTCCCTAGATGGAGATAGATCTCTAAACATCTATACTAAGTACCATACAGTATATAATAAGGCTGACTGGTTAAGTTGCAATGACCATGTATAGCATCACTTAGTATAGATTTTATGCTGACACAGAGGAGAGGGTAGAAGTCACAGTCCATGGATGTCAGCTGTTGGATTGACTGCAGGCACATCCAAATTAGTACTTTGGCTTGTGAGCCAAAGTACACACAGACACACAGACTGACGGATACAGTGCAAACCATATTGGCCATGCTTTTCCCCCTGAGTATTCTCGAGCGGCTGGATTTGTTTGAAAATCCTTTCATTTAGAAGAACGGATGCTTCTAGCTCCTTCTGGATATTTTCTTCTCCCGCCCAGAGTCACACAAATAAGAGCCTGTATCATCACATTCACTTGACCAATGTGTTGTGGCTGTCGTCTGGCGTCGCGTCCATAGTGTTTCTGTGTTTCTGTCTGTCGGAATAGGATTTTAAAAATGACGGTGTTGTGAGAGATTTCTCCCAGTTCTCCTCGGTGTAGTCACCGCTCGAGCGGCTCGACCAATCAAGAGCAGTAGCGCTGCTAGCCCAGCCCATAGGTTCCCAGAACTCAAGTTTAGTTCTACCTCAGGAGCAGGACCTAAAAAAGGTTCCAGGAACCGGGTCGTTCGCAATGGGAACAAAACCAGAACCAAAAAAATAGGTTCAGGTTCCTGAAAGTTCTGGTTCGACCTTGCAGTGGAAAAGGGGCTCAAGACAGTTGAAAGTAATTGACAGCAACATAAAATGTTGGCTGTTGAACACATCTTCGTTCTGAACCAATCTCATCCCAAGCTGCACACAAACATCTGTTTGTACAGCCCCAAGCTGCACACGAGCTGACCATGTCTCTTGGGCCCTGTTTAGACTGCAGAAAAATCTGATTTATTTCACAAATCCGAGTGTGGAGTTTGGAAAGTTCCAACTACTAAGTTATTGCATGGCTGCCGCAGTGAATTAATTAAATTAACAATCCTGTATAATTTGTAGTGGAAACGCTATATTAGCTAAAAAATTGACAGCTGTCATGGCTGCCTCAGTGAATTAATTAAATTAACAATCCTGTATAATTTGTAGTGGAAACGCTATATTAGCTAAAAAATTGACAGCTGTCATGGCTGCCGATACACACAACACCACTGACCACTTTCTTAACACGCTTCAAGCTACTGTATATTCCAACCTGGGATTACCATCAGAGACCTAGCTAGAGTTAAATAATATTATTCATGTGCTGCTTCTAATTATTATTCTTATTTAAAAAACAAAAGCACTCTATAAAATCCTTTTCATCAGAGACAAAGGCAAGGACTCGCTTTTCAGCAAAGTTTCAGAGGTGGTTTGCAAAGGTGTTTGATGTGGGCCTCAAAGTTGAGGTGGGGGCCCATTCATTGTGATGACACATGAAATGTGTGCTGAAACAATGCCCAAATTTGGAGATGACTGACATCACTGATCGTCAGGGTTCTACAACATTACTTCTGATGGTGCGTTCAAACCTGAAACCATTTCTTTCTAGTCTTTTCTAGTCGCTTCAATCGCTTCACTTTGGTCGCGCTGCAGCGTTGGAAAATAATGTCAAGTCAGAATCAAGGCGAAACACCTGGAAAAAAAGGGAGGGGCAATTCTCGCTATTTCTAGGTGTCATTATGTTGACTAAGGGTTAGGGTTAGGTTTAGGTTTTAGTGTTAGGTTAGGGTTATCTTAAAATGATAAAAAAAACAAGGTATATGAAATTAAGTTAATTACTAGTGAGTAAAACGTTCTACGTTGTCTAAACTGTTCACTGGCAATGTAGTTTTGCACACGCGTAGTCACTCTTCATAATTGTCACATAATAATAATAAGGGTATTAATAATCATAGTCGTGTACACTGTAGGGAGCTACAATGGAAAAAACTATGGCTCGTGGACCAACCGGTGACTTTGTACACGACTTTGTACATTTCCCATAGATTCTATGGGACTTGACCACTTGCTCCTGCCCTTCGTGTACACGGTCTGTGCCGTCTATAGTTTCTTAATGGGGGGCAGCAGAGAGCCATATGTACACAGGCCCTAGGTGGTGTCCACGACCAGTAGTTTTACATGAACCCTCAGAGGGACACTGTGGGCTTATCAAGTGGTCCGTGGTGGTTCTCAAAGTGAGGTCGGGGGACCCTCAGAGGGACACTGTGGGCTTATCCATACCTTGGCTACAGGGGGGAAATAATTAAATGTACTTTTCATCGTGCCTGTTGTATGGCAACATGATTGGTGTCTTGCAAGACACCAGTCATGTTGCCATACCTTAGCCTTTCCTGAACTGACGCCGCTGTGAACATGTGTACACAGCCAGCATATTACTCAATGCCAAACTTTGCACACACACTCCTTGCCTGCCAATCCACAACCTCCACCCCTCCAGGGACCCCCAGGGCTTATCTCCCGATTAGGACACTTTCCAGCATAGTGACATGCAGAACAAACTGTCCATATAGTATGGTTTACATAAAAGTCAGTTGTCTTTCACACACACACACACACACACACACACACACACACACACACACACACACACACACACACACACACACATATATATATATATATATACATATATATATATATATATATATATATATATATATATATATATATATATATATATATATTTCATTTATTTATTTCATAAATATTTTTCATCACAATTGGGTTTGTGGGGAGCCATCCCTGCTTCAAGCTGTCACAGCACGGCACCAACACTTCAAACTAGTTAAAAAACCCAATACAGCAGATCTACAAGCACCTCACAGATCTACAAGCACCTCGCACATGCCAGGGACAGAGTAGGTTGGCCTGCATAAGCCATGCTGTCAACACACTATACTACACCACTCAGGCCACCAAGCCAGGTGTGGTCAATTAGTGCCTTCTTTTGATCAGTGGCTTCTGCTTGATGAGTGGCACCAGTCTGTCTTTGTTCCCTGGTCAGTCAAGTTCACTGGGAGAGAATGTTTCAGATCAGTGCAAGTGTATTTGTTTTCCATTTGGACTTACTGTGTTTTGTTGGTACAGTATGCGTGCGACTAACTAATATTTCTGATAATTCCAATTTGTTTGTTGTTTAATTAGCCGGATTGTGAATGCCCTGCATTTTTCTTTCATCTTTAGAACCACACGTGTGTAACAAAACAGAGTGGTGATCATTTGGTGTGGGTGAAGAGAAGAAAAACATTTCATTAAAGGAGTAGTTCACCCCCAAAGTGACTTTTTTTTCTATTGAACTCAAGTCTCCATGGCGTGAGTAATACATTGAAAAAATAAGTCATTTTGGGGGTGAACTACTCCTTGAATGTCAGTTTTGTGGTGTTTTGACTGGACACCCTGAGGATATTGCCAGATAGATAGACAGACAGACAGACAGACAGACAGACAGACAGACAGACAGACAGACAGACAGACAGACAGAGAATTGTAGGCCTTGCATTTATTTGACTTGGTTCCAACAGATGGCGAAAATAGCTAATCTTCAAGCTCACAATGCCTCACTGTTTGGACAAAGAGTTGAGGCGTTACATTTTGTAAAACACGGCCTTGTGAAAATAGCAGATCTACATGCTCACAACACCTCACAACGCAGGGCGGCGTGAGCATGTAGATCTGATATTTTCACAATTTCTGCCCCTAATATTTAATTTATCATTTTAAAAGTATTAAAAAGTCCTTAAATTGTCTCTTTAGAAATGTGCAGATAGCCTCTGTATACTGTTGAGTGGAAAAACAATGTTTCACATTAAGCTAAACATTTGGGACCACCCAAGATCATTTGGAGACCCCTCTAGGGGTCCCATAGTTGAACCACTGACTTATAAGGGGAGTATGGAGACCCCTCTAGGGGTCCCATAGTTGAACCACTGACTTATAAGGGGAGTATATGAGGCTGGATCCGTCTGGAACACTGCACTAGGCTCTCGCCAGCTCTGTAGCTCTCCACACTTGAACAGTTGTGTCCTTAAATTCAATTATAATAATTAACCCCTGTATATACGGGCAATAGTTTTACATGACTTTGTGTACACAGCCAATAGTTTTACATGAACATGTTCAGGCTTTAGTACTGTACTGTCTCGTGTAGCCCAACAGAGCCCATCACAGCACAACACGGCCCACCAGAGCCCAATACAGCCTACCAGAGCCCAATAGACTCCAGCAAACCTAAGTCCAGCCCAGTCCTGCCCAATAGGAGTATAGACCAGGGAAGGGGGGTAGTTAGATGACTGCACCAGACTCCACCAGGCTGCTCCATGCTCCAGCCAGCTCTGTAGATCCTGTGTACACGGCACTCCTAACTCGAAAGGTCAAGGAAAAGGGTCGTTTTAGGTGTCAAAACAGGCCCTTTGTCCTTAAAATGAATAAAAAAATCAAAAAAATATGTTTTGTTTCAGGCAGGACACACGTTTCATATTTGAAGCATGCCCGATCTGATGGAATGGGTTTCGTGTCTCTCCGACACTTTGAACGCTTTACGATTGCGAAAAAGACACCGAAACCCGGATTTTTGTCCTTAAAATCAATAAAAAAATCTAAAAAAATCTGTTTGTTTTACGCAGGATACACTTTTCATATTTGAAGGATGCCTGATCCGATGGAATGGGTTTCGTGTCTCTCCGACACTTTGAACCCTTTATGATTGCGAAAAAGACACGAAATTTGCACGCCACCAACACGATTACACATTCTTTCGGATAAAAGACACTTATTCTGACTTACTTTTTGACGCTGAATCCAACAAACCCGGTCTCGTGTCTCTACGACACTCCTAACTCGAAAGGTCAAGGAAAAAGCCACTGTGTACACAGGCAATAGTTTTACATGACTTTGTGTACACGGCCAATAGTTTTACATGAACATGTCTAGGCTTTAGTACTGTACTGCCTCGTATAGCCCAACAGAGCCCAGCACAGAACAGCACAGCCCACCAGAGCCCAATACAGCCCCCCAGAGCCCAACAGAGTCCAGCAAACCTAAGTCCAGCCCAGTCCTGCCGAGTAGGAGTATAGACCGGGGAAAGGGGGTAGTTAGATGACTCCACCAGGCCATTACTGTCCAGATCTGGCTTGAATAGGCCAGACCAGGGTAGACGGGACTGCACCAGACTCCACCAGGCTGCTCCAGCCAGCTCTGTAGATCCTTGCACATGCGATTAACCACTGTGTACACGGGCAATAGTTTTAAGTTTTACATGAACCCTCAGAGGGACACTGTGGGCTTATCAAGTGGTCCATGGCCGGTTCTCAAAGTGAGGTCGGGGGGCCCACAGTGTCCCTCTGAGGGGACACGGCACAGACCGTGTACACGAAGGGCAGGAGCAAGTGTTCAAGTCCCATAGAATCTATGGGAAATGTACACAGGCGTGTACAAAGTCACCAGTAGTTTTACATGAACCCTCAGAGGGACACTGTGGGCTTATCAAGTGGTCCATGGTCGGTTCTCAAAGTGAGGTCGGGGACCCTCAGAGGGACACTGTGGGCTTATCAAGTGGTCCATGGTCGGTTCTCAAAGTGAGGTCGGGGGACCCTCAGAGGGACACTGTGGGCTTATCAAGTGGTCCATGGTCAGTTCTCAAAGTGAGGTCGGGGGACCCTCAGAGGGACACTGTGGGCTTATCAAGTGGTCCATGGTCGGTTCTCAAAGTGAGGTCGAGGGACCCTCAGAGGGACACTGGGCTTATCAAGTGGGAGCACAAAGTTGGTGAGGGGGGTACTAGCTATAGTAGGATGATCAGGCTTGTCGAGGCCAAAGGGTGTACTAGAGTCTTAATAGGCACCATTAGGTTGTTCTAGGCCGTTGTCTGCCCTTTAGCTGCTCACACAATTGAGACCAAACACTGTGTACAGGAGCCTTAGTTTGTGTGTACATGACCAATAGTTTTAAATGGATATTTCTAGTCCATCGCACACCGCTGCCTTGTGCACCCTTGGTTGGTTCGTCTTTGTTTGGGAAGGAGGGACTTTGAGGATGTACCTCACTTTGAGAACCGACCATGGACCACTTGATAAGCCCACAGTGTCCCTCTGAGGGTCCCCCGATCTCACTTTGAGAACCGACCATGGACCACTTGATAAGCCCACGGTGTCCCTCTGAGGGTCCCTCGACCTCACTTTGAGAACCGACCATGGACCACTTGATAAGCCCACAGTGTCCCTCTGAGGGTCCCCCGACCTCACTTTGAGAACCGACCATGGACCACTTGATAAGCCCACAGTGTCCCTCTGAGGGTTCATGTAAAACTACTGGTGACTTTGTACACGCCTGTGTACATTTCCCATAGATTCTATGGGACTTGAACACTTGCTCCTGCCCTTCGTGTACACAATCTGTGCCGTGTCCCCTCAGAGGGACATTGTGGGCCCCCCGACCTCACTTTGAGAACCGGCCATGGACCACTTGATAAGCCCACAGTGTCCCTCTGAGGGTCCCCCGACCTCACTTTGAGAACCGACCATGGACCACTTGATAAGCCCACAGTGTCCCTCTGAGGGTTCATGTAAAACTACTGGTGACTTTGTACACGCCTGTGTACATTTCCCATAGATTCTATGGGACTTGAACACTTGCTCCTGCCCTTCATGTACACGGTCTGTGCCGTGTCCCCTCAGAGGGACACTGTGGGCCCCCGACCTCACTTTGAGAACCGACCATGGACCACTTGATAAGCCCACAGTGTCCCTCTGAGGGTCCCCCGACCTCACTTTGAGGACCGACCATGGACCACTTGATAAGCCCACAGTGTCCCTCTGAGGGTTCATGTAAAACTACTGGTGACTTTGTACACGCCTGTGTACATTTCCCATAGATTCTATGGGACTTGAACACTTGCTCCTGCCCTTCGTGTACACGGTCTGTGCCGTGTCCCCTCAGAGGGACACTGTGGGCCCCCCGACCTCACTTTGAGAACCGGCCATGGACCACTTGATAAGCCCACAGTGTCCCTCTGAGGGTTCATGTAAAACTTAAAACTATTGCCCGTGTACACAGTGGTTAATCGCATGTGCAAGGATCTACAGAGCTGGCTGGAGCAGCCTGGTGGAGTCTGGTGCAGTCCTGTCTACCCTGGTCTGGCCTATTCAAGCCAGATCTGGACAGTAATGGCCTGGTGGAGTCATCTAACTACCCCCTTTCCCCGGTCTATACTCCTACTCGGCAGGACTGGGCTGGACTTAGGTTCGCTGGACTCTGTTGGGCTCTGGGGGGCTGTATTGGGCTCTGGTGGGCTGTGCTGTTCTGTGCTGGGCTCTGTTGGGCTATACGAGGCAGTACAGTACTAAAGCCTAGACATGTTCATGTAAAACTATTGGCTGTGTACACAAAGTCATGTAAAACTATTGCCCGTATATACAGGGGTTAATTATTATAATTGAATTTAAGGACACAACTGTTCAAGTGTGGAGAGCTACAGAGCTGGCGAGAGCCTAGTGCAGTGTTCCAGACGGATCCAGCCTCATATACTCCCCTTATAAGTCAGTGGTTCAACTATGGGACCCCTAGAGGGGTCTCCATACTCCCCTTATAAGTCAGTGGTTCAACTATGGGACCCCTAGAGGGGTCTCCAAATGATCTTGGGTGGTCCCAAATGTTTAGCTTAATGTGAAACATTGTTTTTCCACTCAACAGTATACAGAGGCTATCTGCACATTTCTAAAGAGACAATTTAAGGACTTTTTAATACTTTTAAAATTATAAATTAAATATTAGGGGCAGAAATTGTGAAAATATCAGATCTACATGCTCACGCCGCCCTGCGTTGTGAGGTGTTGTGAGCATGTAGATCTGCTATTTTCACAAGGCCGTGTTTTACAAAATGTAACGCCTCAACTCTTTGTCCAAACAGTGAGGCATTGTGAGCTTGAAGATTAGCTATTTTCGCCATCTGTTGGAACCAAGTCAAATAAATGCAAGGCCTACAATTCTCTGTCTGTCTGTCTGTCTGTCTGTCTGTCTGTCTGTCTGTCTGTCTGTCTGTCTGTCTATCTATCTGGCAATATCCTCAGGGTGTCCAGTCAAAACACCACAAAACTGACATTCAAGGAGTAGTTCACCCCCAAAATGACTTATTTTTTCAATGTATTACTCACGCCATGGAGACTTGAGTTCAATAGAAAAAAAAGTCACTTTGGGGGTGAACTACTCCTTTAATGAAATGTTTTTCTTCTCTTCACCCACACCAAATGATCACCACTCTGTTTTGTTACACACGTGTGGTTCTAAAGATGAAAGAAAAATGCAGGGCATTCACAATCCGGCTAATTAAACAACAAACAAATTGGAATTATCAGAAATATTAGTTAGTCGCACGCATACTGTACCAACAAAACACAGTAAGTCCAAATGGAAAACAAATACACTTGCACTGATCTGAAACATTCTCTCCCAGTGAACTTGACTGACCAGGGAACAAAGACAGACTGGTGCCACTCATCAAGCAGAAGCCACTGATCAAAAGAAGGCACTAATTGACCACACCTGGCTTGGTGTGTTGACAGCAAGGCTTATGCAGGCCAACCTACTCTGTCCCTGGCATGTGCGAGGTGCTTGTAGATCTGTGAGGTGCTTGTAGATCTGCTGTATTGGGTTTTTTAACTAGTTTGAAGTGTTGGTGCCGTGCTGTGACAGCTTGAAGCAGGGATGGCTCCCCACAAACCCAATTGTGATGAAAAATATTTATGAAATAAATAAATGAAAAAAAATATATATATATATATATATATATATATATGTATATATATATGTGTGTGTGTGTGTGTGTGTGTGTGTGTGTGTGTGTGTGTGTGTGTGTGTGTGTGTGTGTGAAAGACAACTGACTTTTATGTAAACCATACTATATGGACAGTTTGTTCTGCATGTCACTATGCTGGAAAGTGTCCTAATCGGGAGATAAGCCCTGGGGGTCCCTGGAGGGGTGGAGGTTGTGGATTGGCAGGCAAGGAGTGTGTGTGCAAAGTTTGGCATTGAGTAATATGCTGGCTGTGTACACATGTTCACAGCGGCGTCAGTTCAGGAAAGGCTAAGGTATGGCAACATGACTGGTGTCTTGCAAGACACCAATCATGTTGCCATACCTTAGCAACAGGCACGATGAAAAGTACATTTAATTATTTCCCCCCTGTAGCCAAGGTATGGCAGCTGCCATAGCTTGCCATACCCAATTGACGCCCCTGCATGTTCACCTCCAGTAGGTTGGGAAAGTAGCCTGCCACCCTGTGGAAATAGGCTTGAACTGCAAGATAGGACCCTAAAACAAATAAAATGGAATAAAAAAGCATCCGTAAGACGGATGGGCGAACAAGTGGTGTCCATACGTAGATGGGGTCCCAGAGGACATGTAGAGCCCACCCCCTTATTTTTCACGCCCCCAGGGAACACACAGCGGGGTTTGGAAATTTGTCGTGTACACCAGCCCTAGGACCTCGGCTTCGTGGACCGATTTAACGATAGGGGTAATAATAATTAATAGTAATTAATAATAATTAATAATAATGGGTAATAATAATAATAGAAATGACAAAATTCAAATAACATTGTTTACAATGTCTTTACCATATGAAATAGTTTTCTGTTTTCTGTATCACTAAACTGGCCACTTGCACTTGTCACACTACAGACAGCACACACACACACACAAGCACGCACACGGATCTACAATATGGGCACCTTGGGCACGTGCCCAGGCATCAGGGGGCCATCCAGGGTGGCACAAAAAAATAATAAAAAATAAATAAAATAAAAACGTCGAGAAAGGGAAATAAAAAGAGAAAAGAAATAAACCCCCAGCCATTTAGTTGTTATCTAATCCGAATTAAATAAATAAGTGATGCCCCTGCAGTAGATTAGAGTTTATCATGATTGATTATGTATGACGTTATAGAGAGGATCATGTATTCATTGATTATATTAACCCTACCAGTGCCAGCCCCTAGATGGCGCCAAAGAATGCCAGGCTTTGACGCGCGTGTGCTCACGTTCGTGCACGTCATGGAAAGGTCCCGGATTATAATGCTAACAGAATAGCTATTCCCATTTTGTCATTTTAAAGATTATTTTTCGGCGATTTCGCCGTAAATAAACCTCGCGCCACATCCCTAAAAACACAATCCAGAGATATGGGCCTCCAAAGATGTGGTTTTTCATTGGATTCGGCGGCGATTCGCGGCTACGTTCGCGGCTCACGGCCGGCATGGCTTCCCCAGGATTGGGACCACTGGATTTTAAATTTAGGCTCAGGCTTCAGAAGGCCTCGGATCATTTTATTCATTTCATTAAAAATCCCGAACATGTTCGGGATAGGCACACTGGACTACGTTCCGGAAGCGGCGCTGAACATTCGGTGAACATTGGGGGTCTCGAAAATGTATTTTAAACCATTTTTAATGGAATATATCGTCGGACCATGTAAAATGGCTAGCTGGCTAGCATAGGACGAGCCAGGACCACCCACGACTCTACAAGCAGCTCAGGGTAAGTCAATTAATAAAAAAAAAATTGTTTTGGATTGAACATATCCCGAACATGTTCGGGATAGGCACAGAATGAGTTAATATCTAGGTCTGTATGATGATACTAATACTTAGTTAGATAGTTAGGAGTCGAGAAGTCTTCAGTAGGCCTCAGTAACTATTGTTTTGATAAAGCCTATCTTGTTATGGTACAGCTCGTTCCAGATAGGCCTTGAAGCCACAGTATAACTCTAGTGTTTGACCATTCTTCTTGGCAGAACTCTTTTACCACTGTCCAGAGTGATAATTGTACTTCTGTCCATGATATCATGTTATATTATAAACTTGACCACACACCACCTAATATAATTGTCTTGTCTCCTCATTTTCTCCTGATTATTGATTGATCTGAATTCCACCACAGTATCGGATAGATTATTCTGATAATGGCATTCTATTTCACACTACACATTACAATTTGTCCCATGTATTTGGTTGTCTTATTTGATTAAGCTATGATGAGATGTATCTCTAATATTTTGACTTCAATGTGTTTCTCAAACAACCAAAAATGTACGGAGAGAAAAAAAATGTTTAAAATGATATACTGTATATATGTTAGCTCTTTATGTGTGACTCTAAAATTGTGTTATGTTCACCCAGCGCGATAAAAATGTATTCTGTTTTCACATGCGAAAACTTTACAAAATGATTAGGCAAGAAACCAATCTTAACTTGATAACAGTCCTCTGTGCTGAACAATGAGCTGGTGGTCATGTGTCCTTGACCGTGGCACAAAACGAACAGTTCCAGTGTCTGTAACAGATGGGAATGTTTGTCAAAACAAGCTCCCCCAAAAGCTTGCGCTCAGAAAATGAAATGTCTCTCAAAACACACTCCATATGTCCTTGACTGTTGAAATGTTGTGCCTTCTGTAGCAATGCAAAATTTGCTACCCTCCATAGTCACAGTTCGTAATTTCATAAAATTCAGCACTTCCAGTGGCATAATTGACACTTTGTCATGAGTGTCTGGTCCTGCTGTAGGATCGACTTCCCACCACACAATCTATACATTTTTCAGATGTGAAAGAAAGATACACCTCTAAAGTCTGGGCATGACTGTGTAAATGAATTACAACTGTCGTGTATGTCATAATTTGGATGCAAATTATTGTGCCCTATACATAATAGGCCTTGCTTTCAAGAAAATGTTTGGATGATTTAATCTTTGAAACTTCTAATAAGTAGAATTTATTCCTGAATAATTAAATACAGATAATGGCATATTTCTATGTTTATTGCTCCGCTGTTACTTACTGTAAGTCCTTGACTTTGGCCTACTAACTACAGAATTCACTGTGCCTATGCTTATCTTTTCTGCACAAACTGTTTGTCTCAATAGTGGACTCGAATGTCTTGGATGGGCCTGTTAACTACATGTTATTTCTTAACACAACATATTCACTACTTCTCCCTTGTTTTATTATTCTCACACATTTGATCATTTTTGAAAATCATGATAATTTTGTATTTTTTTGTAATTTTGTAACTGTATTTCCTGCTATGTTACTTCTCAATGGAGATATTTTGTGGTTGTAATCGGTCCTTACTGACTTAGAATACACTTTTCACTTACTGAAAAACACTGATTATATACTTAGTATTAACATAACAACAACTGACACTTACAGACAACAAAATGTGTATAAATGTTGAATTTCTCTCTCTTCTCTTTCTCTCATATATGCTGATTTCATCTCTCAATTGACTTGAAAGAATAACTATTTGTATGAGCGCATTTTCTCTCTCCTATTCTTTATTTCTCTCTTTAACCCTTACGTTCTGTTCAGATTCACTACACCTTCGTTCTGTTCGGGTCATTTTGACCCGGTGGATATTTGGTTTAAAAAAAACAACACTAATATAAATTTTAACTTAACAAATCATCATGATACATTGACTTTGACTCAATACCAAACAATTCATATGATATATATGGTAAATGTTTGCATTTCTGCTTTGCTATATCACATTAAACACTGAAAGAGCTAGGCGTTTTTACTGATTTAGCTGGAATCCATGTAAAAAAATCTACTTCATTATACTGGGCAATATTGCTCATGCTTATAGGAAGGGGGGGAGGGTTCGGAATGGGGCTTCGGAAGGGGGGTGTTAGAAGTGGGGGTGACTGTGTGTCTGTGTTTTGGCATAATACTGTGTATTTCTGTGCTTCCGGGTCAAAATGACCCGAACAGCACTTAAGGTTCAAAAAATATGAGGGGGGTGTAGCATGGGTGTAGTGCAAAAATATTTTTTTTACATGTTCATCTCAGAAGAGTCTTTAAGGCCAGTGAGTTTCAGGTGGAAACATTTTCAACTTCTACCTTTTTTTTCCAAATGAAAATGTAAAACGGGTCAAAATGACCCGAACAGCACTTAAGGGTTAACATACAGTAACTGTACTAAAGATCATAAGCATTAAAAAAAACATTTGACCTACAAGGTCAAATAGCTTGGTCTCATTAGTCAAATAGCACACATGTTTTATAATGATACTCAATGTCTATAAATTAACTAATAATTAATGTTTCTCCATAATTCTAAAGGAAATGAAAGTCCAATATTTGTCTCTAAGCTCTAGTCAATTTCAAATAACTATACTGAAACACTCCAGCAAGGAAAATAATATATATCTCGAACATACCTGATTACTACTCAATTACTTTCATCACTGAATCACACAGGCAGTCTGTACTTTGTTTACATATCATAAAAGAACAAAGTTCCATAACAACTTCTCCCAGAGCAGCTCCATTATCTCTTGTCTACAGACACAGTTCTCATAATAACTGCTCCAAAACAGCATGTTACCCACATTCGATCTCCAATTCATTTTAAATCTTGGTAGATATCATTGCCAGTGAACTATACTATTATACATTATTGATTATCACTATAATAAAGACAGCACATCAATTTAAAAGAACACTTCACCACTTTGTCGAGAATATTTTCAAAATAATCCAACTCACAACAGAACAGATGGCCTTGAGTATCCTGAATCTATCTCTTATCAGTCTCTCTGCTCTCACTCCAGGCAGGCCCTTGTCCACGAAAGAAACCCTGTATGTCTCTTATTATACAGTTTCATTTGATATTTATTGGAATAAATGTTACTTGGGTGGAACAATCACAATGTCATTGTCTTTAGTATGGCTGAAAAGAGGATAACACAAATAATACTGCAGAGATTTACAATTTGCTACAACCAAAAGTGTCTGACATACTGTATGTCCATTAATTCTTAAGGTGAGGCATTCACACAACTGGCATGTTGACCATGGGTAGGCGTTAGTGGTGCGTGGGCCGACCCGGTGCCCCCACCCGCCCGCCAACCCGCCCGCCAGCGGGTGGGTGGGTCAAGGTTTCAGACCTTTTCAGGCAGGCGGCGGGCGGGTGGGTTATCACCACTCTCACGTGCAAAAAATAAATAAGAATAATCACCTGTTCTTATTTGCCTTTTATTCTTAATAAGAGTAGGCCTATAAGAATAAGAATACAACGTTTGAATACGAGCACGAGCGAGCGAGTTTTAAAATGCGCCAGAGAGGAGCGAGGTTTCTCCTCCGCTCCTTGGTGCGCTCCTTGGGGCCGCGAACCACATCTTGCCAACATTTGACACAACGTGAGCACAGCAGAGAAGATGCACAAACAATTCAGCGCGTGTCGCGGCTGATCAGGATTTCACTTAAATGTCTCTGAGCTCTGACTCTCTGTCATCCACACAAGTCCGTTTATAGCTAAATACTTTGTGTCGGTTAAGTTATATAACCAGCCAGTCAACGGATACGATTTGAAACACAACTTTCACAAGTGAGGCGGATTTTTTGACTGAATGAACCAACCACGCTTACCTCGAGTCGCTCCCATCTCTCCAATCTGGTGATTAATCAATAACCAACAGGATTTAATATTGTCCGTCTTCAATGCTGTCTGTTTAAAGTGCGAGGCGCTGTATAAATATGATTGACATAAAACTGCCATTCTTACCCCGACGATGCCCGGCGATTAGAGAGAATGAACGTCTTTGAATGAATGTCTTTTAGGCTAAACCCCAATTTGAACAACACGTTTGTTCATTTAGCCCATGACAATATTATGCTACTGTAAACCTTTCTGCAAAGCGACTTTGGGTACTTAGAAGAGCCGTATATAAAGATGAGCTATTGTGGAGATGATATACCATCTTTTTTTTAAATGCGGGTTGAGGGGCGGGCGGATTCGTTGATTTGTATATTGTTCTGCGGCGCGGGCGGGTTACGTTCCGTGCGGGCTGTGGGTCGTGCGGGTTATGAAAAAAACCTCACCCGCGCAACACTAGTAGGCGTTAAACAATTTATAGGATGCACTATTTAGCTAAAAATCTATGTTTACAATTTTCATTTTGTAATCTCTGACAATCATAATCATTTCAATGAGCCAGTCAACAACCTGAATGTTAGTTGCAGATCATAATGTACTCTAGTCACATCATAGTAGTTTAGAAGGATGGATCATTTCCAGTAATTTAAGCTTTTCTGTTTACATTTTCTACAACCAAAAGTGGTTTACATATGTCCATTAATTCTCAAAATGGGGCATTCATCACGACTGGCATATTGACCTTGGTTACACGTCCCCAGTCCGATGTTGTGGTGGTGGTTACGGTAAATCTGGTGTTCCCACCATTTAAGCATTTCCACTGCAGTGCATGGTGACCAATGAATATTATCCCCCACCGTTCTAAAATGTTGCTCAGCTAACGGGGTCAAGTGGCGATATGTCTTCTGAATGTATTGGTTCAATCTGGACAACATATCCCTTTGTCTAACTGGTAGGGCTGGCGAAAAGTTTACAATGGGCACATAAATGATTGCGTTGCAAAAAATCTTGCGGGCTTCACGATGCATTTCGTCGAGGTGGGCAAAAGGAACCTCAGGGTTTGAATTTACTGGGTTGCGGTTGTTAATGCCTACAGATAAGATTACTATCTCAATGTATGGGTCTTTCTCAGTCCTTGCTAACAATCGAGAGAAATGTTCAAATCTTGCTCCAGAAAATGATTGTATATGAGCATTGGCCGTGTAAGGCAGTTTTGGAATTCTCTTCAAATTAGAGTCACCGATGATCAGAATTGGTTTAGTGGGTCTTCGTTCAATTTCCCACAATAACTTGCATTGTATGCGTATGTGACCCACTTCTCCGCAATTAAAACACGTGTTGCCGTAATGACTTCCTCTAGGTCGGTGGATTCTCCCTGTCGGGCATAAGGCCCTGAACTGGCCGTTGAGCTGAACATTATTATTATTTAAAATGCCTTCGTTTTGAAAATATACTGTATACTACAAGAGAATCTATCTTGCTCTGCTCAAGACAATCTCTGAGTGTGTCTGTGTGTGTGATGCGTGCATGTACTGTATATGTGCGTGTCACTCACTGAGTGTGGATGAGTGAGAGTGCGCGTACTGTATGTGTGTGAGTCACTCACTCTCCTTCCTTAATCTTTAATGTTTCTCGTTTGTCACTTTGCTTCAAATACTTATTCAATGATAACCATTTAATATATCTTATCACTATTTACTCTTAACCATTTATTTAACCGTTTATTTATTTAGTTTGTTTTACAAAAGTCCAACTCTACTTCACCATATCATAACTTACATAAGGGTTATATAAATAGCAGATCTACAAGCTCACAATGCGTCGCAACGCAACACATTGTGAGCTTGTAGATACGCTATTTTCAAATGGCAGGTTTGTACAGATATAATATATATGTCCGAAATAAATTTATATAGGGTTGAAGTTATTTATAATTATAATCAAATCATCTACAAAGTAACTAGTAGAATGAGTCAGTCTTTTGAATGGCTCTTTAGCCGCTTTCCAATCCGAGGGATTCGCACTTAGAAGTCCGCATTTCAAGGGCTATGACGTCACTGGGCCACAACAGGCGCGGGCCTAGTGCTGTCCCATTTAGTAGACCGCGTTAACCGAGGGTAACCTACCCTTGGAATGTGCACTACTTTCTCCTCGTTTTGAAGCGTACAACCGATCGTCACTTCAAGCACTTCGTTGGATAGCGGTGTCCCACAATGCAACGCGCCTCCACGATTCAACCCGGATCAAAACAAAAACAACAGTGTCTGCTGTCCATCGCATTAAACTTTTATCCACAAAAGAGCTCTCTAACTTCTTGTTTGGTGCCACAGAGTTTAATTATAAGGTGTTTTAGGTATAGTATTTAGTTGTATAAACTTCATAATTAATCATGAGAGAGCCTATTTAAAAATATGCCTCGGCGTTGTCGGAAGGTTCTGAGAACTGCAGTGTCTCGTCTCGGGGCGGGCAGCTCTACGCATCGAATCCCTCTGAAGGCAACCTGTTCTCGGCTCCACGGCTCTGCTCCCCTCCCTTGGAATTGGTGGTGGAACATGACTGACAATAGTGACAAAATCATATGATTTGTTGTTGTGGCTTAATTAACAGGCAATCCATCAAATTGTTTTCTTAATATGATTAGATATGAAAGAAACTGCCTCTGTATAATGCTTGGTTGAATGTTTTGTTTTCAATGTTTTCAAGTAACATGACGAACTCATGTTATATAGTTTATACCATTCGTTATGCGTTATGTTATTTCCAATTAAATAAACAATCTAACTACCACTGAGTTCCCTTGGCAAAGAACTTCGAGCATCAGGTTTGGTATTTGAGTGTTGTTTAAAATATATATAGCCTATTATAACAACGTGTGAACGTGTCCACTAATAAACGAGGAACCAATTCAGAATATAATCAAACATCTGAATGAACTGAAAATAGAAATGGATAGAGAGTAGGCCTACTAGGCTATGGCAACATCAAATCGGGAATAGAGTATTTCCCTTAATTACAGATGTTATGAATGGGCTACGTGAAACAGTAATAGCCTATTGACAATTTGTGATTTAGTCCTAAATTCGCATAGGCTATAAATAAATAAATGTTAACGATGGGGGAACAATTATTTTTGCTTTATTCTCCACTGCTCTGTAATATACAAAACAGAGGCTCAGAACTCTAGCTAAATGACATTTAGTGGAAATGTTTTATTCTCTCACCAAGCACCACAAAGTGCACAAACATAGGCTTACATGTAAAATGCTGTGGCAGCTGAAAGCAATGGATTTAGATTGGTCATCCGCGATGTTGCGGGTGATCAACCTGCTATAATGCAACGGTATGAAACATAAAAGAACAGCATATTTATGTCATGTGCTAAAGGGCTTGGCTAGAATGTCAATAGAATCTATAAACCTTCCATGTCGGGAAACAGAACAGACGCAGTTTCTGCTTGGTTATACACTTCAGAATGAGAAAATACTGTATTAGGGTCCATTTGATTGCGACCGTCAGGGAGCAGTTTACTATGAAAACCTCCACCGGCCGTCCGTCCGTCCGTCCGTCCGTCCGTCCGTCCGTCACGTCACACGTCACACCTTTGTTTGTGTACGGTGTGATGTCATATATCTTCAGTATGACATCACACCACATGTGTAAACAAACCTTTGTGTACGTTGCTGTGGCAACAGTCTGTTGTTGCTGGTCTGTTAGTGTACGTTAGCAACCACCTTAGCAACCATGGTTTTACCCTAGCAACCAACTGTTTACCCTAGCAACCAACTGTTTACCATAGCAACCATGTTTTTTTACCCTAGCAACCAACTGGGCATAAAAGGGATTCTGTTAGGGATCTCCATATATGGGCATAAAAGGGATTCTGTTAGGGATCTCCATATATGGGCATAAAATGGATTCTGTTAGGGATCTCCATATATGGGCATAAAAGGGATTCTGTTAGGGATCTCCATATATGGGCATAAAAGGGATTCTGTTAGCTGTTAGTGATCTCCATATATGGGCATAAAAGGGATGCTGTTAGGGATCTCCATATATGGGCATAAAAGGGATTCTGTTAGGGATCTCCATATATGGGCATAAAAGGGATTCTGTTAGGGATCTCCATATATGGGCATACAAGGGATTCTGTTAGGGATCTCCATATATGGGCATAAAAGGGATTCTGTTAGGGATCTCCATATATGGGCATAAAAGGGATTCTGTTAGGGATCTCCATATATGGGCATAAAGGGATTCTGTTAGGGATCTCCATATATGGGCATAAAAGGGATTCTGTTAGGGATCTCCATATATGGGCATAAAAGGGATTCTGTTAGCTGTTAGTGATCTCCATATATGGGCATAAAAGGGATGCTGTTAGGGATCTCCATATATGGGCATAAAAGGGATTCTGTTAGGGATCTCCATATATGGGCATGAAAGGGATTCTGTTAGGGATCTCCATATATGGGCATAAAAGGGATTGTATCCCAGATGATGCCCTGTTAGGAGATCCACACTAACAGAATCCATATATGGTCCTACCGACAGCTGCTATAAGCCAACCCTGGCGATAAGGTCTGAGTCGAAGAAATGCTTCTTTCCTGGCAAGAATTGCCCCTTTATACTGTAGGGCTCGTTTGTGTATTGTATGAGATCACGCCACATCATCGGCTGAGGACTGTGTGATGTCATCATATCTCCATATATGGAGACATAAGTTGCTCATGCCCAAATATGGGCTGGTGAGGTCAGACTTAGTGTGATGCGTAGGTTATCTCCATATATGGAGATTCAACTTCAATGAGTAACCATGGCAAACTGTCAACTGCCCGTATGTCTTGATAATTGGTAAAACAAACTTTTGGCCTATTTGTGGAGATAAGCGACCAACGGTCGCTTATCTCCCGATTAGGGAGTCTTACTGGTTATAGGCCTATATGTATCCTAGTGTAATATCTGTGGGTTAGAACTCGACATTCAGTCTTCACTATAATAACTAAATAAAGCTTCAGATCTTTGTCATATTTCCGTAAAAAGAATTACATTATGCATTTGAATGTTTGCTTTATGATTTACTATGAATTATGCCTGACCATGATATGAAATGTTGCATTTTTATTTTGGGGCTTGTATTGCTTAAAATTGCTGCTATTAATGATGATGATCAGATTACGGTGATGTGATTCCCTATAGAGTCTGTTCACAGAAAGGCAGGGAAAACACATTTTCATCCACAAACATATCACAGAATATACAAATCATTTTATTTTGTTTAAAACAAAGGTCGGGCTTTTCATATTTCTCTCTGTCAATAAATGACCTGAAATGATGTTAATTCCGAAGCCGCTTTTACATTATGCATAATATGAATATCATGATTCATGATACATGTTGTTACAGTGTGAATTGTAATACAAAGAGACATATTACCTGGGCACTTCAAAAATGACTACCCAGATAAAAAAGATGGAGCACTCAACTGGTCTGCACATTTATTGTAGAGCGACAGGGTGACTGACGTTTCGACGTTTAGTCTTCCTCAGAGTCCTATCTGGGTAGTCATTTTTGAAGTGCCCAGGTAATATGTCTCTTTGATATAGTTTGTCCTTGTTGAGCACCAACGAGTCCTTCTACCGATCTACTGGCTGAAGCGCGCAGACATCTCCTACTTGAATTGTAATACAGCGTGTTAATAAACTGTTATTTGATTTCATGATCTTGTGCTTCAGAACAATCTCATCATACAGTTATGTGACTGTCAGACCTCAGACCTTTAATTACCAGTAAGGCTCCCTAATCGGGAGATAAGCGACCGTAGGTCACTTATCTCCACAAATAGGGCAAAAATGTGTTTTGCCAAAATCTTCCTGATCCATGTTGATGACATGAGTGTAGACATACTGTGTAGTGATTTTCGTGATTTTAGGGCAAAATCTGTAGGAGCAGTGTCCAAAAATGTGTTTTTAAAAATCGGCCTGGAGGTGGCGCTATATGGGACAGATTCATGTTGATGGGATGAGTGTAGACATACTGTGTACCGATTTGCGTGATTTTAGGGCGAAAATTGTAGGAGCAGTGTCCAAAAATGTGTTTTGCAAGAATCGGCCTCATGGTGGCGCTAGAAGAGGGCCATGTGAGAAATGAGGGGTGGGGTCTCCGCGCCGGCAAGGCGGACGAATAGGTACCGGCCCCCGGCTGTCCCGGTCGCTCCTAGCCGGAGTTACGGCATTTTATGTGAGCTGCAGTGTAGGGGGTCCTCCACTGGGGGCGCCACCACTTTTGCATCCGTTCTGGAGCACCAGGAGTCGGTGGTCCCCGGGAATTCCCCGTGAGCAGCCCCGTTGGGGTGGTCATTTGGTCATGTTTGCGCATTTGGTCATTTTTTACATCTGGGGGTCCCCCAGGGACCTGGGGGTCCCTGGAGCTCCGGGGGTCCTTGGAGGTTGTAGTTTGGCAGCCAAGGAACGTGTGTGCAAAATTTGGCATGGATCGGGGCAACGGTTGCGGAGATATAAGCAGGGAAAAAGTGTGACGTGTGAGGTGTGACAGACAGACTGACGGACTGACGGACTCACTCACAGTTTGTGCAGGTTTTGATAGTAAATGCGACCTACGGTCGCAATGACAAAACCAAAAACAGAAGTTTCTTTAATATCTAATCAACAGAAAACTATTTGAAACGGGTTGTCTGAAAGTTGTAGCCACAATAAATCATATCACAATCATGTATAGGTCTATAGCCAGTGTTTCCCAAACTTTTTAGCCTGTACGTGACCCAAAAAAGAAATTAGTTTGCCCTGGATCCAAACTAGTGAAAACAGCAGATCTACAAGCTCACAACGCGTCGCTTTGCACCGCGTTGTGAGCTTGTATAGCAGGTAAGCAACAGGACATGCAACGCTCATCCCAAGCCAAACATCGAATGCCTTGGACGGATGATATGACTCTCACTGCCCACCTCGGTTCGAGTGATGCTGGTTCTCAATTCTCCTCGAACGTCAAAATAGCTGTGAATTATTAGGTGAATTTGTGACCCCCCAAAAAATTCAAAATATCCTAAAATGTCTTAAAAGTTAATTCCGCCTCACAAAAAAATAAGTTTAAGTTTAAGGGCGTTTAAGAAGGTAAAATACGTAGTTTAAAAGCACCGCAGAGGAGAAAATGGCGGACGAATGGTTTTTGCAACCGGAAGTTCTCGGCTATGCACTTGGCAGTGCTGTCCCATTCCACAGGCAAAAATGTGCACTTCACAGGACAAGCCCTACACTTCACTAGCCCTACCCTAGCTAGGGCTACACTACGAAGGGTGCACACTCCTGATTGGAAAGCGGCTTTTAAAAGGAACGGATCCCAGAGATCCGGCTCACTTCAAAGAGCCATAAATCCCATCTCTAGCTCTTGTAATGCGATGCTCAAACTCGGTTGTTTTCGTTTTGATTCGGGTTGAATCGTGGAGGCGCCGCATTGCATTGTGGGACGTCGCTATCCAACGAAGTGCTTGAAGTGACCATCGGCTGTACGCTTCAAAACGAGGAGAAAGTAGTGCACATTCCAAGGGTAGGTTAACGCGGTCTACTAAATGGGACAGCACTTGGCGCGGCCCAGTGACGTCATAGCCCTTGAAATGCGCACTTCAAAGTGCGAATCCCTCGGATTGGAAAGCGGCTGTTCTAACGAGTTGGTTCTCAGACAGTGGTAGTAAAACGTTTTGACAATTTGCTCTCAGGACTGAACAAATGTCTGGATGCTTACACAGAGATACATGGCTGCTTTGGTGTCCTATTTGACACGAAATCTGATGACAGTTGACACTGATCTCCGAAAAAACGGGCAGAGTCCGGAGTCCTTTCCTCCGCATATGAAACTGATGATTTCTGTCTGCGCTCTCTTTAATTGCTGTGTGGAGTCATATTTTTTTTCGAGGACATAATCCTGGAATTCTCCAAGAAAAAGTCAAGAAAGAAGAACTTCTAAATGTAAGATAAGAACCATTCTAAGCTGTGCAATAAGCAGTGTTGTCTTGTCTGCTGTGTGTTTATTGGGGTTCTACAGTATAGGCCTATGTGACAGGAGCAATTGGTAATGTAGGCCAGTGGTTCTCAACCTTTTCAGGCCGCGATCCTCAAAATAATCATATTTTAACTGGGGACCCCCCACCCTGACGAGCACTAAGAGTTAAGGCATTACATTTTGTATAACACGGTTCTATTGTGAGGCGTTGTGAGCATGTAGATCGGCTATTTTCACAATTTCTGCCTCTGGCACATTTGGCCAGTGTTTAATTTGCAATTTTTTAGAGGTATTAAAAAGTCCTTAAATTGTCACTTTAGAAATGTGCAGATAGTGGCAGATACCCTCTATCTATAGCCTACACTTAAACGTCATGTTGGTTTGTTTACTGTTAAGTGAGAAAACAATGCTGCACATTAAGTTAATCATCTGAGGACCCCCCAAATAATTTGGCGACCCAATTTGTGACAAATTTGGACTGTAAGATTCAGGATCATGGACAGTCAGGGTCTTTTGTTGTGTTTGGCTAGGCTACTGACAGGGGAGGAAGACAGGGAGACTGACAGCACTTAGTTAGGCCAATGGGTTGGTTTCATAGGGCTTAGGCTGCTTGTTTGGCTTTTTGTGGTTGTAAGTTGCTACAAAGAAGAGCAAGGAGAACTACTGGGGGAGTAGAGAGAGAGAGAGAGTGACTGACTGACTGACTGACTGACTGACTGACTGACTGACTGACTGACATGCCTCCCACTGCTGATTTTTGAGTGTGTCACACACTGACTGTGAACATTGAAAATAGCATTCATTGATTGATTGATTGATTGATTGATTGATTGTTTGATTGATTGATTGAAGAGCAGTGACAGAAATTGGTCACTAATGGTATTTTGTCATTTTTGGGGGAAGGATATGGTTTGTTTTGACCATTATTGTAGTACAATAATAGTACATTGTTTTTTTTTTGAGCTGTGGTAAACCGCTCCTATACGTGGCTGTGCGTGTGTCTGTAGCCTTTTTTCTCAGCGTTTTGACATAGTAAAATGTGTGTACGTAGCATCATGTTTGTCTAGTGATGTCATATGTCGTATGTCTGTAGCCTTTTTCCTCAGCGCTCTGCCATGGCAAAACGTGTGTGTGTAGCATAGCCTGTACATCCTAGACTCAAATCCTAGTCTGAAGACGTTATGCAAGCACGACCACCGCTCACTTCATATTGGGTGTTATTTTTTATTTTAAAATGCTGAAAACGGTTAGTCTGGAGCCCTGTAGCGCGTACGCAGAGGGGGGCCCTTGGAGCTTCAGTGCCCAGGGGCCCTCAGAGGTGTTAATCCAGGCCTGCGCGCGCACACACACACACACACACACACACACACACACACACACACACACACACACACACACACACACACACACACACACACACACAGTACTGTTGAGTTCCAAGGATTTACACGTGACATCACAGTCATACGCAACGTCGGCTGCCGCTGACCGGAAACAAAAAAACACTACGTCACTAACGTAGCCTTTAATTGGAAATAGTACCGTTATCCACATCCAGCGAGAAAAAGTTTGCATGTTTTACAACAAACATTCCAATTAATTCACGTTTGCTTAAACAAGCCATCATTAGCCTGAAGCTTAGTGCCAGATGTTATAGAAAAGGAAATCAACTTCTCAGCAAAGCAAAGGACTATATATGATTTGTTAAAAGGACTGTGCCGTCAGCTTACCGTTGGATTGGAATAAGCCCTATTCACGCCCCGCCCACTCAGCAACTTCCTGCTTTGAAGGGGAAACCCTACTATTAAGCCCATAGACGGGTTTCTTGTTTACAAACATTGAGACTAAATGCACAGCTGACTGTATCATGTAATCAATTCCGTCCAATCCCCAAACCTGTTGTTTTGGAGAGCGCTGGTTTCATTGGCTAATTTTGCTACGGACCCTGCGCACGCATCTAGTTTTATCACTGTAACGTGGACCAGAAACCTGTCTATGAAGTTAACACAGAAATTGCAATTTTAATGCAATTTCCGAGGTAAAGTATAAAATACGGCTAGCATGATCAAGAACACAAGATAGTAAAAGGCACAAAAAAGGCTAACAGGTAAAAGGCTTTAAGTCCAGCGATTTCTGTGTTAACTCTATGGGCCTTTTAGCAGGGTTTACCCTTCAAAGCTTGCTGAGGAATTTGCTGAGTGGGCTGGGCGTGAATAGGGTCCATAAGCCTGCATTTTTTCCTGGATTGAAAAATAGATCCATATCGTGTCTTCTTTTCCGACGACCGAATCTATTAATTGATGTTGAAGCTGCTGCCGGAGGCAGATAGAGTAGGTCTTTCCTCAATCAGATTAGCTTTCATTTCCCAATAGAAACTTTATAACGTTCCCAGCAGTAATGTGTGCAACTAACTTTTGACAACAACAAAAAACACGTGTATAGTATGCTGACATCCCCGCCAATCACAGAGCATGTTGCTATATGCATCCTAGGCTAGAACGTTCCATATGATTGGCCACTACTCCTCCATTGAAACAACCACTATAATATAATGCAGCTTTTCATGCATGTAAATATGAATCATCGTGCAACATCAGACAAACTTTACGTCCGATAGACCAGCTTTTCGTCTTGTCAACGTCAGGTCAACGAATACCCACATTCGTCTCGTCATATTTTAGTCATCATAGACTTTTGGTTAGCTCGTTAACGTCACGTCTTCGTCACGAAAAATGATATTCGTCATTGTTTCGTCAACACAAACAACACTGTTCTAACTACTGTAGGCCTATATAAGTTAGCCTTTCCAGACCTATACAATTCATGGGTTCCCGATGCCACATCCTTAATGTTGGGGCATCCACATTTTCCCAGCATAATGCCATAACTCTCTAAATAGCTTGAAGAAGTTTGAAGTCTAAGATTTTAGTCTGGATGCAGCATTTACTGTGAAGCTCGGCAGGAGCTCTTAATTGATCCCTTTGAACTTCCGGGGTGGTGCACGGAGTTGATTGATTTGACGATAAAAGTGCCAAACTCTTAATCCAGAGCAACTTAAAATAAGCAAGGTAATACATCAATACATCAACATCAATACAAGGTAATACATCAACATGAATACATCCAATGCATAGAAATAGTAACAAAAAATATTTCAAAGAAGTACTGCTAGATTCCAATGGTGTAGAAAGCAGACTTACCGGGGGCACGGTGGCGCAGTCAGTAGTGCTGTCGCCTCACAGCTAGAAGGTCCTGGGTTCGATTCCCGCCGGGGCACACTGTGGGTGCTGGGGGCGTGTTCTCTCCTCCGCGTCATCAGTGCCCACACCCTAGGTGGGGTTGGCAAAAGTTTCTGTGTGGAGTTTGCATGTTCTCCCCGTGTCTCCTAGGGTAGATGGGTGGGTGACGTGACGTAACGTTTTCGCTGTCCTCGGTGTCAAACATGTATAAATAAAAAATATATTTGTCAAAAACCTTCTGAATATTGAGCAGGACATTAAGCTTTATGTGAACTTACTCAAGATTAAAACATTTCATTCCTCATTTCTTCAGAATTGTCAACCAAACATGGCAAAACTCATATGGTGTGACTGTCCTGACCTTGTTTCTCAAAGTGGGAACTTGAATAAAACTAAGAAAAATAATTGCTAAAAATCATTTGAAAATGAATTTAGGCTAAAAAAATGTCTATTTGTGAGCCTATATCTTTTCAAAGTCAAAGCATAATGTTTTCAGTCATTTCTGATCAAAAACATTTTGTCCCCCAAACCAAAATCATTTGGTGTGACACTAGTTTGGACAAATTAAACAGGCAATTATTTGGACACCTATTGGCTAGAGAGGTCCTTCTTCTGTAAGGCTATTCAGCACTCCCAGCACAACTGCAAGACAGTTGTCTGAGGTGAGTTATGATTTTAACATTTTCATGAAATGCCATCTTGTTGAAACTTTGACAAACTCACCACTTTGGATGTCTGTTGGTGTGACACCTTTTCATTAAAAAAAAGCTTAAGTTATTTGAAGTTTTGGTCATATTTCCATGTAGATCTAGGTTGCTTTGTTATAGCTAGCATGTTGTTAGCATGCTAATGTGTACATAGTAGCCTCAAGGTAAACCTAAATGCAGAAAACGTAATATGGTGTGACACTTAATCATAATGGTGTGACATGTCTGCTTGTCACGCCATATGACTTGATTGTCACACCATATGATTTATACTGTATTTAACTACAGATATAACAATAAATAACAACGTTCCATGTTTCTTTTGTACATTTAAACATTTGTTTTAAACATTTTTACATAAAATGTAATTTAGCTTCATTCAGTGATACTTCAAATTAATCAGACAGAGCAGAAACCCCTTCACAGAAACCTTAACATATTGTTTCAATCTAAACAATATTTTCTCTTTGTCTTAAACTATACATTCCATTTTCTTTTGTCAGCTGGAAAATGACAAGTGCTGAGAGAACGAGAAAGTACAGGGAGAAACTAAACAATGACCCAGCAAGGAGAGAGGAGCCAAAGGGGCGAGACTGCATTTTCTACGAAGAGCAGGAGGTTGTCTGTGGCATAGCAGAACCGCAACAAGGCAGCCGGTTTGCTACCCTCACCAAATACGACTGGCTGATGTACAATACAGTCTAAATGTATAATCTAATCTGATCTAATACTTTTGTACTTTCACTCACTGGACTGGACAGTGGACAGTGTTAAGGTAGGACCCGAGACAAAACTAGCAAAAATAGCTGATCTACAAGCTCTCAACACGTTGTGCTGCGAGAGCTTGTAGATCAGCTATTTTCGGAGTTGCGCAACCCAGCACTCTTTAGCAGTGGAGATGTGGTGTAATGTCATGATTCCTAATTACATTTGTTCAACACAAAATGCTGTGTTCAAGTTCAGGAGACTTCGGAAAAAAGCAATTTACCTGAATGCTGAGTTCTGTTTCCACTAATTGGTGTTAATAAAATGTTGCCTTGGCTCCAAGTGTGGCTATGCGCCTTATTGTCTCTTTAGGATCCTTCTGCCGTGGGCCGGCAGAAGACTTAGGTGTGCGTAGCATTCCTGTGCACATCCTCATCATCCATCTACTACTACAATTCTTTCTTATCCCATGTTAAAGCCCTACAATAATATCCTGTTCAGAAATATTAAGGCCATGTTATCCTGGGTAATTGTTTAATCAATCAGTAAAGTTCAGTACTCACTAATAGGTAGGTTAAAACACAGTTTGCTTTGACACATGAAGATACCTTTATTAATGATTAAACCAAAAAAATGTTTATGGATTACATAGAGAATATTATCAGGAAGAGTCACAAATATTTGTGTAATTTTAGAGAAAGTTTTGACAGAATACATTTAAAATATGTTGTAAGATCATGAACATGGGCCTCACACAGAGTGTCGATTATGAAAAAAATATACAGATATAATTAATTTTCAAAAAACTATAGTGGATCACTGGTTAGTTATGATAAAGGACTTTGATAAAGTGAGTAACTTAAGAAAGATGTACTCCATTTTCATTTTATGAACAATTATTTTCATGTCACACCATATGACGATTTTAGGCACAAGTACAACAAACTGCTGAATAAAGTCTGATTCCAATAAAATATCTAAAAACAAAATGTATTTCCATAAGGTTGAGAGTGAGTAGAACAAAAGTAAATAACTTTTATGCCTGCAATTTAAAGTTTTTTTAAAAACACTTTTTTTGGGGCGTCACGTCACTGACCCAGATACCCTCACAAAAACATGTAGTAATCCTGGTCTCTATAAAGCCTCCCCCTGGCCAGCCGGGGCGCCTGATGGAGGGGAGTGGAACTGGTTGGAATAACGTGTTCCTTCCACGCGCTACGTCCAACCGGGGAAGCTCCCCCTGTCAGGTGATAAGAAGCGGCCTGCTCACTCCTCATGCATTGAAGGAAGCATGAGCTCAGTTCGGGGCCCTCCCCAGGTTGGCAGAGGGAGAGTAGAGCCCAGGATCACAGCTTAGGCAATTGGCACCGGGTGAAAAAATGGGTTACAAAAATCGTGGGATAAAAATGTAAAAAAAAAAAAAAAAAGAAAGCAGACTTACAGAGAAAGGGACTCCAAGGCACTCCATCAAGTGAAAAAATATGATTTATTTTCTGAGCAAGGCAACAAGTTGACCCAGTTTTTTGTTTTTTAATGATAATTTGCTCAGTTGGGCATAAAGATCTTGCAGATCGGGTGATGTTGTTGGGTCATCTTCATTTCCCATGAGTATCTTGAACAATTATGTTCTTGCCTTGCTCATTAGTGAAAAAGAATGTTGATTTGGCCATGTGGTGGTGTTGTTTGTCCCACGCATTCACAGTAGAATGTAGCTGCTTCCAATAAGTCCTTGAATAATATAAAAAGAGGGAAAAAAAGAAGCGCTGCAGGGATCTAAGAGACAGGTGCTCTTTGGTGATACAGGTAGGAATATAATATTTCAAAGAAGAACTGCTAGATTCCAATGATGTAGAAAGCAGACTTACACTCACTTTCCATCAAGTGAAAAAATATGATTTATTTTCTGAGAAAGGCAACAAGTTGACCATAGAAATAGTAGTTTAAGAAAATAAATAGCACATATTCATAAAAAGTCAAACCCAAGTTTGAAGTGAGCGGTGGTGTGTGTGTGTGTGTGTGTGTGTGTGTGTGTGTGTGTGTGTGTGTGGTTGTGTGTGTGTGTGTGTGTGTGTGTGTGTGTGTGTGTGTGTGTGTGTGTGTGTGTGTGTGTGTGTGTGTGTGTGTGTGTGAGTGAGTGAGTGAGTGAGTGAGTGAGTGAGTGTGTCAACAGGCTAGACTCAACAGCACCCTCTTTAATAATAATAACAATAATAATAATACATTTTATTTATAAGGCGCCTTTCAGGGCACTCAAGGTCGCCGAACAACAGTTTAAAAAACAACAGTTAATACAGGAAACAATTTAGAAACAACAGATAATACAAGAAACAACTTAAAAAAAATAAAAACAACAGTTAATACAGGAAGTCACAGTTTAAAAACAAGCAAAATAGTTTGCAGCAGAGCAACATCAGTCATATGCCTGTCAAAACAGGTGGGTTTTGAGATGGGTTTGAAATGTGGTGATTGAGTTGCAGTTTCTGATGGCAGGGGGGAGGGAGTTCCAGAGGTGAGGGGCAGAGCGACTGAAGGCTCGTAACCCCATGGTGGAGACACTGGCTGAAGGTTTGTCAGGGGGGGTCAGTTCGATGGAGGAGGCGGACCTTAGAGACCGGGAGGGGATGTGGATATTGATGAGGTCAGACAGATATGGAGGGGCGAGGTTATGGATGGATTTGAAGGTATGGAGGAGAATTTTATAGTCAATGCGTTGTTTTATTGGAAGCCAATGGAGTTGGTGTAAAACAGGGGTGATGTGGTTAATGGCAGGGGTTCTGGTAATGATACGGGCAGCAGAGTTCTGGACCAGTTGGAGTTTACGGAGGAGATTTTGGGGGAGACCGAAGAGGAGGGAGTTGCAATAGTCCAGGCGGGAAGTGACGAGGGAGTGGACCAAGATTGCAGCACTGTTGGGGGTGAGTGAGGGGCGGAGGCGGTTGATGTTTCGGAGGTGGAAGTAGGCAGAGCGGATGGTGTTATTGATATGGGTATGGAATGAGAGGGTGCTGTCGAGGACGACACCCAGACTCTTAACCTGAGGGGAGGGGGAAACCGAGGAGTTGTCTATAGTGAGGGAGAAACTGGGCTGCTTGGTGAGTGTGAATTTGGAACCAATGAGGACTACCTCGGTTTTGTCACTGTTCAGTTTGAGGAAGTTTGAGGTGAACCAGGCTTTGATTTCCTGTAAACAGGCACTGAGGGAGGGAGGTGGGAAGGTGGAAGAGGGTTTGGAGGAGACGTAGAGCTGGGTGTCGTCCGCGTAACAGTGGAAATGAATGTTATGTTTACGAAATATCAGTCCGAGTGGGAGGAGGTAGATGATAAATAAAATGGGACCAAGGACAGAGCCCTGGGGAACACCGGAGGAGAGGGGGGAGGGATGTGATGTGAATGATTTTAGCTGAATGAACTGAGTGCGGCCGGAGAGATATGAGGTAAACCAGTCTAGGGGTGTGTCTGATAGTCCAATGGATGCTAGTCGGTCGAGGAGGGTGGAGTGAGAGATGGTGTCAAAGGCTGCACTCAGATCGAGGAGGATGAGGATGGATAGTTGTCCAGAGTTTGCTGCCACCAGGAGGTCATTTGTGATTTTAATGAGAGCGGTTTCTGTGCTGTGACAGGGGCGAAAACCAGACTGGAATTGTTCATACAGGTTATTGTTGGAGAGGTGAGTCTGGAGTTGTGATGCCACTGCTTTTTCCAGGATTTTTGAGAGAAATGGGAGGTTGGAAATGGGACGGAGGTTATTGAACATGTTGGGATCTAAACCAGGTTTTTTTAATAATGGTGTAACAGCTGCGGCTTTGAGGGATGGTGGGACAGAACCAGAGGTGAGGGAGGAATGGATGATGGCAGTTATCAGGGGCAGCAGAGAGGGGAGGGAAGCTATGACCAGGGAGGATGGAAGTGGATCAAGTTGGCAGGTGGATGGCTTGGATTTTCTGATGAGTTTTGATAACTCTGTGGCAGAGGGGAGTTTGGTCACTCAGTGGAACTCAGGCTACATACAGGCTACAGACCCACACGGAGACACGGATACACACACGGCCATGCTATGGAGCGGTCTCCCCACGGTTTTTTCCCCACGTGTTTCAATGTCACACAGGTACAGATATTCCCTGTTTTGCTTTTCTAATTTTTATGGAGAGTGGAGCGCATTTTTGCAGAAATTTGCAAATGGCAAGAAACCACTAAATTCCCATTGCAAAGATGTATTATTATTTATTGTATTCTATTTATTTTCACAAAGAGACCTGCAGTATAAAATAAATATATGTAAGAATACAGAGAAAATTCATTTGGTGAGAGTCAGCTCAATTCAGTGTCTCGGCCTCAAGACCACTTTGATGTGAATGGTGATATTGCATATATAGCGCCTTTGTCCAAGGCGCTGGCAACGTTCCACATCTCAGGTGGAGATGTGGAGATGTGTACTGTACAAACTATTCACATCAAACTAGAGCTTGTACAATATACTACCAGTAAGACTCCCTAATCGGTCGCTTATCTCCACAAATAGGCCAAAAGTTTGTTTTACCAATTATCAAGACATACGGGCAGTTGACAGTTTGCCATGGTTACTCATTGAAGTTGAATCTCCATATATGGAGATAACCTATGCATCACACTAAGTCTGACCTCACCAGCCCATATTTGGGCATGAGCAACTTATGTCTCCATATATGGAGATATGATGACATCACACAGTCCTCAGCCGATGATGTGGCGTGATGTCATACAATACACAAACGAGCCCTACAGTATAAAGGGGCAATTCTTGCCAGGAAAGAAGCATTTCTTCGACTCAGACCTTATCGCCAGGGTTGGCTTATAGCAGCTGTCGGTAGGACCATATATGGATTCTGTTAGTGTGGATCTCCTAACAGGGCATCATCTGGGATACAATCCCTTTTATGCCCATATATGGAGATCCCTAACATAATCCCTTTCATGCCCATATATGGAGATCCCTAACAGAATCCCTTTTATGCCCATATATGGAGATCCCTAACAGCATCCCTTTTATGCCCATATATGGAGATCACTAACAGCTAACAGAATCCCTTTTATGCCCATATATGGAGATCCCTAACAGAATCCCTTTTATGCCCATATATGGAGATCCCTAACAGAATCCCTTTTATGCCCATATATGGAGATCCCTAACAGAATCCCTTTTATGCCCATATATGGAGATCCCTAACAGAATCCCTTTTATGCCCAGTTGGTTGCTAGGGTAAAAAAACATGGTTGCTATGGTAAACAGTTGGTTGCTAGGGTAAACAGTTGGTTGCTAGGGTAAAACCATGGTTGCTAAGGTGGTTGCTAACGTACACTAACAGACCAGCAACAACAGACTGTTGCCACAGCAACGTACACAAAGGTTTGTGTACACATGTGGTGTGATGTCATACTGAAGATATATGACATCACACCGTACACAAACAAAGGTGTGACGTGTGACGGACGGACAGCCGGTGGAGGTTTTCATAGTAAACTGCTCCCTGACGGTCGCAATAATACTAGCATCTCAGTCTGGCCATGCTTCAGTTGACTCGTATTTCTGACCGCAGGCTAATACCAGTAAGACTCCCTAATCGGGAGATAAGCGACCGTTGGTCGCTTATCTCCACAAATAGGCCAAAAGTTTGTTTTACCAATTATCAAGACATACGGGCAGTTGACAGTTTGCCATGGTTACTCATTGAAGTTGAATCTCCATATATGGAGATAACCTACGCATCACACTAAGTCTGACCTCACCAGCCCATATTTGGGCATGAGCAACTTATGTCTCCATATATGGAGATATGATGACATCACACAGTCCTCAGCCGATGATGTGGCGTGATGTCATACAATACACAAACGAGCCCTACAGTATAAAGGGGCAATTCTTGCCAGGAAAGAAGCATTTCTTCGACTCAGACCTTATCGCCAGGGTTGGCTTATAGCAGCTGTCGGTATAATGCCGGTCTTATATAAGGGTCATTTGTGTACGGTGTGATTTGCCATGGTTACTCATTGAAGTTGAATCTCCATATATGGAGATAACCTACGCATCACACTAAGTCTGACCTCACCAGCCCATATTTGGGCATGAGCAACTTATGTCTCCATATATGGAGATATGATGACATCACACAGTCCTCAGCCGATGATGTGGCGTGATGTCATACAATACACAAACGAGCCCTACAGTATAAAGGGGCAATTCTTGCCAGGAAAGAAGCATTTCTTCGACTCAGACCTTATCGCCAGGGTTGGCTTATAGCAGCTGTCGGTAGATAATGCCGGTCTTATATAAGGGTCATTTGTGTACGGTGTGATTTGCCATGGTTACTCATTGAAGTTGAATCTCCATATATGGAGATAACCTACGCATCACACTAAGTCTGACCTCACCAGCCCATATTTGGGCATGAGCAACTTATGTCTCCATATATGGAGATATGATGACATCACACAGTCCTCAGCCGATGATGTGGCGTGATGTCATACAATACACAAACGAGCCCAGATATGAGCAGGGCAAAGGTGTGACGTGTGACGTGTGACGTGACGGACGTGACGGACGTGACGGACGTGACGGACGGCCGGTGGAGGTTTTGATACTAAACTGCAACCTTACGGTCGCAATAATATTGTCAAGCTGCCTCAGAATTTAACCAGTGTAGGCATCTGACTGCAGGTCACTTTAATGTCAATAATAAAGTGATGAGATATTGTAGGGCAAGGTTTTTCAAAGTGGGTGCCGTGACGAAGTCCAAGGGTGCCTCATTGCCTCAGGATACTTTGATATTTGGAATTCATCAATATAATTTCCGTTTAACCCAAGTAAGACAGTCCCGAGTTGCACTGTACTTGGTGAAACCAAGTCTCTTCACCAAAAATATCACATCTACAAACTCACAACGTGTCACGTTGTGATGTTCCCCCCAGAATAAGGATGCTGGGGTTTAAGTGGTTAAACACCAAGTATAAAAGTTATTTTCGATCTGTCCTATAATGGAAACCGATATTCTCTCAAGTTTTCCTTATGACATAAACTGTATCTGGACATAAATGTAAGGTACTGTAAATAGTAGGGATGGTCCGATCAGGTTTTTTGGAACCGATCACCGAGCACCGATCACAAAAGTTTGATCACCCGATACCGATCAATCACCGATCCGATCAAGTTATTATTTATATATTATTTATATTTTCTAAATGTTAATGTTTTAACTTTAATTAATTAATTCACTCATGAATTCATTTATATATTTGCCTTAAAGTTATTTACCAGCATTACTATGTATTTATTATCATAGCAGTAACTAATTATTCCTTCAGCACTGTGGAAATCAATACCCCAAAATGGCCTCAAGTGGGCATACTGAACGGCTGGTTGATAGGATGCACCGATCGGATCGGATCGGTGAATTTACCTTTTAATCTAAACCACCGATTATCGCCGATCACGCTTTGATCGGCCAGATCCGATCCATTGCCGATTGATCGGTAACATCTCTAGTAAATATATAGCACATATTCATAAAAAGTCAAACCCAAGTTTGAAGTGAGCGGTGGTGTGTGTGTGTGTGTGTGTGTGTGTGTGTGTGTGTGTGTGTGTGTGTGTGTGGTTGTGTGTGTGTGTGTGTGTGTGTGTGTGTGTGTGTGTGTGTGTGTGTGTGTGTGTGTGTGTGTGTGTGTGTGTGAGTGAGTGAGTGAGTGAGTGAGTGAGTGAGTGAGTGTGTCAACAGGCTAGACTCAACAGCACCCTCTTTAATAATAATAACAATAATAATAATACATTTTATTTATAAGGCGCCTTTCAGGGCACTCAAGGTCGCCGAACAACAGTTTAAAAAACAACAGTTAATACAGGAAACAATTTAGAAACAACAGATAATACAAGAAACAACTTAAAAAAAATAAAAACAACAGTTAATACAGGAAGTCACAGTTTAAAAACAAGCAAAATAGTTTGCAGCAGAGCAACATCAGTCATATGCCTGTCAAAACAGGTGGGTTTTGAGATGGGTTTGAAATGTGGTGATTGAGTTGCAGTTTCTGATGGCAGGGGGGAGGGAGTTCCAGAGGTGAGGGGCAGAGCGACTGAAGGCTCGTAACCCCATGGTGGAGACACTGGCTGAAGGTTTGTCAGGGGGGGTCAGTTCGATGGAGGAGGCGGACCTTAGAGACCGGGAGGGGATGTGGATATTGATGAGGTCAGACAGATATGGAGGGGCGAGGTTATGGATGGATTTGAAGGTATGGAGGAGAATTTTATAGTCAATGCGTTGTTTTATTGGAAGCCAATGGAGTTGGTGTAAAACAGGGGTGATGTGGTTAATGGCAGGGGTTCTGGTAATGATACGGGCAGCAGAGTTCTGGACCAGTTGGAGTTTACGGAGGAGATTTTGGGGGAGACCGAAGAGGAGGGAGTTGCAATAGTCCAGGCGGGAAGTGACGAGGGAGTGGACCAAGATTGCAGCACTGTTGGGGGTGAGTGAGGGGCGGAGGCGGTTGATGTTTCGGAGGTGGAAGTAGGCAGAGCGGATGGTGTTATTGATATGGGTATGGAATGAGAGGGTGCTGTCGAGGACGACACCCAGACTCTTAACCTGAGGGGAGGGGGAAACCGAGGAGTTGTCTATAGTGAGGGAGAAACTGGGCTGCTTGGTGAGTGTGAATTTGGAACCAATGAGGACTACCTCGGTTTTGTCACTGTTCAGTTTGAGGAAGTTTGAGGTGAACCAGGCTTTGATTTCCTGTAAACAGGCACTGAGGGAGGGAGGTGGGAAGGTGGAAGAGGGTTTGGAGGAGACGTAGAGCTGGGTGTCGTCCGCGTAACAGTGGAAATGAATGTTATGTTTACGAAATATCAGTCCGAGTGGGAGGAGGTAGATGATAAATAAAATGGGACCAAGGACAGAGCCCTGGGGAACACCGGAGGAGAGGGGGGAGGGATGTGATGTGAATGATTTTAGCTGAATGAACTGAGTGCGGCCGGAGAGATATGAGGTAAACCAGTCTAGGGGTGTGTCTGATAGTCCAATGGATGCTAGTCGGTCGAGGAGGGTGGAGTGAGAGATGGTGTCAAAGGCTGCACTCAGATCGAGGAGGATGAGGATGGATAGTTGTCCAGAGTTTGCTGCCACCAGGAGGTCATTTGTGATTTTAATGAGAGCGGTTTCTGTGCTGTGACAGGGGCGAAAACCAGACTGGAATTGTTCATACAGGTTATTGTTGGAGAGGTGAGTCTGGAGTTGTGATGCCACTGCTTTTTCCAGGATTTTTGAGAGAAATGGGAGGTTGGAAATGGGACGGAGGTTATTGAACATGTTGGGATCTAAACCAGGTTTTTTTAATAATGGTGTAACAGCTGCGGCTTTGAGGGATGGTGGGACAGAACCAGAGGTGAGGGAGGAATGGATGATGGCAGTTATCAGGGGCAGCAGAGAGGGGAGGGAAGCTATGACCAGGGAGGATGGAAGTGGATCAAGTTGGCAGGTGGATGGCTTGGATTTTCTGATGAGTTTTGATAACTCTGTGGCAGAGGGGAGTTTGGTCACTCAGTGGAACTCAGGCTACATACAGGCTACAGACCCACACGGAGACACGGATACACACACGGCCATGCTATGGAGCGGTCTCCCCACGGTTTTTTCCCCACGTGTTTCAATGTCACACAGGTACAGATATTCCCTGTTTTGCTTTTCTAATTTTTATGGAGAGTGGAGCGCATTTTTGCAGAAATTTGCAAATGGCAAGAAACCACTAAATTCCCATTGCAAAGATGTATTATTATTTATTGTATTCTATTTATTTTCACAAAGAGACCTGCAGTATAAAATAAATATATGTAAGAATACAGAGAAAATTCATTTGGTGAGAGTCAGCTCAATTCAGTGTCTCGGCCTCAAGACCACTTTGATGTGAATGGTGATATTGCATATATAGCGCCTTTGTCCAAGGCGCTGGCAACGTTCCACATCTCAGGTGGAGATGTGGAGATGTGTACTGTACAAACTATTCACATCAAACTAGAGCTTGTACAATATACTACCAGTAAGACTCCCTAATCGGTCGCTTATCTCCACAAATAGGCCAAAAGTTTGTTTTACCAATTATCAAGACATACGGGCAGTTGACAGTTTGCCATGGTTACTCATTGAAGTTGAATCTCCATATATGGAGATAACCTATGCATCACACTAAGTCTGACCTCACCAGCCCATATTTGGGCATGAGCAACTTATGTCTCCATATATGGAGATATGATGACATCACACAGTCCTCAGCCGATGATGTGGCGTGATGTCATACAATACACAAACGAGCCCTACAGTATAAAGGGGCAATTCTTGCCAGGAAAGAAGCATTTCTTCGACTCAGACCTTATCGCCAGGGTTGGCTTATAGCAGCTGTCGGTAGGACCATATATGGATTCTGTTAGTGTGGATCTCCTAACAGGGCATCATCTGGGATACAATCCCTTTTATGCCCATATATGGAGATCCCTAACATAATCCCTTTCATGCCCATATATGGAGATCCCTAACAGAATCCCTTTTATGCCCATATATGGAGATCCCTAACAGCATCCCTTTTATGCCCATATATGGAGATCACTAACAGCTAACAGAATCCCTTTTATGCCCATATATGGAGATCCCTAACAGAATCCCTTTTATGCCCATATATGGAGATCCCTAACAGAATCCCTTTTATGCCCATATATGGAGATCCCTAACAGAATCCCTTTTATGCCCATATATGGAGATCCCTAACAGAATCCCTTTTATGCCCAGTTGGTTTCTAGGGTAAAAAAACATGGTTGCTATGGTAAACAGTTGGTTGCTAGGGTAAACAGTTGGTTGCTAGGGTAAAACCATGGTTGCTAAGGTGGTTGCTAACGTACACTAACAGACCAGCAACAACAGACTGTTGCCACAGCAACGTACACAAAGGTTTGTGTACACATGTGGTGTGATGTCATACTGAAGATATATGACATCACACCGTACACAAACAAAGGTGTGACGTGTGACGGACGGACAGCCGGTGGAGGTTTTCATAGTAAACTGCTCCCTGACGGTCGCAATAATACTAGCATCTCAGTCTGGCCATGCTTCAGTTGACTCGTATTTCTGACCGCAGGCTAATACCAGTAAGACTCCCTAATCGGGAGATAAGCGACCGTTGGTCGCTTATCTCCACAAATAGGCCAAAAGTTTGTTTTACCAATTATCAAGACATACGGGCAGTTGACAGTTTGCCATGGTTACTCATTGAAGTTGAATCTCCATATATGGAGATAACCTACGCATCACACTAAGTCTGACCTCACCAGCCCATATTTGGGCATGAGCAACTTATGTCTCCATATATGGAGATATGATGACATCACACAGTCCTCAGCCGATGATGTGGCGTGATGTCATACAATACACAAACGAGCCCTACAGTATAAAGGGGCAATTCTTGCCAGGAAAGAAGCATTTCTTCGACTCAGACCTTATCGCCAGGGTTGGCTTATAGCAGCTGTCGGTATAATGCCGGTCTTATATAAGGGTCATTTGTGTACGGTGTGATTTGCCATGGTTACTCATTGAAGTTGAATCTCCATATATGGAGATAACCTACGCATCACACTAAGTCTGACCTCACCAGCCCATATTTGGGCATGAGCAACTTATGTCTCCATATATGGAGATATGATGACATCACACAGTCCTCAGCCGATGATGTGGCGTGATGTCATACAATACACAAACGAGCCCTACAGTATAAAGGGGCAATTCTTGCCAGGAAAGAAGCATTTCTTCGACTCAGACCTTATCGCCAGGGTTGGCTTATAGCAGCTGTCGGTAGATAATGCCGGTCTTATATAAGGGTCATTTGTGTACGGTGTGATTTGCCATGGTTACTCATTGAAGTTGAATCTCCATATATGGAGATAACCTACGCATCACACTAAGTCTGACCTCACCAGCCCATATTTGGGCATGAGCAACTTATGTCTCCATATATGGAGATATGATGACATCACACAGTCCTCAGCCGATGATGTGGCGTGATGTCATACAATACACAAACGAGCCCAGATATGAGCAGGGCAAAGGTGTGACGTGTGACGTGTGACGTGACGGACGTGACGGACGTGACGGACGTGACGGACGGCCGGTGGAGGTTTTGATACTAAACTGCAACCTTACGGTCGCAATAATATTGTCAAGCTGCCTCAGAATTTAACCAGTGTAGGCATCTGACTGCAGGTCACTTTAATGTCAATAATAAAGTGATGAGATATTGTAGGGCAAGGTTTTTCAAAGTGGGTGCCGTGACGAAGTCCAAGGGTGCCTCATTGCCTCAGGATACTTTGATATTTGGAATTCATCAATATAATTTCCGTTTAACCCAAGTAAGACAGTCCCGAGTTGCACTGTACTTGGTGAAACCAAGTCTCTTCACCAAAAATATCACATCTACAAACTCACAACGTGTCACGTTGTGATGTTCCCCCCAGAATAAGGATGCTGGGGTTTAAGTGGTTAAACACCAAGTATAAAAGTTATTTTCGATCTGTCCTATAATGGAAACCGATATTCTCTCAAGTTTTCCTTATGACATAAACTGTATCTGGACATAAATGTAAGGTACTGTAAATAGTAGGGATGGTCCGATCAGGTTTTTTGGAACCGATCACCGAGCACCGATCACAAAAGTTTGATCACCCGATACCGATCAATCACCGATCCGATCAAGTTATTATTTATATATTATTTATATTTTCTAAATGTTAATGTTTTAACTTTAATTAATTAATTCACTCATGAATTCATTTATATATTTGCCTTAAAGTTATTTACCAGCATTACTATGTATTTATTATCATAGCAGTAACTAATTATTCCTTCAGCACTGTGGAAATCAATACCCCAAAATGGCCTCAAGTGGGCATACTGAACGGCTGGTTGATAGGATGCACCGATCGGATCGGATCGGTGAATTTACCTTTTAATCTAAACCACCGATTATCGCCGATCACGCTTTGATCGGCCAGATCCGATCCATTGCCGATTGATCGGTAACATCTCTAGTAAATAACAATGTAATTCAGGGGTGCTGTGGATGAAGCAGTTGTTTACAAGGGTGACCTGAGCCAGAATTGTTCAAGAAACACTGCTGTTGGAGGATCAAACCAATTTTTCTGAAATGTAATCATTGGCTATGAAGTGGGCCCTAATAATAAACAACACAAACCAATTTTGCCAAACACTTTAAACACTGAATATGTAGTGGCCTCTGACACATTACGACTGAATGTGGACCACTGTAGGTGAAAGAAGAAGACAATAAGAGCGGTGGTGGGGGAAGGGGTAATATTCAGAGAAGAGACTTGGTATTCTCTGGGTTTAAAGTCATACAAGATTATTGTTATACATTATTACTGATCCCCGCCTGCTGTATTTGGCGACCAGAGACTCAAACACAGACACTTTTCCACCGAAGCTAGGAGACTCCTTACCACGAGCCCTCCACACCCTGGATGGATCCTTGACAACTGGAACAAACACTTGTCCAAGTCGACATCTACGTTGAGGAAGTTCATCAACTCTCCTTCAACCAATCCTCCTGGGTGCGACTTACCAAGAAATGCCTGGATCAATCTCAACAGACTTTGCTCTGGAGTAGCTAAGACCGAACACTATCTGCATATTATGATTGGAGTGTCTGCCACTGACCTTTGGGAATGCGGAATACCACAGACTGTACGAACACATCATTGACTAATGCCCAATCTTCAAATCACCACATGGAGTCAGCGGCCTAATTGAGCTGGATGACGATACCACTTCTTGGCTGATGTCCCGATTGCCTGTGTACTGTGTAGTCCTACACGAACGAACGAACGATACAGGACGGAGGTGCTACACCTTCCCGATGAGGGCTCCTCACTAGCAGGGGAGCCAGTTGGATTGAGCATCCTCATTGGTACTGGTATCACTATAAAACATGGTTTTCAAGGTTTTAAATACAAATACCACGATATGTTTTTTTTTTCTTTTTTCAAACTGTCAATGTTTTAATATTCATGTTATACTAGTAAGACACCTGAGGGTGACATGCGACCTCGTCCTAAAGGGCGAGGTCGCGCCAATCCTTGGCCATCTGGCCAGTGATGTATATGGGATACCCCTGCATGATGGTCAACAATGTTGCCCATATGTCAAAATGTCAAAACATGCCCATATATGGGCATTACCAAATATGGACATTCCCAGATATGTCCTTAATATTGATAACATAATAACCTTAATAATGTCCTTAATATTGATAATATAGGAATCTCCATACATGGGCATAAAATGTATGTTAATTAGTAAAGCCAAGCAGGGCCTTGGCAAGTTACTGGGGGGTTTGATGCCTGGGGATCTCCATATATTAAGGGGGTACCCTAACAGGGCATCATCTGGGAATGCCCATACTGTATATGGATTTTATTTATTTTATCCTTTATTAATATATATCCATGTACATAATTATGGACTTAATATTAACGTTTTCAGCCTGGGATTGATGACATCAGAAATCTCCATATATGGGTATAGAAGGGATTTTGTTTCTTGGAATGACCATATGGACTTTTTGAGCGGTGGTAAACCGCTCCATAGAGTGGCTGTGCGTGTGTCTGTAGCCTTTTTCCTCAGCGTGTTGCCATAGCAAAACGTGTGTGTGTAGCATAGCCTGTACATCCTAGACTCAAATCCTAGTCTGAAGACGTTATGCAAGCACGACCACCGCTCACTTCACATTGGGTGTGATTTTTATTTTATTTTATCCTTTATTAACAATAATATATATATACAGTATATATATATATATATATATATATATATATATATATATATATATATTATATAATATTTATGCCCATACATGGGGATCCCTATCTGAACCAGCCACACAAATATGGGCCATGCCTTTGCCATCTGGCCAGTGATATGTATCAATGACATCAGGGATACCCATATATGGACTGTCACTGTGATATCACCTGTGATGTCACAGTGACAGTATGAATATCCAGGGTTTTGATCTTTGATGAGGTGATGTCACGTGACATCACTTCCTGTACGGAAAGACATGTGACATCACTTCCTGTACTGAAAGACGGACAAGCTACGACATTTCTCATGGTATACTGTGACCGCAATAACATTAAAATAGTAAGTGTTTTGGCAGTTATCTGGGTGCCCACTTGCAATATCCTTGTGGTCCACCAGTGGGCCCCGACCCACAAGTTGTGAATTGCTGAGCTTGTGAATTATTTACGTAAATGTTAACAATGTGCCACATCATCCCAGTATTCCCTTGCATTATTATAGGCCTTTTTTTGCAATCTTATATTGTCTGTTGTTCATTATTTATAGCTTGAGCGCCTTTCATGAACCCAAGGACAATTTACATAAAAGTAATGGACAACCAACAAACTATAAGCCATAAGCCTGAGAGAATAGGTGTCTCTCAATAGAGTCCAATGTTCTCTCCATTGGTAGAGAGATCCACAGGGTTCATGGGGGCTGCAACACTGAAGGCTCTGTCCCTCCCAAGGTTCATTTCCGTCCAAGATCTTTTGTGTGCGTGTGTGCGCACTCAAGAATCTTATTTAGATGCCCTGCCATACATAATTATGATTTAGGCCTACTACTGTGCACTGCTGGACTCATTCTTCGTAACAAAGGATGTGTGTATGTGAGTGTGTGTGTGTGTGTGTGTGTGTGTGTGTGTGTGTGTGTGTGTGTGTGTGTGTGTGTGTGTGTGTGTGTGTGTGTGTGTGTGCACGTGTGCGTGTGTGTGTGCGTGCGTGCGACCGAGGGTGCGTGCGTGCGTGCGTGTGTGCATGTGTGTGCGTGCGTGTGTGCGCGTGTGTGTGTGCAGTGTGATGTGTGGATAGGGTGGTCTGAGTGGTTGTATGACAGACTGGTTGCTAATATAAGGTAACTCTGTAACTTGATTAAGACAGCTTGGGGATGTGCAAAGCATTGATTTTGGGTTGCGTTCCAAGTATAACTGTTTAGAGAAACCTATGCAGTTCCACTGGCAATATCTTTAAAAAAGCACCTAATCTCTGCATGCTTACGTATTGTACAGATGTGCCCTTTCAACTACTTAAGTATTTATTGCTCTTTTCTAGAACATTTCCTGGAAATGCATTTTGCAGGTTTCTTTCCCTGTTATACCTTTCTAATTTTTATGGAGAATGGAGCGTATTTTTGCAGAAACCCGCAAATGGCAAGAAACTACTCCATTCCCATTGAAAAGCAGAATCCACCTTCATATATAGGTAGATTTAAACTATAAAGTCAGGGAAGGTCATAAAAATAGCAAAAATATAGCTGATCTACAAGCTCCAAGTTCTGCCAAGCCACTGAAAATGTGGGTTGGCGTGTGAAGTTTTGAAACGGCACATCTGTATTTGCGTAGCCTATGTACGTATGTACCGTGTACCGATATGTCATTCCCAACACATTCTCACCCCCACTGCGTCAGACCCATGACGCCCTAAGGCATGCCCGACTCGTCCATTTCAGACGCTCTAAGACAGTCACGCTCTCCGGGCCGACCCCGCCCACCTCTTTCAGATGGGGCAGAGCTCTGAGACTGGGGAACGTTGCTATGGCAACGTTAGCTAAAATAAATGACCGTTTCAATATATTACGGTGGTTTAGGAATTTCCTTTTAAATGCATTTTGATAACATTTAAAGCGTTATCTTTATAATGTATTTAATTTTAGCTCCCTTCAATCAATGAATTACTTTGATGTTTTTTGGTATTTATTTATTTAATCTTTCATGTATTTATTTTGAGCCAACCGAAATGACATGGCCATCGTGTTTAATTAATAATCATTTAAGGATATTGATAATGTCATTTGGGCCATCGTGTTTATTCATTGTTAAATTATAAAAAGAAATATGATAATTTGTTATGTTTTCACAGGAAGTTCAGTCGGCAGAAGTTGTGTCACTTGCGTGCGTCTTTCACTAAAAAGACCAGATAAGAAAACAAAAACACGGAAGCAGCCGCGCCGCTTAAACTTCTTTCAATTATTATTATACTAGCCTATATATTTTATTTTACGAGAACCTTCAGATCCAAAGGTACGTTTATTTACCAGCTGTGATTATGGCTGAAATGCATCAAAGCTAAAGATCTATCTAGTCATTTTGTGCACTCACATACGTGATATAACGTTAACAAACGTCTTAACGTTTAAACGCGTTAAGCTTATGTCTGAACACTGGATATGTGACGTTGGCCAGTGCATTTAGTAGAGACACACTGACTACTGTGTTGCTGCATGGTCTTTTTTTATTCTATCCCCATCCTGTGTGTAGATAGAAGCCCATTCGTTAGTGTTAAGCATGAAGATAAATGTCTGACTTCCCTCCACATCTGACTATAAACCTCATGGTATTCATATCAATTCAAAGAAGCATGAGAAAACATGTACATTGCCGAAGCAAGGGTCAAAATATAATGAAAAGAGGAAAGTATATACTGTAGGAGGGGGTATACTGTAGCGAAGAATCCAAAATAGGGCTTATTATATTGTATATAGGCGCGCTACTCGCCGCCAAGGTTGAATATTATTAATAAAGAGTCGTTCAACAACAGTCAGAATTGTGTAAACAGAGCTGTCAGATTGCTATCGTTTTATACATGTTAATATACATTATCTGTGTTTTTAGATATTTTAGTATTTCAGCATGCTACAACTGGTCATATGATGCATTTTAGTATTTAGTATTATATATATATATATATATATATATTGAAATATATAGATTGAAATATATATATTTCAGCATTCTCTAATGATACAAAATGCATCATATGATGCAAAATGCATCATTAGAGCATGCTGAAATACAAAAATATCTAAAAACACAGATTGAACACAAACAATAAGGATTGTGTTGATCGTGTCCCACACAACAATAAAATAGGATCTGGTTGTCCCAGAGGTGAAATGGTCCTTTAAAGCTTGCAAGTAGAGTTGCGTTGTTTTCTTGATGGGCCGAGTACAATCACACTAACCAACAGCTGAAATTCATTTGCGAGCACAGCTGGCTGAGTCCTATCAATCGAAGCCCAGAGCCATTCAAGAAGAGTTTCAGGGAAAGTTACATCATCTCCGTTCACATGGGGCCAGAGTTGACAGAACTCTATAATACAAGGCTCTGGCCAGCCTAAGGGCATGCGTAGCCTGTTTTGAGAGAGGCGCTTACGAGCGCGTTTGTGAAACCGCTTCGTCGGCGTACCGGAGCCCTTCGTAGTGTCGTACGAAGGGCTCTTACGACCGCGGTACGATTGCACTTTGGGAAACCCGGCCAATGGCCCCGTAACTACGGGTGCCTCAGATCACAAATGGCTGATAATGCCTCAAAATGGACAAAATTCTCAGTCATGATACTCCAAGCATACGGTATCATGTCACCCAGCAATCCATGGCCACTAGTAGGGTGTCCGCCATACATGGCAGCTGCCAATCTTGTCTTGGCATCCTAAGTTGTACAAACCCCAACAACCAGTCCGCAGTCTGGACCACCAGAGGAAACTTAAGTCCACTCCCAGTCCACTCCTGCATTGCCAGCCAGTATCAAAGTGCTCTCCGTAGCGTAGCTGATCCCATGGTGGACGGACACAGCACACAAGAACTTCAAAGCAGCTAAGGTCAGTTGTTCAGGTGATGCTGCAGCTGAAAGTCACTTCATGCCACACAGTATATACGCACTACACATTATACACCTGTTTCGAATGATTTCAGTGCATTGAATGAGAAATTATCAAGTGTTTTCAAGTGTTTGAATGGTCTGGTATCTCGGATACTCAATTCTGGGTATCCCGGTATCTCACAGTGGACGGTTGATCAAAACAATGAAACAGTGGCTTGATTAGTAGTGAAATGTCGACATCTAGTGGTCAACCTCAGAGGTACACAATAACAAAAACTGAGCTGAATTCCAGCATCGAACTAGATGCCATGGATTCTCTGTTCCCCGGTGTAACGCTCCACGCCACAGACCCCGACGGAGCGGCGCGGTATTGGGCGCGGTATTGGGCGCCGTTCCCACCGCTCGTCACGGCAACTCGGCTCGCTAGCGCTCGCCTCGGTGGCGACTCACGGGGGTCATCGGCGCCCAATCCCACTCAGCCGCGTTACCGAGATATGTGCCGTTATGGACAGAATAGTAAATATTCAGTCCCTCACTATCCACGTCTACCCCACTGCACGTCTCCAGCACTATCCACGTCAAAGATAAATGCACAAAAAAGGAGTCACATCATCTGTTCATTAGCTCAGTCAGTGGAGCACGGATGCAACAAACCCACGGCTTGGGTTCGATTCCCGTGAGGGGAATATAATATTCGAGGCGACAGATATCAGTGCATGCGTACATCAAAGTGCACAGAAACAGGATACCCCGTGGATACCCCGTGGATTCAAACGTCTGATAAATGGTGAAAAAGTTGAAGCTGGTGCATTATATATGTGTAGAGAGAAAGAAAGAGAGAGACACAGAGAGAGAGAGAGAGACACACACACACACAGAGAGAGAGAGTAAAGGACAAATTCACCACTTTTCAACCTATCATCATTCATCCTCATTAATGTTCATGATAAAATGGCACCATTCTTTTCTATTCGGTCTGTGTCTCATAGGAGGGCTGTGGGCAGGTCAGAAACCCATCATCCAGTGACATCATCAATGGGGAATACAAGCTAATGGAAAATGCAGGCTTTCTATTCCTGAAAAGTTGCAATGTTATACTAAAAGGCACGCACATCTAAAGCCATATAGGCTGGGTGCTGGACTGATGAACAGTATACATGTAAGTAAATAAGAGTCCACACACCAATTTTATGCTCCCACAGTGTAAGTTTATTTAGGTACGTTTCGAGCCTCAGCTTTTCCTCAGACCTTCACACAATCAATATAGACAGACAGTTTATATGTGCAAAAAGAACACTACCTGGGCAGTTCATAAATGACTAACTACCTAAATAAAAAAAATGGAGTCACCCCTGCAAAAAAGAATGTGCAGACCAGTCGAGTGCTCCATTATTTTATTTGGGTAGTCATTTATGAAGTGCCCAGGTACTGTAGTATGTTTTTTGATACAGTTTGTCCTTGTTGAGCACAGACGAGTCCTTCTACCGACTGTTGGCTGAAGTGCGCAGACAACTCCTTACTATATGTGCAGTGTGTCATCCCACACCTGTGACCCTATTGGCCAATTAGTCCAAAAGTCAGTGTCTATTTGTACATCATACTGTATACCTAAGTGAACTTACACTGTGGGAGCATAAAATTGGTGTGCAGACTATTTACTTACATGTTATAATGGAAGCCATTGTTCTTGCGATGATAACAATCTGAATATTCTTTCAAAAAATATTGTTTTTAAAATAAATCTGTGAAACGATGATGTCACTGAATGATGGGTTTCTGGCCTTCCTACAGCTCTCCTAAGAGAGACAGACAGAGTAGGAAAAGATTGTGCTATTTTATCATGAACAGTGAGGACCAATTATATGAAGTTAGGTTGAAAAGTGGTGAAGTCGTCCTTTAAGCTAAACATCTGGTTAACGATATCCATCATAGAACCCATCTCTCTCTATGACACACTCCATAAAATATCCCTCAACCATAGAGAATAACCTACAGGGATGCACAACATGTGGAAACAGAGCTACACTTTCTCAGTCACCACCACCTGCCATTTCTCCCATACCTACTGGGAGAAATACAGCAGCAAGATCTGTGAACTGTTGTGAAAAAAGAGGGTTAGCCAATGGAAACCACCCTAATTAGTGTGGTTGCCCGACAGGGCAACACACTGTAGTCCTGGCCTGGGGAAACTTTATTTATTCTTCAAGATAAACTTTATTGTCTCCACCAGCCGAAGGCAGGGGGAGAGTATGTTTTCGCCCCTGTCCGTGCGTCCGTGCGTCCGTCCGTCCGTCCGTCCGTCCGTCCGTCCGTCCGTCCGTCCTTCAAGTTTGTTACCAGCTAATCTCCGGTACCGTTGGCCCGGTCGCTGCCAAAATGAGCACACACACTCCCTGGATGCCAATTCAAAACCTCTGCCCCACATTTTTCAAATGGCCCTGTTCTAGCGCCACCATGAGGCTGGTGTTTTCAAAACACATTTCTGTACACTACTCCTACAGATTTTGTCCAAAAATCACGCAAATCGGTAGACAGTATCTCTACAGTCATGTGATCGACACGGATCTGTCTGATTGTCCATATTCCTACCTGATTAGCTGATATTTGGCTTTCAAAGTTTGTAAGATTGGTCCATTTTGGACAAAATGCCTCAAAACACAAACGCAGACTGCAATTAACATGACATCGCATACACACGTTCCCACTCGGCCGAGGAAGAAATGCCACTTCAAATTTTTGAAATCAGCCTCATGGTGGCGCTATAACAGGCCGATTCGTGGTTTTACCTATAACTCCACCGATCAGTTTCATACTTTGTAAGCGCACTCCCTGGATGCCAATTCTGAACCTCTGCCCCACATTTTTCACATGGGCCTGTTCTAGCGCCACCAGGAGGCCAATTTGTCCAAAACTACCTTTTGGCCAGTACTCCTACAGATTTTGTCCAAAAATCACGCAAATCGGTAGACAGTATCTCTACAGTCAGCGCACTGTAGAGAGGCCGCGTCCACGGACGCAAACGGCCGGCCGTCCCGGCCGTCCCGGCCGTGGACGCGGCCGTGGACGCGGCCGTGGACGCGGCCGTGGACGCAGACGGCCGGGGACGCGGCTGCGGCCGTGGACGCGTCCATGGACGAGGCCGCGAAAAAAAGGCAGCAAAAAAAAAAAAAAAAGGGTGTCTATTGTATGTATTTTTTGATGGAGAATTCAAATATGACCTTCTTTTTTGCATAGGACAACTCTAACCTGCATCAATTGGTATTTTATTATTGCCAATTGTACCCTATCCATCTAAAAAACAAATTGGATGTCTATTGTATGTATTTTTTGATGGAGAATTCAAACCTTACCTTCTTTTTTAGATGGGACAACTCTAACCTGCATCAATTGGTGCATCAACCTGCTATCTATATATCTATCTATCTATCTATCTATCTATCTATCTATCTATCTATCTATTTATACTTCACCTTTAGTCCAGAAGAGAGTTCAGCCTCGGGAACTTGCACACATGGAACTGTGTCATGACTGTGTCATGGAGCTAAACAGAGCTATGTTAAATACTCACAATGACTCAATGGACCAATCAGGGTGGTGGTGGGGGGAGACAGTAGACAGAAACTGGGGGACAATAGACATAAACTGGATAATGCTTTGTTAACTGTCCCACCTAAGTCTCTGCTAGTCTGAACAAGTTAAGGCTAACTTAGGTAGTAGTTCATTTTGCTGGCTTTTATGGACTGTGTGTGAGTGTGTAGGCCCACAAATTATTATAATTGTCATTAAGTGACTCAAAGGGAGACATCTAATGGGTGTTTATTATTTTAATATGAACTGTGGGAAGATTATATATTTTTTTATTTTGCACTTACAGTGTTGTGATTATTCCTGAAGGAAGAGGGGTATTTTCACAGCCCAGGCTTTGAACCTAAATGCTGTTTTCATTTTCTATAAATATGTATTTCTATATAAAACTCAGTTGTGTGGAGTTATTGTGTGCCTTTTCTTGTAGCTAAAGAGTCCATTTGTTCACTAGACATTAAGTGTTTTATTACTTTGTGGTTTAACATTATTTAATAGGCAAATTCATTGTTATGGTTACTTTAGAAGACTGCTTTTGCATTCATGAGTTAAAAAGAGAGCCAAGCTGGAATTGATCTAATATACAGCAAAGCAACAGTTCAATTTAACACAATGGGAAAAAAACGAAATATAGAGAATAAATAATAAATTAAATAGAGTACGTAACATACCAAAGTCTTTGTTTTCCTCCTGTTCAGCAGAGTTAAGGTTGAGAGAGTTCATCTTCCCCTGAAGTCCACAGTAAGATTTGATCAGAAATGATGGATATCCTGGAAGACTTGTGGAGACATGTCACAGACCAACTCTTCTTGTACCAGAGAGCCTGGGGTGAAAACACTAACTGCTGAATGATTGGCCAATGAGAACAATAGAACCATCTCTCCACCAATCACTAACATACAGTGCTCCACCCCTCACTCCTCCACCAGACATGATCCATGCAACCTTCTACAAATGAAGTGGCAACAGAATAATATGTCTATGGAAATACATAGCATTGTTACCTAAAATACATGAACCTATCTCTATAATAATGACATATCTATCCAATGAATATATGTATGGATATACACCATGGCACATATAAGACCAATAATTTGATTATTCTATATATGACAATAAATGCTTTGTTTACTCTATAATAATACAATATTTATATACATTATGGATATAAACTATGGGAAAAGTGGACATCTCATAATATCTCTTAAATGCCCTCAAAGAGAGGATGATCATCTACCCTAGGGGGAAGAAAGGAAGTCTAAATCTACTTATTTGTTTTTTCTAAATGGTATGTGAATATACTAACTTCTGAAATGTATCAATTCTATCAATCAATGTTTAACAACGCAGAGTCAAAACAATAACATATATAGAAACCACAATTATTAACAATACAGGTAGTACAATCAAAGGTTGTGCTAAACATGTATGTTAAATTAATAGCTGAAATCCTTCAGAACATGTGTAATATTCCCTGCACATGTTTTGATTTAAGTTGCTATGTAAGTTAACCTTTAAATTGATTTGACTACATAGAGTACAAAGAAGTGGTCTGGTTTCTGTATACAAGAATGTCATTCTGTACAGAACAGCCATCTGTCTTCATAGACCTGGTCAGACTTTGCATTTCAATGCCTCCTAGTAGTCAGGTTCACTATGTATTTTCGTTCAAAATTTGTGGGGATTAGTAAAACTATACATTTTTGGAATCTTCAGAGCATGGGGAATCCAGAAATCTTTGTTTGCATTTGCACAGAAACCGGCAAAGCTGCAATTTTGGACATTCAAAATGGCCGACATAAAATACATAATTTGTGCTATCTTGGCTTCTAGACAACCTAGAAACTTAATTAAACATGCCAATCTTATGTTTTCTGGGTCAAGGAATCAAATAAGTAAATGATGGGTGTAAAATATTCCGGACCCCCACCCCCTTTCTGACTTTTGGTTGGGGTCTTTCCTCACCTGGGACCCCCCAGACAGACCCCTGAGCCTATCTCAGTAATCGCTCTGCTCCTGCTCCAGAACAATGTTAAATCAGATCATAATTGAAGCATAGAAGTTGTTGTAGCTGGGCTTTGAAAACAAAAAGGAGCAGTAGCAAATTCCACAGGGGGTCCGGGACCCCTGGGGGGTCCTCAGAGTTACTACAGGGGTCAAATCTTGATGGGATATTTTTTGAAACTTTTTTTTGAAACTTTTAACGTTTTTATGTATACTGATGGTTTATTAGTATTCTCAGTATTATTTAAAAAAAATGTGTTAGACAATACAATACATTCATCAAGGGACATGATTTTGAGGAAGTGCACACGTATGAATAGGCCCTGATTACTCAAGTCCTTGCCTCTAATGCTTAAGGTGCTTTGCGAGATATATGTGTTTGGTCACCCGACACTGATGTCCTCCTGCTGTTACTTCTCTGAAATTTGCAACAGGTACAAAAAAAAAGAATAGATATATTCGAGCGAGGTCAAGTTATAGGATGTCACAAATGTCAAGGGTTCCTTGGCCTACACAATCTACCTGTTGCTGACTGGGGAAGAACATTTGTTGGAATCTCCAAAGTACATGGGTCAATGCCAACTTGAAGCCTGATGGTGATGACCATGAACCTGCTCTCAACGAAGGTGGTCACATTTTTCCTTCTCTCCCTCCCTCGTGTGTCTGCACACGAGTCTGTCAATAAGAGCTCTATAATAAAAACATTTTACCGACAGGGTGGACATAAAAGATATCAGGCACATATATTTAAAATCACCCAAAAGCAAGAAAAAATAGGTCTTAAGCTGGTTGCACACTGCTGTGTTTTTTGTTGCGAAATGCGTTTTTCAGGGCAAGGAGAGAGAGAGAGATAGAGAGAGCAAGGGACCGAGTGGTGCGCGAAACGGGTGGCAGTGTGCAAACGTGACTGACATAAGGTGAGGTTGATTTTTTTATTCACGCGCTCCGAAATTCACCCCGATATTCGGCCCGAAAAACGCAGCAGTGTGCAACCAGCTTTAACCCTGCAAGGCCCGAATTAATTTCTACTGGCCAAAAAAAATTGAAAAAAATCAGATGGTGTTGTAGGAGTCCTAATCACAGGAAAATGTAATGTTAAAAAATTAATAATGTTTTTGTAAGGTTTTATAGCCATAAATCATAAATCATAAATTATGCTCTAATTTGCATTTTGGGGATATTTTTCACAATAATAACATATGTACATGTTCTAGACATTCTAATGATCACGAAAAAAATATTACAGGCATTTTACTTCTGTTTTTGTGAGGAATAGCTTCAGTTAAAAAGTGAGATGTTGTTCGTCCAGACGCTGGAATTTCAACTTCTCTGGGAGGTGTGAATGTCATCCCCTGTGGGGGGTATTTATATGCAAATATCCTGGCCAATGGCATTGTAATACTAAACAATAGGATTTAATGGTGATGTTAATGTGAAAAAAGAACAGGAAAACTAACTATAACATTTTTTTAAAAATGATTTAAAAAACCTTGCCAAAAAGCAACGCTGGGCCTTGCAGGGTTAAGCTGTGCTTTAAAGCTGTCCACAGAGGGTGCCTGTCTTAGGTGTGCTGGAAGTTTATTCCAGGCTGTTGGCCCATAGAAACAGAAAGCCGCTTCACCATATTAAGTCATTGAGGGCACAACGAGCAGACCTGCAGTAGAAGACCTGAGGGGGCGGTTTGGCTCATATCTAGACAGGCAGTCGACGAGGTACGACAGTGCCAGACCATTAAGAGATTTATAAACAAGTAAGAGAATTTTAAAATAAATCCTAAAACTAACTGGGAGCCAGTGTAGCGAGGCTAAAACTGGAGTGATGTGTTCTCTCATCTTAGTTTTAGTTAGCACCCTGGCTGCTGCATTTTGGACTAGTTGAAGTCGATCTGTAGTTTTCTTTGGTAGGCCAGAAAAAAGTGCATTGCAATAGTCGAGTCTGGAGAAGACAAAAGCATAGATCAATGTTTTTGCATCATCCAATGACAGATAAGGTCTAATACTTGCAATATTTCTAAGGTGAAAGAAAGCAATTTTGGTGAAAAGGTCCAACTACCCTGCAATTACTCAGATGGGAACTCAGATGCTACCTCCAACTTGTGCTGCACTGTTACCACATATCCTCTGTGCCAACTACGCTACAATGAGGGATAAATCATACCGGTCAAATTGCCCACCGATTGAAGAAAATAGATGGAATTCAGAGAGTGGAGGGTATGTTCCAGTCAGGTGTCTTGCCCTCCCTGCTCCAAAGGCAGTACTTGAGCTCATAATGTGACTGAAAAGCAGTTTGCAAGGGACGTTGCAGCTAGTCAAATAACCTGCTTTTCACTCTATGCTATGGTGGAGACTGTATCAACACTATTAGGTTGGACATTGAAGATGATGATGATGAAGACGAATAGATCCTGCATGTCTGAAATTACTGTATTGTGGTGAATCTCTTTGGGCATAATTGACCATGGGCTCTTGGATAGGGTGAGGGTTTTGGGGTGACAATACAAAGAGGTGTGCGTGTTGTGTTGTCAGTGGGTAGTGCAGTGCAATAAATAGACACGTTGTTCTGCACGCCAAAAGTAAGAAGTTGCAATACCTTAATCATTGCAATCCCTGCAAAGTACAATACATAACCCAGTATACCTAAAAACATTCAAAGTTTCAAATGTAAAAAAAAAAAAAAGAAAAAAAAAAAAAGATCCCATAAAGATTTGGCGGAGCCCCTGTAGTAACTATGAGGACCCCCAGGGGTCCCGGACCCCCTGTGGAATTTGCTACTACTCATTTATGTTTCCAGATTCCAGCTACAAAAACTTTTATGCTTCAATTATGATATCATTTAACATTGTTCTGGAGCAGGAGCAGAGCGATTACTGAGATAGGCTCAGGGGTCTGTCTGGGGGGTCCCCGGTGAGGAAAGACCCCAACCAAAAGTCAGAAAGGTTATTCTGGCTGCTTTAAAAGTGTAATAAATGAACTCAGGATGTTTTAAAACCTACAAAACAACACTAATATTATGAAAATTGGACATTAACTGGCTGGCGTACTGTTCTTGGAGGTCCCACAATAGATAACCCCCAGAAAGGGGGTGGGGGTCCGGAATATTTTACACCCATCATTTACTCATTTGATTCCTTGACCCAGAAAACATAGGATTGGCATGTTTAATTAAGCTTCTAGGTTGTCTAGAAGCCAAGATAGCACAAATTATGTATTTTATGTCGGCCATTTTGAACGTCCAATATGGCGGCTTTGCAGTTGTCTGTGCAAATGCAAACAAAGATTTCTGGATTCCCCATGCTCTGAAGATTCCAAAAATGTATAGTTTTACAAATCCCCACAAATTTTGAACGAATAAACATTTCTTAACATAGTGAACCGGACTATAGGTGTCGATGGGCCACCATGTGTTCACCATTTGTATCCTGGGTGATCAAATGTGGTATCTCATAATGTGTAAATGCCCTCAAAGCCTTTATAGCCTGCTCAGAGACTACAGATGAAAATGTGTTTATGGCTATACTCTGGGCCATTCACACTGATGAAAAAGGCTATAAAGGCTATAAAAGCCTTTATAGCCTGCTCAGAGACTACAGATGAAAATGTGTTTATGGCTATACTCTGGGCCATTCACACTGATGAAAAAACTTCATACATAAAACCCTCTAATAGGGAGAAAGAATGGAAGTCTGATCTACCTAATCCTTTGTTTTATATCCATGTTATTATAAAATGATATTATGTGGACTTCATCAATAGCACAAGTGAAGATGTTCAATGTATTTGGCACAAGGACAATTCACTGTATGGACTTTGATATCTCAAAAGGTAATGGGAGACCACTGCACAATGCTATCTCTGACTGGTAAACAAATGTAATTGCTTGTCACTTAATGACAAGCCTATTGGCCAATGTTTAATGTATTAAATCCTGTTCTAATCATGGACCTGCATGGTTCTATCTACAGCACATGTCCCTACATGTGCTCCACCATTCTCTCCTCCCCATAACAATATCAAGTCAGGCCATGCAAAAGTGTGTCAAAGCAGTCTGTAATCCCAGAGAACAGAAAGGATTATTATTATTATTTTTATGCACTTTTCATAGAGCCTGTTAATATCTGTTTTTTAAATATCTGTTTTTTTTGTTGCACTGAAGTAGTATTTGCCAAGGTTGTGAAAGGCCAAGAACTGAGGACTGTGACAAAGGCCTGTGGTCAAGGACAGTGACCAGTGAGAAGTGTCTAAGACAGACCATTGTTATTTATTTGTTTTATTTTTGATTTGATTTTGTCAACCTTGTTCCGACAGAAACTTAATTTGTGCATGAATACTCAACAGAACAAAACAACCTATATTAATGGCCTCTTATGAATGTGTCTCTCACCTAGCTATTCATGCAGAACCATTAAGATAGAGTGGACTATCAAGTCCTATAGAAACCTAATTTGCACATGATTGCTCCGAATCTGTTCACACACACACACACACACACACACACACACACACACACACACACACACACACACACACACACACACACACACACACACACACACACACACACACAAACTGTAAACAAAAGTTCAAAAAGACATATTGACTTTGATGTTTTGCCTTTATTTGTGACTGCACAACCTGTACCATCATTTACATTTAACAACATATAAATACAGATGTAGTGTACTCTTCAATGCTGCTATAAGAAAGGTCTGTTTTGGTTGAGACTTGTGCATCTCAAAATGTATGTGGGACATCTTCCACAAAGACAATTCTGTGTAAAAAAGGATGATAATAAGAATAACGAAAGCTGCAGATGTGGTGCAGGGAAATAATATGCAAAGTGACCGAATTCATACATTTAACAGGCTCAAACACCAGATTTTATTTTTAAACTCTTAACTATGATAATGAGAAACCCACTAAAAAGAACCGTTCACTTAAAGAGGATCAACAAAATATCATCTCCAGTTTTTCTAGAATCACTCCTCCACCAGACATGATCCATGCAACCTTCTACAAATGAAGTGGCAACAGAATAATATGTCTATGGAAATACATAGCATTGTTACCTAAAATACATGAACCTATCTCTATAATAATGACATATCTATCCAATGAATATATGTATGGATATACACCATGGCACATATAAGATCAATAATTTGATTATTCTATATATGACAATAAATGCTTTGTTTACTCTATAATAATACAATATTTATATACATTATGGATATAAACTATGGGAAAAGTGGACATCTCATAATATCTCTTAAATGCCCTCAAAGAGAGGATGATCATCTACCCTAGGGGGAAGAAAGGAAGTCTAAATCTACTTATTTGTTTTTTTTAGAACAAATATTATTACTAAATGGTATGTGAATATACTAACTTCAATAACACATATAGAAACCACAATTATTAACAATACAGGTAGTACAATCAAAGGTTGTGCTAAACATTTATGTTAAATTAATAGCTGAAATCCTTCAGAACATGTGTAATATTCCCTGCACATGTTTTGATTTAAGTTGCTATGTAAGTTAACCTTTAAATTGATTTGACTACATCGAGTACAAAGAAGTGGTCTGGTTTCTGTATACAAGAATGTCATTCTGTACAGAACAGCCATCTGTCTTCATAGACCTGGTCAGACTTTGCATTTCAATGCCTCCTAGTAGTCAGGTTCACTATGTATTTTCGTTCAAAATTTGTGGGGATTAGTAAAACTATACATTTTTGGAATCTTCAGAGCATGGGGAATCCAGAAATCTTTGTTTGCATTTGCACAGAAACCGGCAAAGCTGCCATTTTGGACATTCAAAATGGCCGACATAAAATACATAATTTGTGCTATCTTGGCTTCTAGACAACCTAGAAACTTAATTAAACATGCCAATCTTATGTTTTCTGGGTCAAGGAATCAAATAAGTAAATGATGGGTGTAAAATATTCCGGACCCCCACCCCCTTTCTGACTTTTGGTTGGGGTCTTTCCTCACCTGGGACCCCCCAGACAGACCCCTGAGCCTATCTCAGTAATCGCTCTGCTCCTGCTCCAGAACAATGTTAAATCAGATCATAATTGAAGCATAGAAGTTGTTGTAGCTGGGCTTTGAAAACAAAAAGGAGCAGTAGCAAATTCCACAGGGGGTCCGGGACCCCTGGGGGGTCCTCAGAGTTACTACAGGGGTCAAATCTTGATGGGATATTTTTTGAAACCTTTTTTTGAAACTTTTAACGTTTTTATGTATACTGATGGTTTATTAGTATTCTCAGTATTATTTAAAAAAAATGTGTTAGACAATACAATACATTCATCAAGGGACATGATTTTGAGGAAGTGCACACGTATGAATAGGCCCTGATTACTCAAGTCCTTGCCTCTAATGCTTAAGGTGCTTTGCGAGATATATGTGTTTGGTCACCCGACACTGATGTCCTCCTGCTGTTACTTCTCTGAAATTTGCAACAGGTACAAAAAAAAAAGAATAGATATATTCGAGCGAGGTCAAGTTATAGGATGTCACAAATGTCAAGGGTTCCTTGGCCTACACAATCTACCTGTTGCTGACTGGGGAAGAACATTTGTTGGAATCTCCAAAGTACATGGGTCAATGCCAACTTGAAGCCTGATGGTGATGACCATGAACCTGCTCTCAACGAAGGTGGTCACATTTTTCCTTCTCTCCCTCCCTCGTGTGTCTGCACACGAGTCTGTCAATAAGAGCTCTATAATAAAAACATTTTACCGACAGGGTGGACATAAAAGATATCAGGCACATATATTTAAAATCACCCAAAAGCAAGAAAAAATAGGTCTTAAGCTGGTTGCACACTGCTGTGTTTTTTGTTGCGAAATGCGTTTTTCAGGGCAAGGAGAGAGAGAGAGATAGAGAGAGCAAGGGACCGAGTGGTGCGCGAAACGGGTGGCAGTGTGCAAACGTGACTGACATAAGGTGAGGTTGATTTTTGTATTCACGCGCTCCGAAATTCACCCCGATATTCGGCCCGAAAAACGCAGCAGTGTGCAACCAGCTTTAACCCTGCAAGGCCCGAATTAATTTCTACTGGCCAAAAAAAATTGAAAAAAATCAGATGGTGTTGTAGGAGTCCTAATCACAGGAAAATGTAATGTTAAAAAATTAATAATGTTTTTGTAAGGTTTTATAGCCATAAATCATAAATCATAAATTATGCTCTAATTTGCATTTTGGGGATATTTTTCACAATAATAACATATGTACGTGTTCTAGACATTCTAATGATCACGAAAAAAATATTACAGGCATTTTACTTCTGTTTTTGTGAGGAATAGCTTCAGTTAAAAAGTGAGATGTTGTTCGTCCAGACGCTGGAATTTCAACTTCTCTGGGAGGTGTGAATGTCATCCCCTGTGGGGGGTATTTATATGCAAATATCCTGGCCAATGGCATTGTAATACTAAACAATAGGATTTAATGGTGATGTTAATGTGAAAAAAGAACAGGAAAACTAACTATAACATTTTTTTAAAAATGATTTAAAAAACCTTGCCAAAAAGCAACGCTGGGCCTTGCAGGGTTAAGCTGTGCTTTAAAGCTGTCCACAGAGGGTGCCTGTCTTAGGTGTGCTGGAAGTTTATTCCAGGCTGTTGGCCCATAGAAACAGAAAGCCGCTTCACCATATTAAGTCACAACGAGCAGACCTGCAGTAGAAGACCTGAGGGGGCGGTTTGGCTCATATCTAGACAGGCAGTCGACGAGGTACGACAGTGCCAGACCATTAAGAGATTTATAAACAAGTAAGAGAATTTTAAAATAAATCCTAAAACTAACTGGGAGCCAGTGTAGCGAGGCTAAAACTGGAGTGATGTGTTCTCTCATCTTAGTTTTAGTTAGCACCCTGGCTGCTGCATTTTGGACTAGTTGAAGTCGATCTGTAGTTTTCTTTGGTAGGCCAGAAAAAAGTGCATTGCAATAGTCGAGTCTGGAGAAGACAAAAGCATAGATCAATGTTTTTGCATCATCCAATGACAGATAAGGTCTAATACTTGCAATATTTCTAAGGTGAAAGAAAGCAATTTTGGTGAAAAGGTCCAACTACCCTGCAATTACTCAGATGGGAACTCAGATGCTACCTCCAACTTGTGCTGCACTGTTACCACATATCCTCTGTGCCAACTACGCTACAATGAGGGATAAATCATACCGGTCAAATTGCCCACCAATTGAAGAAAATAGATGGAATTCAGAGAGTGGAGGGTATGTTCCAGTCAGGTGTCTTGCCCTCCCTGCTCCAAAGGCAGTACTTGAGCTCATAATGTGACTGAAAAGCAGTTTGCAAGGGACGTTGCAGCTAGTCAAATAACCTGCTTTTCACTCTATGCTATGGTGGAGACTGTATCAACACTATTAGGTTGGACATTGAAGATGATGATGATGAAGACGAATAGATCCTGCATGTCTGAAATTACTGTATTGTGGTGAATCTCTTTGGGCATAATTGACCATGGGCTCTTGGATAGGGTGAGGGTTTTGGGGTGACAATACAAAGAGGTGTGCGTGTTGTGTTGTCAGTGGGTAGTGCAGTGCAATAAATAGACACGTTGTTCTGCACGCCAAAAGTAAGAAGTTGCAATACCTTAATCATTGCAATCCCTGCAAAGTACAATACATAACCCAGTATACCTAAAAACATTCAAAGTTTCAAATGTAAAAAAAAAAAAAAGAAAAAAAAAAAAAGATCCCATAAAGATTTGGCGGAGCCCCTGTAGTAACTATGAGGACCCCCAGGGGTCCCGGACCCCCTGTGGAATTTGCTACTACTCATTTATGTTTCCAGATTCCAGCTACAAAAACTTTTATGCTTCAATTATGATATCATTTAACATTGTTCTGGAGCAGGAGCAGAGCGATTACTGAGATAGGCTCAGGGGTCTGTCTGGGGGGTCCCCGGTGAGGAAAGACCCCAACCAAAAGTCAGAAAGGTTATTCTGGCTGCTTTAAAAGTGTAATAAATGAACTCAGGATGTTTTAAAACCTACAAAACAACACTAATATTATGAAAATTGGACATTAACTGGCTGGCGTACTGTTCTTGGAGGTCCCACAATAGATAACCCCCAGAAAGGGGGTGGGGGTCCGGAATATTTTACACCCATCATTTACTCATTTGATTCCTTGACCCAGAAAACATAGGATTGGCATGTTTAATTAAGCTTCTAGGTTGTCTAGAAGCCAAGATAGCACAAATTATGTATTTTATGTCGGCCATTTTGAATGTCCAATATGGCGGCTTTGCAGTTGTCTGTGCAAATGCAAACAAAGATTTCTGGATTCCCCATGCTCTGAAGATTCCAAAAATGTATAGTTTTACAAATCCCCACAAATTTTGAACGAATAAACATTTCTTAACATAGTGAACCGGACTATAGGTGTCGATGGGCCACCATGTGTTCACCATTTGTATCCTGGGTGATCAAATGTGGTATCTCATAATGTGTAAATGCCCTCAAAGCCTTTATAGCCTGCTCAGAGACTACAGATGAAAATGTGTTTATGGCTATACTCTGGGCCATTCACACTGATGAAAAAGGCTATAAAGGCTATAAAAGCCTTTATAGCCTGCTCAGAGACTACAGATGAAAATGTGTTTATGGCTATACTCTGGGCCATTCACACTGATGAAAAAACTTCATACATAAAACCCTCTAATAGGGAGAAAGAATGGAAGTCTGATCTACCTAATCCTTTGTTTTATATCCATGTTATTATAAAATGATATTATGTGGACTTCATCAATAGCACAAGTGAAGATGTTCAATGTATTTGGCACAAGGACAATTCACTGTATGGACTTTGATATCTCAAAAGGTAATGGGAGACCACTGCACAATGCTATCTCTGACTGGTAAACAAATGTAATTGCTTGTCACTTAATGACAAGCCTATTGGCCAATGTTTAATGTATTAAATCCTGTTCTAATCATGGACCTGCATGGTTCTATCTACAGCACATGTCCCTACATGTGCTCCACCATTCTCTCCTCCCCATAACAATATCAAGTCAGGCCATGCAAAAGTGTGTCAAAGCAGTCTGTAATCCCAGAGAACAGAAAGGATTATTATTATTATTTTTATGCACTTTTCATAGAGCCTGTTAATATCTGTTTTTTAAATATCTGTTTTTTTTTGTTGCACTGAAGTAGTATTTGCCAAGGTTGTGAAAGGCCAAGAACTGAGGACTGTGACAAAGGCCTGTGGTCAAGGACAGTGACCAGTGAGAAGTGTCTAAGACAGACCATTGTTATTTATTTGTTTTATTTTTGATTTGATTTTGTCAACCTTGTTCCGACAGAAACTTAATTTGTGCATGAATACTCAACAGAACAAAACAACCTATATTAATGGCCTCTTATGAATGTGTCTCTCACCTAGCTATTCATGCAGAACCATTAAGATAGAGTGGACTATCAAGTCCTATAGAAACCTAATTTGCACATGATTGCTCCGAATCTGTTCACACACACACACACACACACACACACACACACACACACACACACACACACACACACACACACACACACACACACACACACACACAAACTGTAAACAAAAGTTCAAAAAGACATATTGACTTTGATGTTTTGCCTTTATTTGTGACTGCACAACCTGTACCATCATTTACATTTAACAACATATAAATACAGATGTAGTGTACTCTTCAATGCTGCTATAAGAAAGGTCTGTTTTGGTTGAGACTTGTGCATCTCAAAATGTATGTGGGACATCTTCCACAAAGACAATTCTGTGTAAAAAAGGATGATAATAAGAATAACGAAAGCTGCAGATGTGGTGCAGGGAAATAATATGCAAAGTGACCGAAATCATACATTTAACAGGCTCAAACACCAGATTTTATTTATAAACTCTTAACTATGATAATGAGAAACCCACTAAAAAGAACCGTTCACTTAAAGAGGATCAACAAAATATCATCTCCAGTTTTTCTAGAATCACTCCTCCACCAGACATGATCCATGCAACCTTCTACAAATGAAGTGGCAACAGAATAATATGTCTATGGAAATACATAGCATTGTTACCTAAAATACATGAACCTATCTCTATAATAATGACATATCTATCCAATGAATATATGTATGGATATACACCATGGCACATATAAGATCAATAATTTGATTATTCTATATATGACAATAAATGCTTTGTTTACTCTATAATAATACAATATTTATATACATTATGGATATAAACTATGGGAAAAGTGGACATCTCATAATATCTCTTAAATGCCCTCAAAGAGAGGATGATCATCTACCCTAGGGGGAAGAAAGGAAGTCTAAATCTACTTATTTGTTTTTTTTAGAACAAATATTATTACTAAATGGTATGTGAATATACTAACTTCAATAACATATATAGAAACCACAATTATTAACAATACAGGTAGTACAATCAAAGGTTGTGCTAAACATTTATGTTAAATTAATAGCTGAAATCCTTCAGAACATGTGTAATATTCCCTGCACATGTTTTGATTTAAGTTGCTATGTAAGTTAACCTTTAAATTGATTTGACTACATCGAGTACAAAGAAGTGGTCTGGTTTCTGTATACAAGAATGTCATTCTGTACAGAACAGCCATCTGTCTTCATAGACCTGGTCAGACTTTGCATTTCAATGCCTCCTAGTAGTCAGGTTCACTATGTATTTTCGTTCAAAATTTGTGGGGATTAGTAAAACTATACATTTTTGGAATCTTCAGAGCATGGGGAATCCAGAAATCTTTGTTTGCATTTGCACAGAAACCGGCAAAGCTGCCATTTTGGACATTCAAAATGGCCGACATAAAATACATAATTTGTGCTATCTTGGCTTCTAGACAACCTAGAAACTTAATTAAACGTGCCAATCTTATGTTTTCTGGGTCAAGGAATCAAATAAGTAAATGATGGGTGTAAAATATTCCGGACCCCCACCCCCTTTCTGACTTTTGGTTGGGGTCTTTCCTCACCTGGGACCCCCCAGACAGACCCCTGAGCCTATCTCAGTAATCGCTCTGCTCCTGCTCCAGAACAATGTTAAATCAGATCATAATTGAAGCATAGAAGTTGTTGTAGCTGGGCTTTGAAAACAAAAAGGAGCAGTAGCAAATTCCACAGGGGGTCCGGGACCCCTGGGGGGTCCTCAGAGTTACTACAGGGGTCAAATCTTGATGGGATATTTTTTGAAACTTTTTTTTGAAACTTTTAACGTTTTTATGTATACTGATGGTTTATTAGTATTCTCAGTATTATTTAAAAAAAATGTGTTAGACAATACAATACATTCATCAAGGGACATGATTTTGAGGAAGTGCACACGTATGAATAGGCCCTGATTACTCAAGTCCTTGCCTCTAATGCTTAAGGTGCTTTGCGAGATATATGTGTTTGGTCACCCGACACTGATGTCCTCCTGCTGTTACTTCTCTGAAATTTGCAACAGGTACAAAAAAAAAAGAATAGATATATTCGAGCGAGGTCAAGTTATAGGATGTCACAAATGTCAAGGGTTCCTTGGCCTACACAATCTACCTGTTGCTGACTGGGGAAGAACATTTGTTGGAATCTCCAAAGTACATGGGTCAATGCCAACTTGAAGCCTGATGGTGATGACCATGAACCTGCTCTCAACGAAGGTGGTCACATTTTTCCTTCTCTCCCTCCCTCGTGTGTCTGCACACGAGTCTGTCAATAAGAGCTCTATAATAAAAACATTTTACCGACAGGGTGGACATAAAAGATATCAGGCACATATATTTAAAATCACCCAAAAGCAAGAAAAAATAGGTCTTAAGCTGGTTGCACACTGCTGTGTTTTTTGTTGCGAAATGCGTTTTTCAGGGCAAGGAGAGAGAGAGAGATAGAGAGAGCAAGGGACTGAGTGGTGCGCGAAACGGGTGGCAGTGTGCAAACGTGACTGACATAAGGTGAGGTTGATTTTTTTATTCACGCGCTCCGAAATTCACCCCGATATTCGGCCCGAAAAACGCAGCAGTGTGCAACCAGCTTTAACCCTGCAAGGCCCGAATTAATTTCTACTGGCCAAAAAAAATTGAAAAAAATCAGATGGTGTTGTAGGAGTCCTAATCACAGGAAAATGTAATGTTAAAAAATTAATAATGTTTTTGTAAGGTTTTATAGCCATAAATCATAAATCATAAATTATGCTCGAATTTGCATTTTGGGGATATTTTTCACAATAATAACATATGTACGTGTTCTAGACATTCTAATGATCACGAAAAAAATATTACAGGCATTTTACTTCTGTTTTTGTGAGGAATAGCTTCAGTTAAAAAGTGAGATGTTGTTCGTCCAGACGCTGGAATTTCAACTTCTCTGGGAGGTGTGAATGTCATCCCCTGTGGGGGGTATTTATATGCAAATATCCTGGCCAATGGCATTGTAATACTAAACAATAGGATTTAATGGTGATGTTAATGTGAAAAAAGAACAGGAAAACTAACTATAACATTTTTTAAAAAATGATTTAAAAAACCTTGCCAAAAAGCAACGATGGGCCTTGCAGGGTTAAGCTGTGCTTTAAAGCTGTCCACAGAGGGTGCCTGTCTTAGGTGTGCTGGAAGTTTATTCCAGGCTGTTGGCCCATAGAAACAGAAAGCCGCTTCACCATATTAAGTCATTGAGGGCACAACGAGCAGACCTGCAGTAGAAGACCTGAGGGGGCGGTTTGGCTCATATCTAGACAGGCAGTCGACGAGGTACGACAGTGCCAGACCATTAAGAGATTTATAAACAAGTAAGAGAATTTTAAAATAAATCCTAAAACTAACTGGGAGCCAGTGTAGCGAGGCTAAAACTGGAGTGATGTGTTCTCTCATCTTAGTTTTAGTTAGCACCCTGGCTGCTGCATTTTGGACTAGTTGAAGTCGATCTGTAGTTTTCTTTGGTAGGCCAGAAAAAAGTGCATTGCAATAGTCGAGTCTGGAGAAGACAAAAGCATAGATCAATGTTTTTGCATCATCCAATGACAGATAAGGTCTAATACTTGCAATATTTCTAAGGTGAAAGAAAGCAATTTTGGTAGTACTTGAGCTCATAATGTGACTGAAAAGCAGTTTGCAAGGGACGTTGCAGCTAGTCAAATAACCTGCTTTTCACTCTATGCTATGGTGGAGACTGTATCAACACTATTAGGTTGGACATTGAAGATGATGATGATGAAGACGAATAGATCCTGCATGTCTGAAATTACTGTATTGTGGTGAATCTCTTTGGGCATAATTGACCATGGGCTCTTGGATAGGGTGAGGGTTTTGGGGTGACAATACAAAGAGGTGTGCGTGTTGTGTTGTCAGTGGGTAGTGCAGTGCAATAAATAGACACGTTGTTCTGCACACCAAAAGTAAGAAGTTGCAATACCTTAATCATTGCAATCCCTGCAAAGTACAATACATAACCCAGTATACCTAAAAACATTCAAAGTTTCAAATGTAAAAAAAAAAAAAGAAAAAAAAAAAGAAAAGATCCCATAAAGATTTGGCGGAGCCCCTGTAGTAACTATGAGGACCCCCAGGGGTCCCGGACCCCCTGTGGAATTTGCTACTACTCATTTATGTTTCCAGAGCCCAGCTACAAAAACTTTTATGCTTCAATTATGATATCATTTAACATTGTTCTGGAGCAGGAGCAGAGCGATTACTGAGATAGGCTCAGGGGTCTGTCTGGGGGGTCCCCGGTGAGGAAAGACCCCAACCAAAAGTCAGAAAGGTTATTCTGGCTGCTTTAAAAGTGTAATAAATGAACTCAGGATGTTTTAAAACCTACAAAACAACACTAATATTATGAAAATTGGACATTAACTGGCTGGCGTACTGTTCTTGGAGGTCCCACAATAGATAACCCCCAGAAAGGGGGTGGGGGTCCGGAATATTTTACACCCATCATTTACTCATTTGATTCCTTGACCCAGAAAACATAGGATTGGCATGTTCAATTAAGCTTCTAGGTTGTCTAGAAGCCAAGATAGCACAAATTATGTATTTTATGTCGGCCATTTTGAACGTCCAATATGGCGGCTTTGCAGTTGTCTGTGCAAATGCAAACAAAGATTTCTGGATTCCCCATGCTCTGAAGATTCCAAAAATGTATAGTTTTACAAATCCCCACAAATTTTGAACGAATAAACATTTCTTAACATAGTGAACCGGACTAGTCAGGTTCACTATGTATTTTCGTTCAAAATTTGTGGGGATTAGTAAAACTATACATTTTTGGAATCTTCAGAGCATGGGGAATCCAGAAATCTTTGTTTGCATTTGCACAGAAACCGGCAAAGCTGCCATTTTGGACATTCAAAATGGCCGACATAAAATACATAATTTGTGCTATCTTGGCTTCTAGACAACCTAGAAACTTAATTAAACATGCCAATCTTATGTTTTCTGGGTCAAGGAATCAAATAAGTAAATGATGGGTGTAAAATATTCCGGACCCCCACCCCCTTTCTGACTTTTGGTTGGGGTCTTTCCTCACCTGGGACCCCCCAGACAGACCCCTGAGCCTATCTCAGTAATCGCTCTGCTCCTGCTCCAGAACAATGTTAAATCAGATCATAATTGAAGCATAGAAGTTGTTGTAGCTGGGCTTTGAAAACAAAAAGGAGCAGTAGCAAATTCCACAGGGGGTCCGGGACCCCTGGGGGGTCCTCAGAGTTACTACAGGGGTCAAATCTTGATGGGATATTTTTTGAAACTTTTTTTTGAAACTTTTAACGTTTTTATGTATACTGATGGTTTATTAGTATTCTCAGTATTATTTAAAAAAAATGTGTTAGACAATACAATACATTCATCAAGGGACATGATTTTGAGGAAGTGCACACGTATGAATAGGCCCTGATTACTCAAGTCCTTGCCTCTAATGCTTAAGGTGCTTTGCGAGATATATGTGTTTGGTCACCCGACACTGATGTCCTCCTGCTGTTACTTCTCTGAAATTTGCAACAGGTACAAAAAAAAAAGAATAGATATATTCGAGCGAGGTCAAGTTATAGGATGTCACAAATGTCAAGGGTTCCTTGGCCTACACAATCTACCTGTTGCTGACTGGGGAAGAACATTTGTTGGAATCTCCAAAGTACATGGGTCAATGCCAACTTGAAGCCTGATGGTGATGACCATGAACCTGCTCTCAACGAAGGTGGTCACATTTTTCCTTCTCTCCCTCCCTCGTGTGTCTGCACACGAGTCTGTCAATAAGAGCTCTATAATAAAAACATTTTACCGACAGGGTGGACATAAAAGATATCAGGCACATATATTTAAAATCACCCAAAAGCAAGAAAAAATAGGTCTTAAGCTGGTTGCACACTGCTGTGTTTTTTGTTGCGAAATGCGTTTTTCAGGGCAAGGAGAGAGAGAGAGATAGAGAGAGCAAGGGACCGAGTGGTGCGCGAAACGGGTGGCAGTGTGCAAACGTGACTGACATAAGGTGAGGTTGATTTTTTTATTCACGCGCTCCGAAATTCACCCCGATATTCGGCCCGAAAAACGCAGCAGTGTGCAACCAGCTTTAACCCTGCAAGGCCCGAATTAATTTCTACTGGCCAAAAAAAATTGAAAAAAATCAGATGGTGTTGTAGGAGTCCTAATCACAGGAAAATGTAATGTTAAAAAATTAATAATGTTTTTGTAAGGTTTTATAGCCATAAATCATAAATCATAAATTATGCTCTAATTTGCATTTTGGGGATATTTTTCACAATAATAACATATGTACGTGTTCTAGACATTCTAATGATCACGAAAAAAATATTACAGGCATTTTACTTCTGTTTTTGTGAGGAATAGCTTCAGTTAAAAAGTGAGATGTTGTTCGTCCAGACGCTGGAATTTCAACTTCTCTGGGAGGTGTGAATGTCATCCCCTGTGGGGGGTATTTATATGCAAATATCCTGGCCAATGGCATTGTAATACTAAACAATAGGATTTAATGGTGATGTTAATGTGAAAAAAGAACAGGAAAACTAACTATAACATTTTTTAAAAAATGATTTAAAAAACCTTGCCAAAAAGCAACGATGGGCCTTGCAGGGTTAAGCTGTGCTTTAAAGCTGTCCACAGAGGGTGCCTGTCTTAGGTGTGCTGGAAGTTTATTCCAGGCTGTTGGCCCATAGAAACAGAAAGCCGCTTCACCATATTAAGTCATTGAGGGCACAACGAGCAGACCTGCAGTAGAAGACCTGAGGGGGCGGTTTGGCTCATATCTAGACAGGCAGTCGACGAGGTACGACAGTGCCAGACCATTAAGAGATTTATAAACAAGTAAGAGAATTTTAAAATAAATCCTAAAACTAACTGGGAGCCAGTGTAGCGAGGCTAAAACTGGAGTGATGTGTTCTCTCATCTTAGTTTTAGTTAGCACCCTGGCTGCTGCATTTTGGACTAGTTGAAGTCGATCTGTAGTTTTCTTTGGTAGGCCAGAAAAAAGTGCATTGCAATAGTCGAGTCTGGAGAAGACAAAAGCATAGATCAATGTTTTTGCATCATCCAATGACAGATAAGGTCTAATACTTGCAATATTTCTAAGGTGAAAGAAAGCAATTTTGGTAGTACTTGAGCTCATAATGTGACTGAAAAGCAGTTTGCAAGGGACGTTGCAGCTAGTCAAATAACCTGCTTTTCACTCTATGCTATGGTGGAGACTGTATCAACACTATTAGGTTGGACATTGAAGATGATGATGATGAAGACGAATAGATCCTGCATGTCTGAAATTACTGTATTGTGGTGAATCTCTTTGGGCATAATTGACCATGGGCTCTTGGATAGGGTGAGGGTTTTGGGGTGACAATACAAAGAGGTGTGCGTGTTGTGTTGTCAGTGGGTAGTGCAGTGCAATAAATAGACACGTTGTTCTGCACACCAAAAGTAAGAAGTTGCAATACCTTAATCATTGCAATCCCTGCAAAGTACAATACATAACCCAGTATACCTAAAAACATTCAAAGTTTCAAATGTAAAAAAAAAAAAAGAAAAAAAAAAAGAAAAGATCCCATAAAGATTTGGCGGAGCCCCTGTAGTAACTATGAGGACCCCCAGGGGTCCCGGACCCCCTGTGGAATTTGCTACTACTCATTTATGTTTCCAGAGCCCAGCTACAAAAACTTTTATGCTTCAATTATGATATCATTTAACATTGTTCTGGAGCAGGAGCAGAGCGATTACTGAGATAGGCTCAGGGGTCTGTCTGGGGGGTCCCCGGTGAGGAAAGACCCCAACCAAAAGTCAGAAAGGTTATTCTGGCTGCTTTAAAAGTGTAATAAATGAACTCAGGATGTTTTAAAACCTACAAAACAACACTAATATTATGAAAATTGGACATTAACTGGCTGGCGTACTGTTCTTGGAGGTCCCACAATAGATAACCCCCAGAAAGGGGGTGGGGGTCCGGAATATTTTACACCCATCATTTACTCATTTGATTCCTTGACCCAGAAAACATAGGATTGGCATGTTCAATTAAGCTTCTAGGTTGTCTAGAAGCCAAGATAGCACAAATTATGTATTTTATGTCGGCCATTTTGAACGTCCAATATGGCGGCTTTGCAGTTGTCTGTGCAAATGCAAACAAAGATTTCTGGATTCCCCATGCTCTGAAGATTCCAAAAATGTATAGTTTTACAAATCCCCACAAATTTTGAACGAATAAACATTTCTTAACATAGTGAACCGGACTAGTCAGGTTCACTATGTATTTTCGTTCAAAATTTGTGGGGATTAGTAAAACTATACATTTTTGGAATCTTCAGAGCATGGGGAATCCAGAAATCTTTGTTTGCATTTGCACAGAAACCGGCAAAGCTGCCATTTTGGACATTCAAAATGGCCGACATAAAATACATAATTTGTGCTATCTTGGCTTCTAGACAACCTAGAAACTTAATTAAACATGCCAATCTTATGTTTTCTGGGTCAAGGAATCAAATAAGTAAATGATGGGTGTAAAATATTCCGGACCCCCACCCCCTTTCTGACTTTTGGTTGGGGTCTTTCCTCACCTGGGACCCCCCAGACAGACCCCTGAGCCTATCTCAGTAATCGCTCTGCTCCTGCTCCAGAACAATGTTAAATCAGATCATAATTGAAGCATAGAAGTTGTTGTAGCTGGGCTTTGAAAACAAAAAGGAGCAGTAGCAAATTCCACAGGGGGTCCGGGACCCCTGGGGGGTCCTCAGAGTTACTACAGGGGTCAAATCTTGATGGGATATTTTTTGAAACTTTTTTTTGAAACTTTTAACGTTTTTATGTATACTGATGGTTTATTAGTATTCTCAGTATTATTTAAAAAAAATGTGTTAGACAATACAATACATTCATCAAGGGACATGATTTTGAGGAAGTGCACACGTATGAATAGGCCCTGATTACTCAAGTCCTTGCCTCTAATGCTTAAGGTGCTTTGCGAGATATATGTGTTTGGTCACCCGACACTGATGTCCTCCTGCTGTTACTTCTCTGAAATTTGCAACAGGTACAAAAAAAAAAGAATAGATATATTCGAGCGAGGTCAAGTTATAGGATGTCACAAATGTCAAGGGTTCCTTGGCCTACACAATCTACCTGTTGCTGACTGGGGAAGAACATTTGTTGGAATCTCCAAAGTACATGGGTCAATGCCAACTTGAAGCCTGATGGTGATGACCATGAACCTGCTCTCAACGAAGGTGGTCACATTTTTCCTTCTCTCCCTCCCTCGTGTGTCTGCACACGAGTCTGTCAATAAGAGCTCTATAATAAAAACATTTTACCGACAGGGTGGACATAAAAGATATCAGGCACATATATTTAAAATCACCCAAAAGCAAGAAAAAATAGGTCTTAAGCTGGTTGCACACTGCTGTGTTTTTTGTTGCGAAATGCGTTTTTCAGGGCAAGGAGAGAGAGAGAGATAGAGAGAGCAAGGGACCGAGTGGTGCGCGAAACGGGTGGCAGTGTGCAAACGTGACTGACATAAGGTGAGGTTGATTTTTTTATTCACGCGCTCCGAAATTCACCCCGATATTCGGCCCGAAAAACGCAGCAGTGTGCAACCAGCTTTAACCCTGCAAGGCCCGAATTAATTTCTACTGGCCAAAAAAAATTGAAAAAAATCAGATGGTGTTGTAGGAGTCCTAATCACAGGAAAATGTAATGTTAAAAAATTAATAATGTTTTTGTAAGGTTTTATAGCCATAAATCATAAATCATAAATTATGCTCTAATTTGCATTTTGGGGATATTTTTCACAATAATAACATATGTACGTGTTCTAGACATTCTAATGATCACGAAAAAAATATTACAGGCATTTTACTTCTGTTTTTGTGAGGAATAGCTTCAGTTAAAAAGTGAGATGTTGTTCGTCCAGACGCTGGAATTTCAACTTCTCTGGGAGGTGTGAATGTCATCCCCTGTGGGGGGTATTTATATGCAAATATCCTGGCCAATGGCATTGTAATACTAAACAATAGGATTTAATGGTGATGTTAATGTGAAAAAAGAACAGGAAAACTAACTATAACATTTTTTTAAAAATGATTTAAAAAACCTTGCCAAAAAGCAACGATGGGCCTTGCAGGGTTAAGCTGTGCTTTAAAGCTGTCCACAGAGGGTGCCTGTCTTAGGTGTGCTGGAAGTTTATTCCAGGCTGTTGGCCCATAGAAACAGAAAGCCGCTTCACCATATTAAGTCATTGAGGGCACAACGAGCAGACCTGCAGTAGAAGACCTGAGGGGGCGGTTTGGCTCATATCTAGACAGGCAGTCGACGAGGTACGACAGTGCCAGACCATTAAGAGATTTATAAACAAGTAAGAGAATTTTAAAATAAATCCTAAAACTAACTGGGAGCCAGTGTAGCGAGGCTAAAACTGGAGTGATGTGTTCTCTCATCTTAGTTTTAGTTAGCACCCTGGCTGCTGCATTTTGGACTAGTTGAAGTCGATCTGTAGTTTTCTTTGGTAGGCCAGAAAAAAGTGCATTGCAATAGTCGAGTCTGGAGAAGACAAAAGCATAGATCAATGTTTTTGCATCATCCAATGACAGATAAGGTCTAATACTTGCAATATTTCTAAGGTGAAAGAAAGCAATTTTGGTAGTACTTGAGCTCATAATGTGACTGAAAAGCAGTTTGCAAGGGACGTTGCAGCTAGTCAAATAACCTGCTTTTCACTCTATGCTATGGTGGAGACTGTATCAACACTATTAGGTTGGACATTGAAGATGATGATGATGAAGACGAATAGATCCTGCATGTCTGAAATTACTGTATTGTGGTGAATCTCTTTGGGCATAATTGACCATGGGCTCTTGGATAGGGTGAGGGTTTTGGGGTGACAATACAAAGAGGTGTGCGTGTTGTGTTGTCAGTGGGTAGTGCAGTGCAATAAATAGACACGTTGTTCTGCACGCCAAAAGTAAGAAGTTGCAATACCTTAATCATTGCAATCCCTGCAAAGTACAATACATAACCCAGTATACCTAAAAACATTCAAAGTTTCAAATGTAAAAAAAAAAAAAGAAAAAAAAAAAGAAAAGATCCCATAAAGATTTGGCGGAGCCCCTGTAGTAACTATGAGGACCCCCAGGGGTCCCGGACCCCCTGTGGAATTTGCTACTACTCATTTATGTTTCCAGAGCCCAGCTACAAAAACTTTTATGCTTCAATTATGATATCATTTAACATTGTTCTGGAGCAGGAGCAGAGCGATTACTGAGATAGGCTCAGGGGTCTGTCTGGGGGGTCCCCGGTGAGGAAAGACCCCAACCAAAAGTCAGAAAGGTTATTCTGGCTGCTTTAAAAGTGTAATAAATGAACTCAGGATGTTTTAAAACCTACAAAACAACACTAATATTATGAAAATTGGACATTAACTGGCTGGCGTACTGTTCTTGGAGGTCCCACAATAGATAACCCCCAGAAAGGGGGTGGGGGTCCGGAATATTTTACACCCATCATTTACTCATTTGATTCCTTGACCCAGAAAACATAGGATTGGCATGTTCAATTAAGCTTCTAGGTTGTCTAGAAGCCAAGATAGCACAAATTATGTATTTTATGTCGGCCATTTTGAACGTCCAATATGGCGGCTTTGCAGTTGTCTGTGCAAATGCAAACAAAGATTTCTGGATTCCCCATGCTCTGAAGATTCCAAAAATGTATAGTTTTACAAATCCCCACAAATTTTGAACGAATAAACATTTCTTAACATAGTGAACCGGACTAGTCAGGTTCACTATGTATTTTCGTTCAAAATTTGTGGGGATTAGTAAAACTATACATTTTTGGAATCTTCAGAGCATGGGGAATCCAGAAATCTTTGTTTGCATTTGCACAGAAACCGGCAAAGCTGCCATTTTGGACATTCAAAATGGCCGACATAAAATACATAATTTGTGCTATCTTGGCTTCTAGACAACCTAGAAACTTAATTAAACATGCCAATCTTATGTTTTCTGGGTCAAGGAATCAAATAAGTAAATGATGGGTGTAAAATATTCCGGACCCCCACCCCCTTTCTGACTTTTGGTTGGGGTCTTTCCTCACCTGGGACCCCCCAGACAGACCCCTGAGCCTATCTCAGTAATCGCTCTGCTCCTGCTCCAGAACAATGTTAAATCAGATCATAATTGAAGCATAGAAGTTGTTGTAGCTGGGCTTTGAAAACAAAAAGGAGCAGTAGCAAATTCCACAGGGGGTCCGGGACCCCTGGGGGGTCCTCAGAGTTACTACAGGGGTCAAATCTTGATGGGATATTTTTTGAAACTTTTTTTTGAAACTTTTAACGTTTTTATGTATACTGATGGTTTATTAGTATTCTCAGTATTATTTAAAAAAAATGTGTTAGACAATACAATACATTCATCAAGGGACATGATTTTGAGGAAGTGCACACGTATGAATAGGCCCTGATTACTCAAGTCCTTGCCTCTAATGCTTAAGGTGCTTTGCGAGATATATGTGTTTGGTCACCCGACACTGATGTCCTCCTGCTGTTACTTCTCTGAAATTTGCAACAGGTACAAAAAAAAAAGAATAGATATATTCGAGCGAGGTCAAGTTATAGGATGTCACAAATGTCAAGGGTTCCTTGGCCTACACAATCTACCTGTTGCTGACTGGGGAAGAACATTTGTTGGAATCTCCAAAGTACATGGGTCAATGCCAACTTGAAGCCTGATGGTGATGACCATGAACCTGCTCTCAACGAAGGTGGTCACATTTTTCCTTCTCTCCCTCCCTCGTGTGTCTGCACACGAGTCTGTCAATAAGAGCTCTATAATAAAAACATTTTACCGACAGGGTGGACATAAAAGATATCAGGCACATATATTTAAAATCACCCAAAAGCAAGAAAAAATAGGTCTTAAGCTGGTTGCACACTGCTGTGTTTTTTGTTGCGAAATGCGTTTTTCAGGGCAAGGAGAGAGAGAGAGATAGAGAGAGCAAGGGACCGAGTGGTGCGCGAAACGGGTGGCAGTGTGCAAACGTGACTGACATAAGGTGAGGTTGATTTTTTTATTCACGCGCTCCGAAATTCACCCCGATATTCGGCCCGAAAAACGCAGCAGTGTGCAACCAGCTTTAACCCTGCAAGGCCCGAATTAATTTCTACTGGCCAAAAAAAATTGAAAAAAATCAGATGGTGTTGTAGGAGTCCTAATCACAGGAAAATGTAATGTTAAAAAATTAATAATGTTTTTGTAAGGTTTTATAGCCATAAATCATAAATCATAAATTATGCTCTAATTTGCATTTTGGGGATATTTTTCACAATAATAACATATGTACGTGTTCTAGACATTCTAATGATCACGAAAAAAATATTACAGGCATTTTACTTCTGTTTTTGTGAGGAATAGCTTCAGTTAAAAAGTGAGATGTTGTTCGTCCAGACGCTGGAATTTCAACTTCTCTGGGAGGTGTGAATGTCATCCCCTGTGGGGGGTATTTATATGCAAATATCCTGGCCAATGGCATTGTAATACTAAACAATAGGATTTAATGGTGATGTTAATGTGAAAAAAGAACAGGAAAACTAACTATAACATTTTTTTAAAAATGATTTAAAAAACCTTGCCAAAAAGCAACGCTGGGCCTTGCAGGGTTAAGCTGTGCTTTAAAGCTGTCCACAGAGGGTGCCTGTCTTAGGTGTGCTGGAAGTTTATTCCAGGCTGTTGGCCCATAGAAACAGAAAGCCGCTTCACCATATTAAGTCACAACGAGCAGACCTGCAGTAGAAGACCTGAGGGGGCGGTTTGGCTCATATCTAGACAGGCAGTCGACGAGGTACGACAGTGCCAGACCATTAAGAGATTTATAAACAAGTAAGAGAATTTTAAAATAAATCCTAAAACTAACTGGGAGCCAGTGTAGCGAGGCTAAAACTGGAGTGATGTGTTCTCTCATCTTAGTTTTAGTTAGCACCCTGGCTGCTGCATTTTGGACTAGTTGAAGTCGATCTGTAGTTTTCTTTGGTAGGCCAGAAAAAAGTGCATTGCAATAGTCGAGTCTGGAGAAGACAAAAGCATAGATCAATGTTTTTGCATCATCCAATGACAGATAAGGTCTAATACTTGCAATATTTCTAAGGTGAAAGAAAGCAATTTTGGTGAAAAGGTCCAACTACCCTGCAATTACTCAGATGGGAACTCAGATGCTACCTCCAACTTGTGCTGCACTGTTACCACATATCCTCTGTGCCAACTACGCTACAATGAGGGATAAATCATACCGGTCAAATTGCCCACCAATTGAAGAAAATAGATGGAATTCAGAGAGTGGAGGGTATGTTCCAGTCAGGTGTCTTGCCCTCCCTGCTCCAAAGGCAGTACTTGAGCTCATAATGTGACTGAAAAGCAGTTTGCAAGGGACGTTGCAGCTAGTCAAATAACCTGCTTTTCACTCTATGCTATGGTGGAGACTGTATCAACACTATTAGGTTGGACATTGAAGATGATGATGATGAAGACGAATAGATCCTGCATGTCTGAAATTACTGTATTGTGGTGAATCTCTTTGGGCATAATTGACCATGGGCTCTTGGATAGGGTGAGGGTTTTGGGGTGACAATACAAAGAGGTGTGCGTGTTGTGTTGTCAGTGGGTAGTGCAGTGCAATAAATAGACACGTTGTTCTGCACGCCAAAAGTAAGAAGTTGCAATACCTTAATCATTGCAATCCCTGCAAAGTACAATACATAACCCAGTATACCTAAAAACATTCAAAGTTTCAAATGTAAAAAAAAAAAAAAGATCCCATAAAGATTTGGCGGAGCCCCTGTAGTAACTATGAGGACCCCCAGGGGTCCCGGACCCCCTGTGGAATTTGCTACTACTCATTTATGTTTCCAGATTCCAGCTACAAAAACTTTTATGCTTCAATTATGATATCATTTAACATTGTTCTGGAGCAGGAGCAGAGCGATTACTGAGATAGGCTCAGGGGTCTGTCTGGGGGGTCCCCGGTGAGGAAAGACCCCAACCAAAAGTCAGAAAGGTTATTCTGGCTGCTTTAAAAGTGTAATAAATGAACTCAGGATGTTTTAAAACCTACAAAACAACACTAATATTATGAAAATTGGACATTAACTGGCTGGCGTACTGTTCTTGGAGGTCACACAATAGATAACCCCCAGAAAGGGGGTGGGGGTCCGGAATATTTTACACCCATCATTTACTCATTTGATTCCTTGACCCAGAAAACATAGGATTGGCATGTTTAATTAAGCTTCTAGGTTGTCTAGAAGCCAAGATAGCACAAATTATGTATTTTATGTCGGCCATTTTGAACGTCCAATATGGCGGCTTTGCAGTTGTCTGTGCAAATGCAAACAAAGATTTCTGGATTCCCCATGCTCTGAAGATTCCAAAAATGTATAGTTTTACAAATCCCCACAAATTTTGAACGAATAAACATTTCTTAACATAGTGAACCGGACTATAGGTGTCGATGGGCCACCATGTGTTCACCATTTGTATCCTGGGTGATCAAATGTGGTATCTCATAATGTGTAAATGCCCTCAAAGCCTTTATAGCCTGCTCAGAGACTACAGATGAAAATGTGTTTATGGCTATACTCTGGGCCATTCACACTGATGAAAAAACTTCATACATAAAACCCTCTAATAGGGAGAAAGAATGGAAGTCTGATCTACCTAATCCTTTGTTTTATATCCATGTTATTATAAAATGATATTATGTGGACTTCATCAATAGCACAAGTGAAGATGTTCAATGTATTTGGCACAAGGACAATTCACTGTATGGACTTTGATATCTCAAAAGGTAATGGGAGACCACTGCACAATGCTATCTCTGACTGGTAAACAAATGTAATTGCTTGTCACTTAATGACAAGCCTATTGGCCAATGTTTAATGTATTAAATCCTGTTCTAATCATGGACCTGCATGGTTCTATCTACAGCACATGTCCCTACATGTGCTCCACCATTCTCTCCTCCCCATAACAATATCAAGTCAGGCCATGCAAAAGTGTGTCAAAGCAGTCTGTAATCCCAGAGAACAGAAAGGATTATTATTATTATTTTTATGCACTTTTCATAGAGCCTGTTAATATCTGTTTTTTAAATATCTGTTTTTTTTTTGTTGCACTGAAGTAGTATTTGCCAAGGTTGTGAAAGGCCAAGAACTGAGGACTGTGACAAAGGCCTGTGGTCAAGGACAGTGACCAGTGAGAAGTGTCTAAGACAGACCATTGTTATTTATTTGTTTTATTTTTGATTTGATTTTGTCAACCTTGTTCCGACAGAAACTTAATTTGTGCATGAATACTCAACAGAACAAAACAACCTATATTAATGGCCTCTTATGAATGTGTCTCTCACCTAGCTATTCATGCAGAACCATTAAGATAGAGTGGACTATCAAGTCCTATAGAAACCTAATTTGCACATGATTGCTCCGAATCTGTTCACACACACACACACACACACACACACACACACACACACACACACACACACACACACACACACACACACACACACACACACACACACACACACACAAACTGTAAACAAAAGTTCAAAAAGACATATTGACTTTGATGTTTTGCCTTTATTTGTGACTGCACAACCTGTACCATCATTTACATTTAACAACATATAAATACAGATGTAGTGTACTCTTCAATGCTGCTATAAGAAAGGTCTGTTTTGGTTGAGACTTGTGCATCTCAAAATGTATGTGGGACATCTTCCACAAAGACAATTCTGTGTAAAAAAGGATGATAATAAGAATAACGAAAGCTGCAGATGTGGTGCAGGGAAATAATATGCAAAGTGACCGAATTCATACATTTAACAGGCTCAAACACCAGATTTTATTTTTAAACTCTTAACTATGATAATGAGAAACCCACTAAAAAGAACCGTTCACTTAAAGAGGATCAACAAAATATCATCTCCAGTTTTTCTAGAATCACTCCTCCACCAGACATGATCCATGCAACCTTCTACAAATGAAGTGGCAACAGAATAATATGTCTATGGAAATACATAGCATTGTTACCTAAAATACATGAACCTATCTCTATAATAATGACATATCTATCCAATGAATATATGTATGGATATACACCATGGCACATATAAGATCAATAATTTGATTATTCTATATATGACAATAAATGCTTTGTTTACTCTATAATAATACAATATTTATATACATTATGGATATAAACTATGGGAAAAGTGGACATCTCATAATATCTCTTAAATGCCCTCAAAGAGAGGATGATCATCTACCCTAGGGGGAAGAAAGGAAGTCTAAATCTACTTATTTGTTTTTTTTAGAACAAATATTATTACTAAATGGTATGTGAATATACTAACTTCAATAACATATATAGAAACCACAATTATTAACAATACAGGTAGTACAATCAAAGGTTGTGCTAAACATTTATGTTAAATTAATAGCTGAAATCCTTCAGAACATGTGTAATATTCCCTGCACATGTTTTGATTTAAGTTGCTATGTAAGTTAACCTTTAAATTGATTTGACTACATCGAGTACAAAGAAGTGGTCTGGTTTCTGTATACAAGAATGTCATTCTGTACAGAACAGCCATCTGTCTTCATAGACCTGGTCAGACTTTGCATTTCAATGCCTCCTAGTAGTCAGGTTCACTATGTATTTTCGTTCAAAATTTGTGGGGATTAGTAAAACTATACATTTTTGGAATCTTCAGAGCATGGGGAATCCAGAAATCTTTGTTTGCATTTGCACAGAAACCGGCAAAGCTGCCATTTTGGACATTCAAAATGGCCGACATAAAATACATAATTTGTGCTATCTTGGCTTCTAGACAACCTAGAAACTTAATTAAACGTGCCAATCTTATGTTTTCTGGGTCAAGGAATCAAATAAGTAAATGATGGGTGTAAAATATTCCGGACCCCCACCCCCTTTCTGACTTTTGGTTGGGGTCTTTCCTCACCTGGGACCCCCCAGACAGACCCCTGAGCCTATCTCAGTAATCGCTCTGCTCCTGCTCCAGAACAATGTTAAATCAGATCATAATTGAAGCATAGAAGTTGTTGTAGCTGGGCTTTGAAAACAAAAAGGAGCAGTAGCAAATTCCACAGGGGGTCCGGGACCCCTGGGGGGTCCTCAGAGTTACTACAGGGGTCAAATCTTGATGGGATATTTTTTGAAACTTTTTTTTTGAAACTTTTAACGTTTTTATGTATACTGATGGTTTATTAGTATTCTCAGTATTATTTAAAAAAAATGTGTTAGACAATACAATACATTCATCAAGGGACATGATTTTGAGGAAGTGCACACGTATGAATAGGCCCTGATTACTCAAGTCCTTGCCTCTAATGCTTAAGGTGCTTTGCGAGATATATGTGTTTGGTCACCCGACACTGATGTCCTCCTGCTGTTACTTCTCTGAAATTTGCAACAGGTACAAAAAAAAAAGAATAGATATATTCGAGCGAGGTCAAGTTATAGGATGTCACAAATGTCAAGGGTTCCTTGGCCTACACAATCTACCTGTTGCTGACTGGGGAAGAACATTTGTTGGAATCTCCAAAGTACATGGGTCAATGCCAACTTGAAGCCTGATGGTGATGACCATGAACCTGCTCTCAACGAAGGTGGTCACATTTTTCCTTCTCTCCCTCCCTCGTGTGTCTGCACACGAGTCTGTCAATAAGAGCTCTATAATAAAAACATTTTACCGACAGGGTGGACATAAAAGATATCAGGCACATATATTTAAAATCACCCAAAAGCAAGAAAAAATAGGTCTTAAGCTGGTTGCACACTGCTGTGTTTTTTGTTGCGAAATGCGTTTTTCAGGGCAAGGAGAGAGAGAGAGATAGAGAGAGCAAGGGACTGAGTGGTGCGCGAAACGGGTGGCAGTGTGCAAACGTGACTGACATAAGGTGAGGTTGATTTTTTTATTCACGCGCTCCGAAATTCACCCCGATATTCGGCCCGAAAAACGCAGCAGTGTGCAACCAGCTTTAACCCTGCAAGGCCCGAATTAATTTCTACTGGCCAAAAAAAATTGAAAAAAATCAGATGGTGTTGTAGGAGTCCTAATCACAGGAAAATGTAATGTTAAAAAATTAATAATGTTTTTGTAAGGTTTTATAGCCATAAATCATAAATCATAAATTATGCTCTAATTTGCATTTTGGGGATATTTTTCACAATAATAACATATGTACGTGTTCTAGACATTCTAATGATCACGAAAAAAATATTACAGGCATTTTACTTCTGTTTTTGTGAGGAATAGCTTCAGTTAAAAAGTGAGATGTTGTTCGTCCAGACGCTGGAATTTCAACTTCTCTGGGAGGTGTGAATGTCATCCCCTGTGGGGGGTATTTATATGCAAATATCCTGGCCAATGGCATTGTAATACTAAACAATAGGATTTAATGGTGATGTTAATGTAAAAAAAGAACAGGAAAACTAACTATAACATTTTTTAAAAAATGATTTAAAAAACCTTGCCAAAAAGCAACGATGGGCCTTGCAGGGTTAAGCTGTGCTTTAAAGCTGTCCACAGAGGGTGCCTGTCTTAGGTGTGCTGGAAGTTTATTCCAGGCTGTTGGCCCATAGAAACAGAAAGCCGCTTCACCATATTAAGTCATTGAGGGCACAACGAGCAGACCTGCAGTAGAAGACCTGAGGGGGCGGTTTGGCTCATATCTAGACAGGCAGTCGACGAGGTACGACAGTGCCAGACCATTAAGAGATTTATAAACAAGTAAGAGAATTTTAAAATAAATCCTAAAACTAACTGGGAGCCAGTGTAGCGAGGCTAAAACTGGAGTGATGTGTTCTCTCATCTTAGTTTTAGTTAGCACCCTGGCTGCTGCATTTTGGACTAGTTGAAGTCGATCTGTAGTTTTCTTTGGTAGGCCAGAAAAAAGTGCATTGCAATAGTCGAGTCTGGAGAAGACAAAAGCATAGATCAATGTTTTTGCATCATCCAATGACAGATAAGGTCTAATACTTGCAATATTTCTAAGGTGAAAGAAAGCAATTTTGGTAGTACTTGAGCTCATAATGTGACTGAAAAGCAGTTTGCAAGGGACGTTGCAGCTAGTCAAATAACCTGCTTTTCACTCTATGCTATGGTGGAGACTGTATCAACACTATTAGGTTGGACATTGAAGATGATGATGATGAAGACGAATAGATCCTGCATGTCTGAAATTACTGTATTGTGGTGAATCTCTTTGGGCATAATTGACCATGGGCTCTTGGATAGGGTGAGGGTTTTGGGGTGACAATACAAAGAGGTGTGCGTGTTGTGTTGTCAGTGGGTAGTGCAGTGCAATAAATAGACACGTTGTTCTGCACGCCAAAAGTAAGAAGTTGCAATACCTTAATCATTGCAATCCCTGCAAAGTACAATACATAACCCAGTATACCTAAAAACATTCAAAGTTTCAAATGTAAAAAAAAAAAAAGAAAAAAAAAAAGAAAAGATCCCATAAAGATTTGGCGGAGCCCCTGTAGTAACTATGAGGACCCCCAGGGGTCCCGGACCCCCTGTGGAATTTGCTACTACTCATTTATGTTTCCAGAGCCCAGCTACAAAAACTTTTATGCTTCAATTATGATATCATTTAACATTGTTCTGGAGCAGGAGCAGAGCGATTACTGAGATAGGCTCAGGGGTCTGTCTGGGGGGTCCCCGGTGAGGAAAGACCCCAACCAAAAGTCAGAAAGGTTATTCTGGCTGCTTTAAAAGTGTAATAAATGAACTCAGGATGTTTTAAAACCTACAAAACAACACTAATATTATGAAAATTGGACATTAACTGGCTGGCGTACTGTTCTTGGAGGTCCCACAATAGATAACCCCCAGAAAGGGGGTGGGGGTCCGGAATATTTTACACCCATCATTTACTCATTTGATTCCTTGACCCAGAAAACATAGGATTGGCATGTTCAATTAAGCTTCTAGGTTGTCTAGAAGCCAAGATAGCACAAATTATGTATTTTATGTCGGCCATTTTGAACGTCCAATATGGCGGCTTTGCAGTTGTCTGTGCAAATGCAAACAAAGATTTCTGGATTCCCCATGCTCTGAAGATTCCAAAAATGTATAGTTTTACAAATCCCCACAAATTTTGAACGAATAAACATTTCTTAACATAGTGAACCGGACTATAGGTGTTGATGGGCCACCATGTGTTCACCATTTGTATCCTGGGTGATCAAATGTGGTATCTCATAATGTGTAAAATGCCCTCAAAGCCTTTATAGCCTGCTCAGAGACTACAGATGAAAATGTGTTTATGGCTATACTCTGGGCCATTCACACTGATGAAAAAACTGACGTGTTGATTAAAGTGCTTTGTGCCTGATAAATAAACACATACATAAAACCCTCTAATAGGGAGAAAGAATGGAAGTATGTACTACCTAATCCTTTGTTTTATATCCATGTTATTATAAAATGATATTATGTGGACTTCATCAATAGCACAAGTGAAGATGTTCAATGTATTTGGCACAAGGACAATTCACTGTATGGACTTTGATATCTCAAAAGGTAATGGGAGACCACTGCACAATGCTATCTCTGACTGGTAAACAAATGTAATTGCTTGTCACTTAATGACAAGCCTATTGGCCAATGTTTAATGTATTAAATCCTGTTCTAATCATGGACCTGCATGGTTCTATCTACAGCACATGTCCCTACATGTGCTCCACCATTCTCTCCTCCCCATAACAATATCAAGTCAGGCCATGCAAAAGTGTGTCAAAGCAGTCTGTAATCCCAGAGAACAGAAAGGATTATTATTATTATTTTTATGCACTTTTCATAGAGCCTGTTAATATCTGTTTTTTAAATATCTGTTTTTTTTGTTGCACTGAAGTAGTATTTGCCAAGGTTGTGAAAGGCCAAGAACTGAGGACTGTGACAAAGGCCTGTGGTCAAGGACAGTGACCAGTGAGAAGTGTCTAAGACAGACCATTGTTATTTATTTGTTTTATTTTTGATTTGATTTTGTCAACCTTGTTCCGACAGAAACTTAATTTGTGCATGAATACTCAACAGAACAAAACAACCTATATTAATGGCCTCTTATGAATGTGTCTCTCACCTAGCTATTCATGCAGAACCATTAAGATAGAGTGGACTATCAAGTCCTATAGAAACCTAATTTGCACATGATTGCTCCGAATCTGTTCACACACACACACACACACACACACACACACACACACACACACACACACACACACACACACACACACACACACACACACACACACAAACAAACTGTAAACAAAAGTTCAAAAAGACATATTGACTTTGATGTTTTGCCTTTATTTGTGACTGCACAACCTGTACCATCATTTACATTTAACAACATATAAATACAGATGTAGTGTACTCTTCAATGCTGCTATAAGAAAGGTCTGTTTTGGTTGAGACTTGTGCATCTCAAAATGTATGTGGGACATCTTCCACAAAGACAATTCTGTGTAAAAAAGGATGATAATAAGAATAACGAAAGCTGCAGATGTGGTGCAGGGAAATAATATGCAAAGTGACCGAATTCATACATTTAACAGGCTCAAACACCAGATTTTATTTTTAAACTCTTAACTATGATAATGAGAAACCCACTAAAAAGAACCGTTCACTTAAAGAGGATCAACAAAATATCATCTCCAGTTTTTCTAGAATCACTCCTCCACCAGACATGATCCATGCAACCTTCTACAAATGAAGTGGCAACAGAATAATATGTCTATGGAAATACATAGCATTGTTACCTAAAATACATGAACCTATCTCTATAATAATGACATATCTATCCAATGAATATATGTATGGATATACACCATGGCACATATAAGATCAATAATTTGATTATTCTATATATGACAATAAATGCTTTGTTTACTCTATAATAATACAATATTTATATACATTATGGATATAAACTATGGGAAAAGTGGACATCTCATAATATCTCTTAAATGCCCTCAAAGAGAGGATGATCATCTACCCTAGGGGGAAGAAAGGAAGTCTAAATCTACTTATTTGTTTTTTTTAGAACAAATATTATTACTAAATGGTATGTGAATATACTAACTTCAATAACATATATAGAAACCACAATTATTAACAATACAGGTAGTACAATCAAAGGTTGTGCTAAACATTTATGTTAAATTAATAGCTGAAATCCTTCAGAACATGTGTAATATTCCCTGCACATGTTTTGATTTAAGTTGCTATGTAAGTTAACCTTTAAATTGATTTGACTACATCGAGTACAAAGAAGTGGTCTGGTTTCTGTATACAAGAATGTCATTCTGTACAGAACAGCCATCTGTCTTCATAGACCTGGTCAGACTTTGCATTTCAATGCCTCCTAGTAGTCAGGTTCACTATGTATTTTCGTTCAAAATTTGTGGGGATTAGTAAAACTATACATTTTTGGAATCTTCAGAGCATGGGGAATCCAGAAATCTTTGTTTGCATTTGCACAGAAACCGGCAAAGCTGCCATTTTGGACATTCAAAATGGCCGACATAAAATACATAATTTGTGCTATCTTGGCTTCTAGACAACCTAGAAACTTAATTAAACGTGCCAATCTTATGTTTTCTGGGTCAAGGAATCAAATAAGTAAATGATGGGTGTAAAATATTCCGGACCCCCACCCCCTTTCTGACTTTTGGTTGGGGTCTTTCCTCACCTGGGACCCCCCAGACAGACCCCTGAGCCTATCTCAGTAATCGCTCTGCTCCTGCTCCAGAACAATGTTAAATCAGATCATAATTGAAGCATAGAAGTTGTTGTAGCTGGGCTTTGAAAACAAAAAGGAGCAGTAGCAAATTCCACAGGGGGTCCGGGACCCCTGGGGGGTCCTCAGAGTTACTACAGGGGTCAAATCTTGATGGGATATTTTTTGAAACTTTTTTTTGAAACTTTTAACGTTTTTATGTATACTGATGGTTTATTAGTATTCTCAGTATTATTTAAAAAAAATGTGTTAGACAATACAATACATTCATCAAGGGACATGATTTTGAGGAAGTGCACACGTATGAATAGGCCCTGATTACTCAAGTCCTTGCCTCTAATGCTTAAGGTGCTTTGCGAGATATATGTGTTTGGTCACCCGACACTGATGTCCTCCTGCTGTTACTTCTCTGAAATTTGCAACAGGTACAAAAAAAAAAGAATAGATAAATTCGAGCGAGGTCAAGTTATAGGATGTCACAAATGTCAAGGGTTCCTTGGCCTACACAATCTACCTGTTGCTGACTGGGGAAGAACATTTGTTGGAATCTCCAAAGTACATGGGTCAATGCCAACTTGAAGCCTGATGGTGATGACCATGAACCTGCTCTCAACGAAGGTGGTCACATTTTTCCTTCTCTCCCTCCCTCGTGTGTCTGCACACGAGTCTGTCAATAAGAGCTCTATAATAAAAACATTTTACCGACAGGGTGGACATAAAAGATATCAGGCACATATATTTAAAATCACCCAAAAGCAAGAAAAAATAGGTCTTAAGCTGGTTGCACACTGCTGTGTTTTTTGTTGCGAAATGCGTTTTTCAGGGCAAGGAGAGAGAGAGAGATAGAGAGAGCAAGGGACTGAGTGGTGCGCGAAACGGGTGGCAGTGTGCAAACGTGACTGACATAAGGTGAGGTTGATTTTTTTATTCACGCGCTCCGAAATTCACCCCGATATTCGGCCCGAAAAACGCAGCAGTGTGCAACCAGCTTTAACCCTGCAAGGCCCGAATTAATTTCTACTGGCCAAAAAAAATTGAAAAAAATCAGATGGTGTTGTAGGAGTCCTAATCACAGGAAAATGTAATGTTAAAAAAATAATAATGTTTTTGTAAGGTTTTATAGCCATAAATCATAAATCATAAATTATGCTCTAATTTGCATTTTGGGGATATTTTTCACAATAATAACATATGTACGTGTTCTAGACATTCTAATGATCACGAAAAAAATATTACAGGCATTTTACTTCTGTTTTTGTGAGGAATAGCTTCAGTTAAAAAGTGAGATGTTGTTCGTCCAGACGCTGGAATTTCAACTTCTCTGGGAGGTGTGAATGTCATCCCCTGTGGGGGGTATTTATATGCAAATATCCTGGCCAATGGCATTGTAATACTAAACAATAGGATTTAATGGTGATGTTAATGTAAAAAAAGAACAGGAAAACTAACTATAACATTTTTTAAAAAATGATTTAAAAAACCTTGCCAAAAAGCAACGATGGGCCTTGCAGGGTTAAGCTGTGCTTTAAAGCTGTCCACAGAGGGTGCCTGTCTTAGGTGTGCTGGAAGTTTATTCCAGGCTGTTGGCCCATAGAAACAGAAAGCCGCTTCACCATATTAAGTCATTGAGGGCACAACGAGCAGACCTGCAGTAGAAGACCTGAGGGGGCGGTTTGGCTCATATCTAGACAGGCAGTCGACGAGGTACGACAGTGCCAGACCATTAAGAGATTTATAAACAAGTAAGAGAATTTTAAAATAAATCCTAAAACTAACTGGGAGCCAGTGTAGCGAGGCTAAAACTGGAGTGATGTGTTCTCTCATCTTAGTTTTAGTTAGCACCCTGGCTGCTGCATTTTGGACTAGTTGAAGTCGATCTGTAGTTTTCTTTGGTAGGCCAGAAAAAAGTGCATTGCAATAGTCGAGTCTGGAGAAGACAAAAGCATAGATCAATGTTTTTGCATCATCCAATGACAGATAAGGTCTAATACTTGCAATATTTCTAAGGTGAAAGAAAGCAATTTTGGTAGTACTTGAGCTCATAATGTGACTGAAAAGCAGTTTGCAAGGGACGTTGCAGCTAGTCAAATAACCTGCTTTTCACTCTATGCTATGGTGGAGACTGTATCAACACTATTAGGTTGGACATTGAAGATGATGATGATGAAGACGAATAGATCCTGCATGTCTGAAATTACTGTATTGTGGTGAATCTCTTTGGGCATAATTGACCATGGGCTCTTGGATAGGGTGAGGGTTTTGGGGTGACAATACAAAGAGGTGTGCGTGTTGTGTTGTCAGTGGGTAGTGCAGTGCAATAAATAGACACGTTGTTCTGCACGCCAAAAGTAAGAAGTTGCAATACCTTAATCATTGCAATCCCTGCAAAGTACAATACATAACCCAGTATACCTAAAAACATTCAAAGTTTCAAATGTAAAAAAAAAAAAAGAAAAAAAAAAAGAAAAGATCCCATAAAGATTTGGCGGAGCCCCTGTAGTAACTATGAGGACCCCCAGGGGTCCCGGACCCCCTGTGGAATTTGCTACTACTCATTTATGTTTCCAGAGCCCAGCTACAAAAACTTTTATGCTTCAATTATGATATCATTTAACATTGTTCTGGAGCAGGAGCAGAGCGATTACTGAGATAGGCTCAGGGGTCTGTCTGGGGGGTCCCCGGTGAGGAAAGACCCCAACCAAAAGTCAGAAAGGTTATTCTGGCTGCTTTAAAAGTGTAATAAATGAACTCAGGATGTTTTAAAACCTACAAAACAACACTAATATTATGAAAATTGGACATTAACTGGCTGGCGTACTGTTCTTGGAGGTCCCACAATAGATAACCCCCAGAAAGGGGGTGGGGTCCGGAATATTTTACACCCATCATTTACTCATTTGATTCCTTGACCCAGAAAACATAGGATTGGCATGTTCAATTAAGCTTCTAGGTTGTCTAGAAGCCAAGATAGCACAAATTATGTATTTTATGTCGGCCATTTTGAACGTCCAATATGGCGGCTTTGCAGTTGTCTGTGCAAATGCAAACAAAGATTTCTGGATTCCCCATGCTCTGAAGATTCCAAAAATGTATAGTTTTACAAATCCCCACAAATTTTGAACGAATAAACATTTCTTAACATAGTGAACCGGACTATAGGTGTTGATGGGCCACCATGTGTTCACCATTTGTATCCTGGGTGATCAAATGTGGTATCTCATAATGTGTAAAATGCCCTCAAAGCCTTTATAGCCTGCTCAGAGACTACAGATGAAAATGTGTTTATGGCTATACTCTGGGCCATTCACACTGATGAAAAAACTGACGTGTTGATTAAAGTGCTTTGTGCCTGATAAATAAACACATACATAAAACCCTCTAATAGGGAGAAAGAATGGAAGTATGTACTACCTAATCCTTTGTTTTATATCCATGTTATTATAAAATGATATTATGTGGACTTCATCAATAGCACAAGTGAAGATGTTCAATGTATTTGGCACAAGGACAATTCACTGTATGGACTTTGATATCTCAAAAGGTAATGGGAGACCACTGCACAATGCTATCTCTGACTGGTAAACAAATGTAATTGCTTGTCACTTAATGACAAGCCTATTGGCCAATGTTTAATGTATTAAATCCTGTTCTAATCATGGACCTGCATGGTTCTATCTACAGCACATGTCCCTACATGTGCTCCACCATTCTCTCCTCCCCATAACAATATCAAGTCAGGCCATGCAAAAGTGTGTCAAAGCAGTCTGTAATCCCAGAGAACAGAAAGGATTATTATTATTATTTTTATGCACTTTTCATAGAGCCTGTTAATATCTGTTTTTTAAATATCTGTTTTTTTTGTTGCACTGAAGTAGTATTTGCCAAGGTTGTGAAAGGCCAAGAACTGAGGACTGTGACAAAGGCCTGTGGTCAAGGACAGTGACCAGTGAGAAGTGTCTAAGACAGACCATTGTTATTTATTTGTTTTATTTTTGATTTGATTTTGTCAACCTTGTTCCGACAGAAACTTAATTTGTGCATGAATACTCAACAGAACAAAACAACCTATATTAATGGCCTCTTATGAATGTGTCTCTCACCTAGCTATTCATGCAGAACCATTAAGATAGAGTGGACTATCAAGTCCTATAGAAACCTAATTTGCACATGATTGCTCCGAATCTGTTCACACACACACACACACACACACACACACACACACACACACACACACACACACACACACACACACACACACACACACAACTGTAAACAAAAGTTCAAAAAGACATATTGACTTTGATGTTTTGCCTTTATTTGTGACTGCACAACCTGTACCATCATTTACATTTAACAACATATAAATACAGATGTAGTGTACTCTTCAATGCTGCTATAAGAAAGGTCTGTTTTGGTTGAGACTTGTGCATCTCAAAATGTATGTGGGACATCTTCCACAAAGACAATTCTGTGTAAAAAAGGATGATAATAAGAATAACGAAAGCTGCAGATGTGGTGCAGGGAAATAATATGCAAAGTGACCGAATTCATACATTTAACAGGCTCAAACACCAGATTTTATTTTTAAACTCTTAACTATGATAATGAGAAACCCACTAAAAAGAACCGTTCACTTAAAGAGGATCAACAAAATATCATCTCCAGTTTTTCTAGAATAATCATGCTCATGTAACGTGTTTATAGTGCATCTTAATAACAAGTTGAAAAGACTATCACGCTACACTTGGTTATGTTTCTCAGCTTCTAAAGCTCTTGTCATATACCATTCACAGTAATCTGATGTATATTTTGTGTTTATGTCATGATATTTATACGTAAAACTCTTTCTACACTGACCTCAGATTAAATCAAGTGTGTACAACATTGTGAACTTGATTGGTTGATTGATTGTCAAAAGCTTTTCAACACATATCACAATTAAATGTTTTATCCCCAGTGTGAATTATCTGGTGTGATTTAAGGCTGGACAGAGGATTTGACCACACCGATCACATCAATAAGGTTTCTCTCCAGTGTGAGTTTTTTGGTGGCGTTTAAGATTTTTCTTCTCAAAGGACATTTGAGAAAAGTGTCGTCCACACTGATCACAACCATATGGTTTCTCTCCTGTGTGAATTCTCTCGTGGCTTTTAAGGCTGGACATCACAGAGAAGTGCTGCCCACACTGATCACAGCCATATGGTTTCTCTCCGGTGTGAATTTTCTGGTGTATTTTAAGACTAGACATTAAAGAGAAGTGTTGTCCACACTGATCACAGCCATATGGTTTCTCTCCAGTGTGAATTTTCTTATGTCTTTCAAGGTTTGCCACTAGAGAGAAGTGCTGTCCACACAGATCACACCCGTGGGGTTTCTCCCCAGTGTGAATTTTCTGGTGGCTTTTAAGGCTGGACATTACAGAGAAGTGCTGTCCACACTGATCACAGCCATATGGTTTCTCTCCAGTGTGAATTCTCTGGTGGGTTTTAAGGTGTGCCATTAAAGAAAAGTGTTGATCACACCCATAGGGTTTCTCCCCAGTGTGGATTTTCTGGTGTCTTTTAAGTTGGGAGATGTTAGGGCAATGTTTTCCACACTGATCACAGCAGTGTTGTTTTTGCTTAGCCAACCTTCTTTTTCCATTCATCTCTGGTAGGACAAGGAAGTCAGACTGGTGATGAAACACTGGATTGGAAAACAAACAGGAAGGTAATTTAGAGGTGTCTGAAAAGTGTGGACACTAATGACAAGTTAACTTGTTGTGGATTGCACAACAAATCCTTAAAAACATAATAAATTGCATGACACAAACTAAGCTTTAGGTTGCTTAAGTCTTAAGTAATACTATAATGATTATTAAGATAAATACACACATAAATAAAACCCTCTAATAGGGAGAAAGAATGGAAGTCTGATCTACCTAACCCTTTGTTTTGTAACCATGTTATTACTAAAATGATATTATGTGGACTTCATCAATAGCACAAGTAAAGATGTACAATTTATTTGGCACAAGGACAATTCACTTGACTTTGATATCTCAAAAGTTAATGGGAGACCACTGCTCAATGCTATCTCTGACTGGAAAGTAAACATGTAAATGTCACTTAATGTCACGCCTATTGAACAATGTTTAATGTGTGCAATCCTGTTCTAACCATGGCCCTGTATGGCTCTATCTACAGCACAAACATTCTCTCTCCCCATAACTATATCAAGTCAGTCCATGCAAAAGTGTGTCAAAGTCAAAGCTGTCTGTAATCCCAAAGAAGAAAGAGGAGTTGATACTTCTTCTACCTTGTTTTTGTTTTACTTTTTGCAAAATGCGCAGAGTTTTACAATACAGCTAAAAGGATAACACACCAAACCCTTTGTAGATCAATTACAGTGTTTGTATAGTGAATGGCAGAGAAGCACACTGGTATTATCTAAGTCAAAACAAATCACACTATTCAGAACATGTCTTTGATATAGATAATCATAATGCAAATGTTGGTACAACATGTTGTAGTGTTAGGAGTCGCTGGATTCCATAACCATGTAAAGCTTTGAAAAAAAAGCTAACAAAAAAGAAAACGTACATATTACAATTAGAGTGCCAATGTTCATTAAAGGCCCATGTGTGAATGTTACAATTCTGCCTTGTTTAAATAAGTCTGTATATCACTGTGTTGTGCTGACTCTGACCTCTAAGGACATCCCCAGAGGGGTTTCCTTTCCTGGTTTATTCATCACTCACACAAGTACAAGTACTACACACACCTCTGGGTTCACATTCTCTAAAGGCATATTCCAACGTGTGTGTGTGTGTGTGTGTGTGTGTGTGTGTGTGTGTGTGTGTGTGTGTGTGTGATAATTAATGAGTAACTCTCACCTCTGTCTTGTTATTCAGACATTCATTGAGACACACTCAAGTTCCCATGAACTTCATTTGTGCATGATTACTCCAAATTCCTTCAGAACAATACAACCTCTATGAATGTGCCTCTCACCTCTCAATTGCTATTCATGCAGAACCATTAAGACAGAGTGGACTATAGAAACCTAATTTGCACACGATTGCCCCCAAATCTGCTTTGGTACTTAAAATTACAAGTTACATTATTTTGTTGTGCATTACCTTGCAAAACAAATAATTGTAAAACCATGAAAACTCTGAATAAGTGTTCATTTACACTAAAATTTGTGTTCATTTAAAGGGTGTGTTAAGTCCACAAGCCACTGATTGTTCAAGAATCAACATGCTCATATACTCTACATGCAAAGCATTTATACCAGTTTAGCCATCTTAATAATACTTGCAGATTCGGAGCAATCATGTGCAAATTAGGTTTCTATAGGACTTGATAGTCCACTCTATCTTAATGGTTCTGCGTGAATAGCTAGGTGAGAGACACATTCATGAGAGGCCATTAATATAGGTTGTTTTGTTCTGTTGAGTATTCATGCACAAATTAAGTTTCTGTCGGAACAAGGTTGACAAAATCAAATCAAAAATAAAACAAATAAATAACAATGGTCTGTCTTAGACACTTCTCACTGGTCACTGTCCTTGACCACAGGCCTTTGTCACAGTCCTCAGTTCTTGGCCTTTCACAACCTTGGCAAATACTACTTCAGTGCAACAAAAAAAAAACAGATATTTAAAAAACAGATATTAACAGGCTCTATGAAAAGTGCATAAAAATAATAATAATAATCCTTTCTGTTCTCTGGGATTACAGACTGCTTTGACACACTTTTGCATGGCCTGACTTGATATTGTTATGGGGAGGAGAGAATGGTGGAGCACATGTAGGGACATGTGCTGTAGATAGAACCATGCAGGTCCATGATTAGAACAGGATTTAATACATTAAAAATTGGCCAATAGGCTTGTCATTAAGTGACAAGCAATTACATTTGTTTACCAGTCAGAGATAGCATTGTGCAGTGGTCTCCCATTACCTTTTGAGATATCAAAGTCCATACAGTGAATTGTCCTTGTGCCAAATACATTGAACATCTTCACTTGTGCTATTGATGAAGTCCACATAATATCATTTTATAATAACATGGATATAAAACAAAGGGTTAGGTAGATCAGACTTCCATTCTTTCTCCCTATTAGAGGGTTTTATGTATGTGTTTATTTATCAGGCACAAAGCACTTTAATCAACACGTCAGTTTTTTCATCAGTGTGAATGGCCCAGAGTATAGCCATAAACACATTTTCATCTGTAGTCTCTGAGCAGGCTATAAAGGCTTTGATGGCATTTACACATTATGAGATACCACATTTGATCACCCAGGATACAAATGGTGAACACATGGTGGCCCATCGACACCTAGGAGGCATTGAAATGCAAAGTCTGACCAGGTCTATGAAGACAGATGGCTGTTCTGTACAGAATGACATTCTTGTATACAGAAACCAGACCACTTCTTTGTACTCTATGTAGTCAAATCAATTTAAAGGTTAACTTACATAGCAACTTAAATCAAAACATGTGCAGGGAATATTACACATGTTCTGAAGGATTTCAGCCATTAATTTAACATAAATGTTTAGCACAACCTTTGATTGTACTACCTGTATTGTTAATAATTGTGGTTTCTATATATGTTATTGTTTTGACTCTGCGTTGTTAAACATTGATTGATAGAATTGATACATTTCAGAAGTTAGTATATTCACATACCATTTAGTAATAATATTTGTTCTAAAAAAAACAAATAAGTAGATTTAGACTTCCTTTCTTCCCCCCTAGGGTAGATGATCATCCTCTCTTTAAGGGCATTTAAGAGATATTATGAGATGTCCACTTTTCCCATAGTTTATATCCATGATGTATATAAATATTGTATTATTATAGAGTAAAAAACGCATTTATTGTCATATATAGAATAATCAAATTATTGATCTTATATGTGCCATGGTGTATATCCATACATATATTCATTGGATAGATATGTCATTATTATAGAGATAGGTTCATGTATTTTAGGTAACAATGCTATGTATTTCCATAGACATATTATTCTGTTGCCACTTCATTTGTAGAAGGTTGCATGGATCATGTCTGGTGGAGGAGTGAGGGGTGGAGCACTGTATGTTACACTGTGATTGGTGGAGAGATGGTTCTATTGTTCTCATTGGCCAATCATTCAGCAGTTAGTGTTTTCACCCAGGCTCTCTGGTATAAGAAGAGTTGGTCTGTGACATGTCTCCACAAGTCTTCCAGGATATCCATAATTTCTGATCAAATCTTACTGTGGACTTCAGGGGAAGATGAACTCTCTCAACCTTAACTCTGCTGAACAGGAGGAAAACAAAGACTTTTATTTTATTATTATTTTTATTATTTATTCTCTATATTTCGTTTTTTTCCCATTGTGTTAAATTGAACTGTTGCTTTGCTGTATATTAGACCAATTCCAGCTTGGCTCTCTTTTTAACTCATGAATGCAAAAGCAGTCTTCTAAAGTAACCATAACAATGAATTTGCCTATTAAATAATGTTAAACCACAAAGTAATAAATCACTTAATGTCTAGTGAACAAATGGACTCTTTAGCTACAAGAAAAGGCACACAATAACTCCACACAACTGAGTTTTATATAGAAATACATATTTATAGAAAATGAAAACAGCATTTAGGTTCAAAGCCTGGGCTGTGAAAATACCCCTCTTCCTTCAGGAATAATATCACAACACTGTAAGTGCAAAATAAAAAATATATAAACTTCCCACAGTTCATATTAAAATAATAAACACCCATTAGATGTCTCCCTTTGAGTCACTTAATGACAATTATAATAATTTGTGGGCCTACACACTCACACACAGTCCCTAAAAGCCAGCAAAATGAACTACTACCTAAGTTAGCCTTAACTTGTTCAGACTAGCAGGGACTTAGGTGGGACAGTTAACAAAGCATTATCCAGTTTCTGTCTATTGTCCCCCAGTTTCTGTCTACTGTCTCCCCCCACCACCACCCTGATTGGTCCATCAGAGTCATTGTGAGTATTTAACATAGCTCTGTTTAGCTCCATGACACAGTCATGACACAGTTCCATGTGTGCAAGTTCCTGAGGCTGAACTCTCTTCTGGACTAAAGGTGAAGTATAAATAGATAGATAGATAGATAGATAGATAGATAGCAGGTTGATGCACCAATTGATGCAGGTTAGAGTTGTCCCATCTAAAAAAGAAGGTAACATTTGAATTCTCCATCAAAGAATACATACAATAGACATCCAATTTGTTTTTTAGATGGATAGGGTACAATTGGCAATAATAAAATACCAATTGATGCAGGTTAGAGTTGTCCTATCCCAAAAAGAAGGTAATATTTGAATTCTCCATCAAAAAAATACATACAATAGACATCCAATTTGTTTTTTAGATGGATAGGGTACAATTGGCAATTATAAAATACCAATTGATGCAGGTTAGAGTTGTCCTATGCAAAAAAGAAGGTCATATTTGAATTCTCCATCAAAAAATACATACAATAGACACCTTTTTTTTTTTTTGCGGCCTTTTTTTCGCGGCCTCGTCCATGGACGCGTCCACGGCAGGCCGTTTGCGTCCACGGCCGCGGCCTCGTCCACGGCCGCGTCCACGGCCGCGTCCCCGGCCGCGTCCACGGCCGGGACGGCCGGCCGTTTGCGTCCGTGGACGCGGCCTCGCGTCCACGGCCGTTTTTTTCGCGGCCGCGTCCATGGACGTGGATGCGGCGGCCAACGGCTCTTGCTGGATTTTTCACATCAGCCTGTTATAGCGCCACCAGGAGGCAGACTTGTGTAAGACACATTTTTGGATATTACTCCTTCCGATTTTACCCACAATTAACGCAAATCAGTACACAGTATCTCTACAGTCATATGATCAAGACGGATCTGTCCCATATTAAATATTCCTTCCTGATTGGCTAAGATTGGCCTCCAAACTTTGCAGGATTGATCCGGTTCGAACAAAATGCCTCTAATCAAACACAGCGTGCAATTGTAATGAAATTATTTAGGTTCGGGGGAGTTCATCCATACTTTCTTAACGGCTAGTGCTGAAGTCGCTTGTAAATATTGGAGGTCCGTGGCATGACAACGTTTGTGGCCGATGAATGAGCATTGCAGGGCGGATACATATTTGACTTGCCCTCGCGCTGCACGCTGAATGACTGGAGGTCCAGTGAGTAGCAGCTCCAGCAGGCAGCAGCACCAGCGGGGTCTCTTCTCTCTCTCTCTCTCACTCACACTCACAAACGCTCGATTGAGCTCTGTCAAAAACATTTAACTTACAAGCTCACATTATAGACGTGCCGCCTCCCTTGCTGCATGCATGTCATCACACAGTCACAACTCGTCGTGGAAAACCTATCAACACGGAACACTAGCAATTAGCAAAGTTGTGTTTAAGCACTTCTTTTGTCTTTAAAACGGTCGGCGACGCGTTGGCGATACACGCAGCAAAGCTGTGTGTGTGTGTGTGTGTGTGTGTGTGTGTGTGTGTGTGTGTGTGTGTGTGTGTGTCGCGCGCGCCTCCCAGCGAGAACCTGACAATGTATCCGCTCTGCGACGATCAATACACGGCCAGACAAGCATTGGAAGTCGGCGTGCCTCCCTCCCAAACGACCGCTGTTTCATTGGCTTCACAGCCGAGCATATGAACTTGGAGCCGGGATGAATGAATGAGAAGACACCGCTGAGTACCGAAATTAAGTCGGGAGGTCACAACATTTCTCCAGCACCGTGGAGCCGAATTTAGTCGGTTGACGCCCCCCCGAACCGGGGGATGCGAACCATATTTGGGTTCGCCTAGTGCCGAACCGAAATTAGTTAGGCTCCTTATAACGGTATGAATCGACCCTAAGATTGTGAAGAACACATGCCACCCTTTTTACATTTGCCTATTATAGCACCACCAGGACGCGTGGCCTGGTGGAGACATGTGCTCGGAAGAGCACTTCTTCTAGTTTGTGAATGGGTTTTTTCATTGAATCAGATGCAATTGGAAATAGGTGGAAAAACATATTGGTTGAGCTTCACATGACAGTTAGCTTGCTGCAAAATATAGTCTTGTCGGCAACCACATTTGCAATTTCCAATTGCATCTTTTTCTAGTATAGTATCTGAACCAAGTAGACCTTGAGAACTACTGCCTGTATAAACAGGGCAGCTACTTTTAAACACATTTTAAATCTGAGCCTTGTTTTTTATAATAATCAAATTTGTCCTAAAGTGTTTCCATGTTGTCATTTGTTTCCAAAAGCTTTTATAAATATGTATATAACATGTATAAAACGACAGCAATCTGACAGCTCTGTTGACACAATTCTGTACCCCCTCAAACTGTATATACTTTCCTCTTTTCATTATATTTTGACCCTTGCTTTGGCAATGTAAATGTTTTCTCATGCTGCTTTGAATTGATATGAATACCATGAGGTTTATAGTCAGATGTGGAGGGAAGTCAGACATTTATCTACATGCTTAACACTAACGAATGGGCTTCTATCTACACACAGGATGGGGAATCGGGGATTCTACTGCTTTTGGTCACTGCCCTGTCCATTGGCAGCTATAGAATAAAAAATCACACCCAATGTGAAGTGAGCGGTGGTCGTGCTTGCATGACGTCTTCAGACCAGGATTTGAGTCTAGGATGTACAGGGTATGCTACACACACACACACGTTTTGCTATGGCAAATCGCTGAGGAAAAAGGCTACAGACACATGCACGGCCACTCTATGGAACGTCTTCAGACTAGGATTTAAGTCTATGATGTACAGGCTATGCTACACACACACGTTTTGCTATGGCAAAACGCTGAGGAAAAAGGCTACAGACATACGACATATGACATCACTAGACAAACATGGTGCTACGTACACACATTTTGCTATGGCAAAACGCTGAGGAAAAAGGCTACAGACACACACACAGCCACTTATAGGAGCGGTTTGCACCGCTCAAAAAAGACCATGCAGCAACACAGTAGTCAGTGTGTCTCTACTAAATGCACTGGCCAACGTCACATATCCAGTGTTCAGTCATAAGCTTAACGCGTTTAAACGCTAAGACGTTTGTTAACGTTATATCACGTATGTGAGTGCACAAAATGACTAGATAGATCTTTAGCTAACACTAGCTTTGATGCATTTCAGCCATAATCACAGCTGCTTTTCGTCTACAATAAGGTCAGCTTGTCAACGTTTAATAACAGAAGGTAAACAAACGTACCTTTGGATCTGAAGGTTCTCGTAAATAAAATATATAGGCTAGTATAATAATAATTGAAAGAAGTTTAAGCGGCGCGGCTGCTTCCGTGTTTTTGTTCTCTCATCTGGTCTTTTTAGTGAAAGACGCACGCAAGTGACGCAACTTATTGACGCTGTTATGTGAAAACACAACAAATTATCATATTTCTTTTTATAATTTAACAATGAATAAACACGATGGCCATCAATTATCAATATCCTTAAATGATTATTAATTAAACACGATGGCCATGTCATTTCGTTAAGATTAAATAAATAAATACCAAAAAACATCAAAGTAATTCATTGATTGAAGGGAGCTAATATTAAATACGTTATAAAGATAACGCTTTAAATGTTATCAAAATGCATTTAAATGGAAATTCCTAAACCACCGTAATATATTGAAACGGTCATTTATTTTAGCCAACGTTGCTATAGCAACGTTCCCCAGTCTCAGAGCTCTGCCCCGTCTGAAAGAGGTGGGCGGGGTCGTCCCGGAGAGCGTGACTGTCTTAGAGCGTCTGAAATGGACGAGTCGGGCATGCCTTAGGCCTTAGGGCGTCTGGAATGGACGCCAAGGGCGACATGACAGGGCGTCATGGGTCTGACGCAGTGGGGGTGAGAATGTGTTGTCATTCCACGTATCTCTGAAAGCATTCAACAACCGTTCTCAGAGTTGAGTCTTGATATAAAACATAATTGTGGGCTCGCTGAATACGAGCACACATATGTTATCTTTTTAGCTTTATTATTTATCAAGTTCTCCTCAAAATGACGTAATCTATCAGTCAAGTTCTCCTCAAAATGACGTAAAGCTGGTTGCACACTGCTGCGTTTTTCGTTGCGAAATGCGTTTTTCAGGGCAAGGAGAGAGAGAGAGATAGAGAGAGCAAGGGACCGAGTGGTGTGCGAAACGGGCGGCAGGGTGCAAACGTGACTGACATAACGTGAGGTTGATTTCTTTATTCATGTGCTCCGAAATTCACTCCGATATTCGGCCCGAAAAACGCAGCAGTGTGCAACCACCTTTAGACACTGTATTTGTACCGACAGTATAAAGGCAGGGCACTTAGCCAATGAGGTGCAGCCAAAGGGTAGAGCTTTGCGAGCCCACACTGTTTTGTAGGAACAGTATTTCTAGTTAAAGATTCTTCTTTAAAAACAAGATGGCGAAAACACACATTCCCTTTATCGAATTCTCTAAACCCTACCTAACCCTAACAGACAGACGGTTAGAGTGGGTACTCTGACTCAGTCGATTTTAAACGAAGAAGGGAGTGATTTAGGTCAGCCAGGCTATGGGGATTGATTGACTGATTGAAGACTTTATTAGAAGTTTGCATAGGAAAAGGTACAGTTTCATGACGGTACAGTTCACTGGTACAAGGTCTACTAAAAGGAGATCCTAGAAAAGACTAAGCTTATTTCCACAGGAAACCATTTAAGTATCTCATATAACATTGAATGACAGACAAATAGAACACAGTACTATGCAGTAGATATAGTCAGTAAAAAAAAAGAAAGAACAAAAAAACAGTAAGCCTCCTATACCAACAGTAAGTATATACAAAGAAGGGGCAGGGGAGGGGGCTAGGTTTGATTTTACCAGTTGCGAACGGTGGTTTTTCAGGACACCATTTACATATTCATTGCAACAGAACCCGCATTTACATTCTCTCCCTTGGTCGTAGAGTGGAGGGCGGCAGTCGCCTCGGAGGAGTAAACGTGCCCAGAGGAATCTATCAGATGAATTAGTAAACCAGAACCGTCTTTGCTCTGCTTGATGAAGGCCATGTCATTCTTACTCAACTCAGAGTACAAAGAGAAGACAGTGGCCTTGTTGGTGGTGTCATCTTTACACATGTTGGCGGCACAGGATTTAATTGAGTACACAAAGGAATGGAGAGAAAAATAGTCTTCTTTTCTTTCCTGGAAAAATCCTTTTAGCAGACCTTGTACTGTACTGAACGTCCCTGTACCTCTCTGTAATAAAGTATTCAATCAATATCGATCAATCAGCCTTCACCACTACCACCAATTTGGTCCCCACTCCTTTGGGGCTTTTCTGAAAAGAAAACAAAATCCCTATCTGCCTTTAAGACATATTTTTGAATGGATTTTTGTATTCCAAAATCACTGCTCAAGTCTTCTTCTTCTTTGCCTGCTGCATTGTCCATCACTGGTCTTTAAAGTAGGACTGACATCTAAAGGGGTACTGTCACTTTAAAAAGTAATCTTAAAATATTAGCTAATGTTTATGGTGTCATTGTGAGAATGCGCAATTATAAGCCAATCAAATTAATTGACTGTACTTAGACTACTTACTGTACTGGTCAGCTGTTGTTGGGGGGCGAGGCGCAGATTACACTGTGACATGAGTTTCAGACTGTTTCAGACCGTTTTCAGAGAGACCACGTGACCTACTGTATCATCATAATATTATACTTTCTGGGCGTTTCAGCGGGCCTTTAAAGTGAAGCTGTGGTTCATCAGCATCTCCATGATGAGCTTCACTATATGCCGGCATGGTCTGTAGCTTTAGGTGGGGTCCACGGTGCCAGATGGGGTCATAGGAAGCTGTAAGATCCAGCAACACTACTCAAGCCTTCTCTTTTTTGCTGAAAGCTGTCCTCAATATCTTGAGTGAGCAGTGTCACCTGGTCGACCATTGACCGTTCATGACGGAAACCGTCCTGTTCCCGTGGGAATTTATGGGTTGCATTTGTAGTCCTACATCGACCATGTTGAGGACCATGATTGGCGTAGAACATTAGTTCTATGCCAATCAGACAAATTGAAACATCTGTGTTGGTCCTCAACATGGCCGTTTAGGACTACAAATGCAACCCATGAATTACTACTGCCTTGATGCGGCTATGGATCACCCTCTCCAAGATCTTGAATGGGACGCAGAGCAGTGAGATGGGTCTGTAGGACTTGGGGTCCTCTACAGGTTTGTTTGGCTTTGGAAGGGCTGTGACAGCAGCACCGCGCCAGATCTTCGGGAGCTTGGACCTCCGGAAGCATGCAGAGCAGAACGAGCAGAGCCATGCGGATGTGTTAGCACTCTGGTGGGTCACAAACCCATGCAGGGTGGATGTAGTCTTGGCCCTTGTTTAAGTTTCCCTATTAGCCGGGGAGCCACAGGCCCAAAATTTGAGAGGACCTGTGATGTCATAACATACTTTTTATTTTAGTTTTTTTCTATTAATTTGGTCAATAAGGTACACAGAATGAGAGGCCTGCTCTGCCGGAAACATTGCGAAAAAGAAAGTCCCATCGACGTCACTATACAGGAAAATAATACAAACATAAATGTGCTTCATTATTCTGAATCCATTGCAAGCATTTGTTTTGCATGAAAAACATTCCTTAGGCTAGATTTCAGCCCCACAAAATGGTGAAAAGTGATGAGTCATCAAAAATCACAGTTTTGAGAGGCCAAAATCTAGCACAAGGAATGTTTTTCAAGCAAAACAAATACTTGCAATGGATTCAGAATCATGAAGAACCCCTAGTTTGACCCCTCACATGCTACTTAAAGCAGATTTATTTTTTTCCTGTATAGTGAAGTCGATAGAGTGAATATACAAATGGCCATAACCTTTTTTCGCAATGTTTCCGGCAGAGCAGGCCTCTCATTCTGTGTACCTTAATGACCTAATGAGTAGAAAAAACAAAAATAAAAGGTATGTCATGACGTCACAGGTAAAACCCTATTCTTTGAGCTTTTGGGCCTGTGGCTCCCCGACTATGTCCAGAGCCCAGCTACCATGAAGTCTCCCGACATGTCAGCATCCACACTGGCCGCCCTACACAAGGAGAACACCTTGTGTGATGTTGTACTGGCAAAGTTTTTATCTGCTCAAGTCATCTCTGTGACTTGAAAATGTGTTTTCTTTTCTTAATTTCCTAAGCCATATTTTATTTGCCTTTATGTATATCTGCCTATCTCCTCTACACTGCTGATCCACCATGCCCTAATGCCAATGTCATCAGCCTCTCAGAATGCTTGTTACATTCCGAAATCACGATAACAGCTCAGGTGGGCACTAGGCACTAATCCATTCAGGAGAGTGAACTCAGACCGGATACACGACAAACAAGTGAAATTGGAAGTGATGAAACAAAAATAGAGCAGACAAATTTGGATTCGGAAGACTATAAAATTGAAGCTGATAAATGGGTTCTCTTTCCTACAAATACTGAAAGTGATACTGTGCAGTAACTGAAATAAGTTATTTTGTTTATGCATTGTAATTATTTCTGTTCCTGTTCACTGTGAATTCTGAAAGGGATATAGCCACTCTTGGTCTGACTAGGTTTCATCAAGTCTATACAGATATATCTGGTATGGTACCCTATATTTGTCAGATCTATCGTATTGTTCTCCAGTTGACAGACTGGTTTGTATGCTGTAAAATCATACTTAAAATATTTGTACATAATCATTATTCATAAATATCGCTTTTGTTATTTATTTATTTATTTATTTATTCATTTATTCATTTATTTATGTATTTGTTTTTTCTTCTCATGTCCGTCTCCAATTTTGTTGACTTAATTTTGTCCTTTCTTTTTCTTTTTCCCTTTATTTGTTTTGTTGTGTGTTTGTGAGGGAACCTGGGAGGGCGGGGCATATGTGGGGTTGTAAGTCTTTATACTTGAAAAATCCTATAAATAAAGTTATATATATATAAAAAGTATAAATACAAGCAGGGCAGGAATTTCAGGGAGTCGTTGCCCCTCGGTTTGGCCTTCAAAACAATGTCATGCCCTGAGGTCACAGTGGCCTTAATGCCCCAGCTGACTGTACCATGCACTTTCTCCTCCGCAGCAAATATTCTACATTAAATGTAACCCTTAACACTTTCAGTGCCAGGGCGTCATATGACGTCCGACACGACCTTGGCAATGATGCCAGAAAATAATATTGGCGTCATATGACGCCAGATGCTTTTTTTTCATATTACAGTAGTACAGTGTTGGATCTATGCGGTAACCAAGATACAGCCCTTTTGGACGATGGGACGGTCGTCATGCATGACAATTCAGTGGCGTCAGTTCAGAACAAGCTAAGGTATGGCAACATGACTGGTGTCTGGTGAAGACACCAGTCATGTTGCCATACCTTAGCAACAGGCACGATGAAAAGTACATTTTTATTATTTCCCCCTGTCAAGGTATGGCAGCTGCATACCCCTGCCATACCCAATTGACGCCCCTGCATGACATCACACGCTTATGTGACCAAATTCAAGCATGCTGATTGGCCGGTTCCCCCCAGAAACAAGGGTCTCAAAGACGAGTTCAGTGACTTTTACCGTCCGGACACACAGCAATCAGAGGGAGAGAGAGATATATTGAGAGAATGAGCTAGAATTAGTTATAAAATCATTAGATGTAGTATTATTTAGAGAGATAGAGATAGAGAGAGAGATCGGAAGGTAGAGGTTTTACCTCCGCTGATCAGAGAGCAAGTCATGGCCGCACATGGAGACCAAGCAGGCAGCCGAACCATGCCCCGTGGCCGTGGACACCACCAAGCCCGCAGCCTGCTGCTGCCCAGCGCCGCCACCGACCATAATCAAAACCCGAAGCACCAGTTGGACTTTCGTTTGTTGCTGCGCGGCTGCGTTTGGGACTTGACTGAGGCGACGCGTGAGGATGAACGGTGATGCCGTTGAACGCTGATGCCGGCGATTTGAAGAGAATTCTGTGTTTTTGCTGCTGTGTCGGGGGAGCCAAGGAACGTCGCCAGCCATCCACAGTGGACGGAGGAGCTACGGCGGTGATCCGGACCGGAGGCAGGCTGTTTGGAGCAGTGTATCATCTTACGGCGCCCACCGGCTGCACCGATAGGTATGGCCCCGGAGAGCGGAGTTGCAGCGGGCGCTAATACACCCAAATGAGGCCGTTGGTGGACTTAGCCAAGGAGGACGACCCGGTCGCTGCGGTGCTCTGTCTCCAACCCTGCCCTGAAGGAAGCACTGCTAGGGTGTGCTGCGATCAGCGAACCGGGTAAGCATTATAAAGCTATGCTTTTTACGTTTCAATATGTTCTATACGTCTGTCTGTCTTTCAATGTTATATGAGATCAGTGCTGTGTTCTGGGGACTCACCGGGGACTACCCTCCACACCTTGCCCGACTTGGGACACCCTCGCAGGCACGGCGCCGCCAGGCGCCGGCCTCTATACCTCCGTGATGGAGGAACAATAAAATATGAACGGCGTATATATGAAGTGCTGTGTTCTGGGGACTCACCGGGGACTACCCTCCACACCTTGCCCGACTTGGGACACCCTCGCAGGCACGGCGCCGCCAGGCGCCGGCCTCTATACCTCCGTGATGGAGGAACAATAAAATATGAACGGCGTCTGCCCTCGTGAACCTTTCAAAGTAGCGTATTTGATAGGGATTATGTACTATAGCGTCTGCCCTGGCCAAACGAATAGTAGCTGATCGTATGCCCTCAAAAAAAGTCTAGAACACACCACTGTATGATATGCATAAAGTGTGTTCCTGTGGAAATGAGCCATGAATCTGTAGGTCTACTCTAATGCAAGCTTGTAATACATTCTTCAATCAATCAATAACCGATGTCAATAAGCCTGACCTGCTATTGTTTTTTTTCCACGTAGGGTGCATTTGGTAATATACAATTCAATTCAAAGGAGCGTTATTGGCATGAGAAAACATACGTTTACATTGCCAAAGCAAGTATCACACATACAATAAAACTAGACCAGGTCAACCTGGTTGTGCCGGACCCCCTGTCTGTCATCATCATTTATGACATCATGCCTTTTGTAGGCATGTCATCATCATGTCATCATCATATATACCCTTTATATAGAAAACCAGGACAGACAGACCGACATTTGCTTATGTAGGCCTACCCATTTCATGGGTCTGGCAAAAAACAGTTGAAAATATACAGTTGGAGGGGGTACAGCATTGTTCAAACAGAGCTATGTCGCATTGTCATTGCCAGACCCATGAAATGGGTAGGCCTACATAAGCAAATGTCGGTCTGTCCGGTTTTTCTCCATAGATGGTCATGATGATGACATGATGATGACATGAGGGAGGGATAGACCGACAGACAAAGCCTTCATGTCATCACAATGTCACAAATGATGATGACATGAGGGAGGGACAGACAGCCTATAAAGGGACAGACAGCCTATAAATGTACCATTAAATTTATAGGCCCAGAGGGTTGGCAGAACCGGGGTCTGGCACAACCAGGTTGACCTGGTCTAGTTTTATATATATACAGGGTACAAATAGCAGCATTATTTTCCTCATAGTACATAAAGGTATCAGCTCTGTTTCATACTGTATGTGCAGTAGGTCTAGATGTCAATCCATGGTTTGTAGTAGGTGTATGAAGTTCCTCCAACTTCTTCCAGTAAGAATACATTTCTTTATAGTTTAGTTTTTTATTGTGTGTGTATACCTAGATAGATAGTTTAGTATTACAATCAGTGTGTGTGTGTGTGTGTGTGTGTGTGTGTGTGTGTGTGTGTGTGTGTGTGTGTGTGTGTGTGTGTGTGTGTGTGTGTGTGTGTGTGTGTGTGTGACATAATAATCTATCAAATCGATCTCAAATCTGTATCAAATTTGTATCAAAGCAGAGCCTATAGAATTCAGTGGCCACGTATATATACATATATACATTTGAAATTATTTAGACTAGTGAAAACAGCCGATCTACAAGCACACAACGCCTCGCTTGTAGATCTGCTGTTTTCACTACTTTTGTGCGACAGCCTTTGCTAAAGAACATACAAATTATACAGAAGCACGTTCATTTAGTATTTTGTATTTATTTCTATCATATACAGGGCCCGTGGAGTCTGACTGGATGGAGGAAGGATGGGAGCCCGATCTGCAACCAGACCAATGACAACGCAGAGGACAGTATGATGGCGGAGATAGCGAGAGCGGAGGAGTCAGGCATAGGTCATACACACTGTAGGTTCGCTGCCTGGACCAATGTCACTCTAGGGGAGCTGAAGAACTTTCTGGGACTTCTCTTCCTCACAGCTATCGTTCACAAGCCGGAGATTGCCATGCAGTGGTCAAAAAAACATTGCCATGCCGTACTTTCCCAGAACAATGGCAAGGAACAGGTACCAGGCCATTTTGAGGCACCTGAGGTACACACACGCGCACGCACACACACACACACACACACACACACAAACACACACACACACACACACACACACACACACACACACACACACACACACACACACACACACACACACACACACACACACACACGGTGAACAGTACCATCTTTGACCTTTATTTGTGGTGCCTTTGACTCCTGAATGTTGGCTTGTTGAATGCCTTTTTTTGAGAATACAGTACAGTACAGTACTGACTTTTATATTATTTTATTTATTCTTTATTTGCTGCACATTTATTTTATTTTACTTTTATCCAGTTATATTTTATTTTTGTGAAGTCATATTTGTGATTTCTTTTTTTTTGGAAATATTTGTAAATATTGTTGAACATAAATATGTTCATGCTGGATGTGTGAGGTACTCACCAGGGTTAGGGTTCGATGTTGGCATAAAATAAAAGGTTGACATCGCTTTTCTGACTTTTTGTCTTCCTGACCTTCTAGACCAGGTAAAAACACAGTGAACTCACAGTGCATAGTTCTATCAAAATGTAAGGCAATTTCTACCTTCTGAGTCATTTCATACTTTTTCACTTTGCCCCCTTGAAACTAGACGATGGTACAATATTTTTTTAACTTTTTTTGCACATAATGAAAGTAGGCATGTCATTCTTTCTGTCAAGGGTACTTGTGTTCCGTTACCATTTACCAATTTGTTGCTATGGCTTCCTAAAGTTTTTTTTCTTTGAACTCAAATATCTCAGAATCTAGATTTCTGAGGTTATTGACTGGTTTGCGCAGTGCGCACTCTCGAGCACCTATCTCCAAAACCGCTCACCGAAATCACTCCAAATTTTTTTGGTAAAAAAAAAAATCCTCTTTTACCAAACCTCCCATTTTTGTTCCGATGTGAATATCGGATCATTTCCAATTTATTCCCTGGAATTGGGGCAGAAATGAATGGGACCTAATGGTGGCACTGGTAAGGGACGGGGGGCAGGGGGGGCTGGCACTCAAAGTGTTAAATTAAATTAATTATTTCAATGGATTAAAATCTTGTTTTATTTCATGGCCTTTCTGCCCTGGCATTTGGCCCTTGTGCCCTAAAAAAAATTTACAACCCCAAAGGCCAAGTGGCCTTGCCCCTAAAATGTTGAAATTCCAGGCCTGAATACAAGTATCAAAAGGTATTGTAGAAAAGAGATGAGATCCGAGCACTCGAGGAGTTTAAAATAAAACAACGTTTATTGTCTAAAAACCTACATGTTTCGACCTTGCGGTCTTCATCAGGGCAAAGAACTGGAGCACCAGACATACATATCCATTAAATAGTGGCTATTCACGTGATGTTACTAATACACAGGCAATTAATGACCATTGTAATCACGGCACACCCAAATTATGCAAGTGTGTGTGTGCATGCACACTGATTGTGTTGCCTGCACACCTACACACCCACAGCAGCCTACTGAGCAAGACAGAATGAACCTGCACTGCAAATGCAGGAGATATACTCAAAAAGTCTTAATTATATAACAAATAACAAAAATACATAAAGAAAATACATGCCAACAATAATAATCAAATAAATCCAAAAGAAAAAGCAAACACAGAAATAAACATTGTGCATCATATAAGATAAGATAGAAACCCAAACACACTATAGATAACACATGAAGTCTATGTCCTCATTTAAACCAGGAGGGGTTAGAGCGTCTAAGGAATGTATCCAGAAAGTTTCACGTTGATTCAGTTTTTTGAGACGGTCTCCACCTCTGGTGAGGGGTTGGACGTGTTCCATACCTGTAATACGTAAAAGGGAATCGTTACTATTGTGGACAGTCCTGAAATGTCTAGCTATGGGGTAGTCCAAGTTATTAATGCGTATAGCGTATTTATGTTCAGCCAGTCTGTCTCTGAGCCGGCGTTTCGTTCTTCCAACATAAAATATATCTGGGCAGGTGCAAGTGAGTCTATAGATTACATGTGTAGTATTGCAATTTATAAAATCATGTATCTTGTACACCTTCTGGGTTTTAAAGTCTGTAAAAGTTTTAGTTTGTTGTACATTAGAACAGTGAGGGCAGTTCATGCATTTAAAAGACCCAATGGGTCTTTTGAGCCAGGTTTCCTTTCTAGTGGGGAGCAGATGGTTATGTACCAACTTGTCACGTAAAGTAGGGGCTCTTCTAAAAGAAACCTGTGGCGGCTCAGGGAATACTAATCTTAAAGTAGGGTCACTTTCAATTATCGCCCAGTTATTCTTAATGATGTGACCAACCTGGTTAGCAACCGTGCTATATTGTGTGACAAAAAAGGGCCGCGGACTAGAAGAGTTTGCGCGTTTCTTTTTTATTAGCAAGTCTGAGCGCTTAATGCTCTTAGTCTTGTTAAGTGCACCTTTATTATACCCTCTTTCACAAAAGCGGTTGGTCATGTCAGAGGCTTGGGTCTGAAAAACTTCCTCGCTGTCACATATTCTTCTGAGACGTTGAAATTGACCATAGGGAATATTATTAGTCAGATGAGGGGGGTGAAAAGAATCAGCTCTCAGTAATGTGTTGCGGGAAGTTTTCTTTATAATATAGTTGTATGTAACATGCCCAGATATATGATATAGTGAGATCAAGAAAATCAATGCTGGATTGAGATGCATGCCTATATTTGGGGTATTGGGAAAACAGATTTGTACTGAACCCAGTGAATCCGTTCTTTAAGTGCATTACATGGTATGGCCGGTATATTGACGACGTATTACTTATATTTAATGGTTCTGAGGCACAATTATTGAGTTTTCATAAATATTTAAATTCTTTGAATCCTAATATTAAACTCACAATTGAATATTCTCAATCCAGCATTGATTTCCTTGATCTCACTATATCAAAAGACGATCTGGGCATGTTACATACAACTATATTATAAAGAAAACTTCCCGCAACACATTACTGAGAGCTGATTCTTTTCACCCCCCTCATCTGACTAATAATATTCCCTATGGTCAATTTCAACGTCTCAGAAGAATATGTGACAGCGAGGAAGTTTTTCAGACCCAAGCCTCTGACATGACCAACCGCTTTTGTGAAAGAGGGTATAATAAAGGTGTTGTTTCACGCGCACTTAACAAGACTAAGAGCATTAAGTACCATGCATAGTAGTACTTAAGGACCGCAGGAATACACAAGAAACGGAGGGGGAGAGTGATTTAATCCGGTTCCTCCGGCCGTCCGGACGTAATTGATTGTCTCCGTAACCTTACGGACAACACTCAACCCGACGGATAAAAAATGATAAAAACGTATGTACACATGAACTACCCGTGGCGAACTTTTGTCAACCGTGGGGGCAGTAGTGAGGGAGAAATGTTTCGTATTTTTTCTGGTCTCCATTTCGTATGTGGAAGTGACCTCATGCATTGCCGTGGGCATAAAAAAAAAGAAAAAGAAAGAAATCACAAAGTAACCAACACGCTGAACAGTAGTGAACAGGCCAGGACGCAGACCCGTTGCCAGCCTAATCAGCGCTCTCTGCCAGCTCTCTCGAATGCGCACACGATTTTTGCGGGTTTTGGGGTGTTTTTAGTCGTTTTGGGTCGGTTTGGGTGGCTCATTAACTGTCGGCGGCGCCCCCTTGAGATAGCGCTCTAGGCGGTCGCTTGCAACGGCACTGCGTGTCCACGCTCATCCATTCTCCAGTCCTTTTTATATTATATCCAGACAGCACAGTGTCAGTGACTAGCGCCGATGGGAGAGTGTTTTCTGCAGGTCGTTCAATCCGAGTGTATCTGTCAACAATGAATGTAGGCGCTAGCCTATGTAGCATTTGCTCATTGGGAAGATGCATTTGGGTGCCATCTAGTGGATACAGTATGTACATAGGATTTATTGAACCTAATATAACACAGAGACTGTACTGTACAACTATGCATGTCAACGCAATTACCGTACGTACTGTCTCACCCCCAAACGTACACAAAATCAACCATGCGTAACTATAAATGGCCCTTTAAGCGCTCAGACTTGCTAATAAAAAAGAAACGCGCAAACTCTTCTAGTCCGCGGCCCTTTTTTGTCACACAATATAGCACGGTTGCTAACCAGGTTGGTCACATCATTAAGAATAACTGGGCGATAATTGAAAGTGACCCTACTTTAAGATCAGTATTCCCTGAGCCGCCACAGGTTTCTTTTAGAAGAGCCCCTACTTTACGTGACAAGTTGGTACATAACCATCTGCTCCCCACTAGAAAGGAAACCTGGCTCAAAAGACCCATTGGGTCTTTTAAATGCATGAACTGCCCTCACTGTACTAATGTACAACAAACTAAAACTTTTACAGACTTTAAAACCCAGAAGGTGTACAAGATAAATGATTTTATAAATTGCAATACTACACATGTAATCTATAGACTCACTTGCACCTGCCCAGATATATTTTATGTTGGAAGAACGAAACGCCGGCTCAGAGACAGACTGGCTGAACATAAATACGCTATATGCATTAATAACTTGGACTACCCCATAGCTAGACATTTCAGGACTGTCCACAATAGTAACGATTCCCTTTTACGTACCAGTAAGACTCCCTAATCGGGAGATAAGCGACCATAGGTCGCTTATCTCCACAAATAGGGCAAAAATTTGTTTTTCCTAAATCTTCCTGATCCATGTTGATGACATGAGTGTAGACATGCTGTGTAGTGATGTTCGTGATTTTAGGGCAAAATCTGTAGGAGTTACGGCATTTTATGTGAGCTGCAGTGGAGGGGGTCCTCCACTGGGGGCGCCACCACTTTTGCATCCGTTCTGGAGCACCAGGAGTCGGTGGTCCCCGGGAATTCCCCGTGAGCAGCCCCATACAGGTATGGAACACGTCCAACCCCTCACCAGAGGTGGAGACCAGGGCAGGAATTTCAGGGAGGCCATGAAGGCCATGGCCGCCGTTGCCCTTGTGCCCCTCAAACCAATGGCATGACCTGAGGCCACAGTGGCCTTAATGCCCCAGCTGACTGTACCACTTCATCCTCTGTCTCTTTCTTGTCAATCTGTAGACACCAGTGTCTCTTTCTTGTCATGTAGAGATTCTCAGCTATATCTTTATCCATGCCTTACCCCTTATCGTTATAAACTTCTTTGCCTTTTTTTCTTATTACGTCGGCACGTTGTGAGCTTATAGATCAGCTATTTGAAATTCAAAAGAATAAAATAAAATCGTTAAAAATGTCAAAAAGGTTTAGGGATAAGGGGTATTATGGAGCTCATTGGAATGAGCTCCATAATGTGATTTTAACTTAACAGTTTGGTTTCTCAAATGCCCTTTGAAATAGTGTAACAAAGTCATGACGTCACAAGCTCATTCCCTGGTTTGCAGAAGTAATTTCTCTATGGAGAATATAACATTGAGTCATCTTAACTCACTGAACGCCATAAACGTCTTATACGTCTTTGGACCTCGGTGCCATAAACGTCTTTTACGTCTTTTTAATTAATCAAAAGTTTTATCATTTTTTCATAATTGTAATTTCAAAAAAATCGCTCTAGAAGTTGGCCATATGCCTCCGTGACCTGAGCGATACGGCCGATTTGACTGTAGCACCAGTGTAACACAGTCCGGCGGAAAATCGGTATAGCCGAAGATTGGTTCCGGCCGTTTAAATGTTATCTAAAACGTTCGTTTATACACTTTCCCGTGCATCCCTGACGAACTATAAGTACTCAAAAAACGCAGAAAATTCTCAGGATTCCAGCGGTGCCATCCATTCTTCTCTACCTATCCTTGATCGCGATCGCCAGGGTTCCGAAGTTGTGTAGCATGCTAGCTAAAAGGCCTGGCCAAAATGTAAACAACAGGCCCAAACCAAAAAAAAGATGGACGTCTTCTTCCTTCTTCTGTTAGTTGATCAGATAGTAGGAGACCACCCTCTGGTGGTTTTCAAATGGTATTGCACTCCAGATTGCACACAGGGCCCATCACAGCACACACATATGATGATGATCAAGACATCTTACACATGTTCTATTGAAGCCCAAATCTAATGATATGATATATATATATAAATATACATGTTTTCCTTTGTAAGAGGGGTAGTGTGGCTTTCGATAGAAGCATAGATTTATATATGTAATTTAAGTACAAAATATGATTTTGGCCCCCATAAAAAGGCAAAATTAAGCAAAATGGCTGGCACCAGTTTTGTAGATTTTGAATAAAGGGTGGCATTCACTGAGTTAAAATCATCTCATATAAGCATTGTGGTCCAAGAATAAACAAACTGTCTCCACGATATTGTCGGATGGGCTCTGTATGGTTTATGATAGTCAGTCACTAATATTTGATACAGTCTATATCTGGCAAAAATTGAACTAATTTGGCGGGTCGGCAACAGTAACATTAGCGTTTTCTCAGCATCAGTTGATTCTTCATATCCATATGAGTCAAACCGCTGAGATCATTTGTTTATGTTTGGAACAGAGTTCTTATATGACGTGATATGAAAAAACTAAAGTCTATTGGAATTCAGAATGGGGTGAAAAAAACAGGACCCAGGTAGGATGTGTAAATGACGTAAAACTTTGCAGCTGACCATACGTCCTCTTTTGCCCGGACATGTCCTCTTTTAGGGGGCTGTCCGGCCGGTCCGGGGGGGTTTTATAAATTCCTTCAAATGTCCGGGGTTTCGCGCATATCACAGTTTAAGCACGGACATTTACAATGCACGTTCAATGGTTCTTTTGGAAACACACTGTGAGAGGCGCTAACCCCGGAACGTGTATTATCCATACTACTCTCTGCCTGCGATCCCTCCCTCCCTCAGCCTGTATCGCTTTCAGATCAGAGGCAGAGCAGAGCAGAGCTCTGCAGCAGATTGCGCAGCGCAGAGCCAAACGAACTGCAAACGCTATTAATGCTCACTCCCTCAGCAACTGTGTTTACATTGGTGAAGGAATCTTGCCTGCTATTCCCTCAATCCTATGACGGGAGACGGCTCTACGGATGCGTATCGGCGAGGCGAAGGTGCTCGCGACGACCGCGGCTTTCAATCACTGATGAAATGCACAAAAAGTGCGAGTGACCAACATTGAGAAGCAGAGCGTTCTGTCAGCAAAGCTGGTAGTCTTCTGTGTCCATTTAGGCATTTACAATTATAAAAGTTCTGCTTCAAGCCCATAACACTGCAAAGTAGCTTACAAGACAGTCTGTGCGAGGTGAGAGCTCTTCTGCTAACTAAATTGACAGAATCTTTTCTACAACCTTGTAAAGCAGAAGATACGGCGGTTTGAATAATGGGCTACCTCTCTTTTATTTAGTTACAAAGCTGAACGTTCATACAGGAGCCAAAAGGCATACTTTATCAGTGGATCTCTAGATTTGTAAAGGGTCCAATTGGAACCCCCTCAAAATTGAATACATAATAGGCTATTAGTGGTATAGGGCATAATTGAGCGGTAAACTAGTAATAGCAAAATATATATATATATATATATATATATATATATATATATATATATATATATATATATATATATGCCGGGTAGAGTGTCCTCTTTTTGGATTTTCAGAATATGGTCGAACACTGACATTAACACTAATAAAGAGCAAGGGTTTCAATAAAAAATTTGATTATAAAAAAAAAAAGAGCAAGGGTTTTTTAAGCAAATGAATACTGACCGGTGGATGACCGATGACGTCAATGTGACAATTCTTCTCACTGTCTCTAATTATCTTTTGTGCTTTGTAAAGTTCAAAGCCATCATTTGGAAAACGTAGAAAGTGAAGAAGGTAAGGAAGTAGACAAAATTTTAGAGATGGCCATGGAAATAACAACAATAATTACACTTGACTTTTAAAGCAATTTTGGAAAATGGAAATTGCTCTCTCTAAGCCTTCCCTCTCTGCTTTCGTACTTACCGGTACTTAAAAAAAAGAAAAAGTTCAAAGGGATGAGGACAAAATCTCCCTCTATTTTATTCATGGTAATATTATTGACCAGTCCTTTTGTCTGTGGCAAAAATATATTTTCAAGCCCAGGGGTTGATGACCCCTGATCAATGATGTAAGTTTGATTTGTGCAGTGCTGAGATTCTTTTCACTTCAGTCTACATTTCAAAATCATCCTTCACCCTTAAATTCAATTAATTCTTTCAATGGACTAAACCTTGTTTTATTTGATGGCCGTCCTGCCCTAGCATTTGGCCTTTGTGCCCTAAAAAAAATTACACCACCCAAGGCCAAATGGCCGTGCCCCTAAAACGATGAAATTCTAGGCCTGGTGGAGACCGTCTCAAAAAACTGAATCAACGTGAAACTTTCTGGATACATTCCTTAGACGCTCTAACCCCTCCTGGTTTAAATGAGGACATAGACTTCATGTGTTATCTATAGTGTGTTTGGGTTTCTATCTTATCTTATATGATGCACAATGTTTATTTCTGTGTTTGCTTTTTCTTTTGGATTTATTTGATTATTATTGTTGGCATGTATTTTCTTTATGTATTTTTGTTATTTGTTATATAATTAAGACTTTTTGAGTATATCTCCTGCATTTGCAGTGCAGGTTCATTCTGTCTTGCTCAGTAGGCTGCTGAGGGTGTGTAGGTGTGCAGGCAACACAATCAGTGTGCATGCACACACACACTTGCATAATTTGGGTGTGCCGTGATTACAATGGTCATTAATTGCCTGTGTATTAGTAACATCACGTGAATAGCCACTATTTAATGGATATGTATGTCTGGTGCTCCAGTTCTTTGCCCTGATGAAGACCGCAAGGTCGAAACATGTAGGTTTTTAGACAATAAACTTTGTTTTATTTTAAACTCCTCGAGTGCTCGGATCTCATCTCTTTTCTACAAAGTTTTTATCCCACTGATCCTAGAAGCACCACTTACACACTTTTTTACTATACGATTTTATCTCCCTTGAGCACCCGGTTATTCTCTGCTTTTTGGTCTATCAAAAGGTATTAAAGACCTTTTCATGGCACAAAGAAACAAAACAGACGGAAATTTGGAATGGCTGCTGTCTCCTTCATCCATTAGCTTTGAATAGATTTTGCCCATTTTCTATCTACTCCAGCCACTTGAAGCCACTGTATGATTCATTTGTCCTCTGTCCTCTGTACGAAGGTCTAACTCTCCACAATTGATGAATGCAAAAACCTTCATACGAGCATGCATGTACTTCACCTTGCCAGGGAGTCATATTTTAACTCCGGACCCCCCCCAACGAGCACTAAAGTTGAGGCATTACATTTTGTATGCACTGTTCTATTGTGAAAATAGCAGATCTATACTGTACATGCTCACTACGCCTTGCATTGTGTATTGAGCAGATCAGCTATTTTCACAATTCCTGCCTCTAATATTTGACAATTTGGCCAATGTTTAATTTGTGTGGTTCTCAACCTTTTCAGGCCACAACCCCCAAAATAATCATATTTTAACTGATTATGTATAGTCTGGTATCTCTTCTTGAATTCCCACTTTTATATCCAAGGTATAAAATAGGGCTAATGTGGTTTGTGTATGTTTTATAATATTATAATTTACATCTGCAAAGTAACTAGTAACTAAAGTTTTTAATTAATTGTAGTGCAATATTTGCCTCTGAGATGTAGTGGAGTAAAAGTAAAAGTACTGAAAACTGGAACTACTCAAGTAAAGTACAAATACCTCAAAACTGTACTTAGGCACAGTACTTAAGTAAATGTACTTACTTTACACCAGCCATGCAAACAATTTACTGGAGTTCTTCAACAGCAAAACACAGTCAAAACTCTACAGGAACCAGAGTCACACAAGCAGCACTGGGATTACTGCTCACAGTAGTTGTTTTCAGTGAGATCTGTTAAGATACAGAAACTCAGCTTATTTCTTTCTATATCTATACTATAATTTTGCGAATGTCTGACTGAGTGAGTGAGTGAGTGAGTGAGTGAGTGAGTGAGTGAGTGTCTGTCTGTCTGTCTGTCTGTCTGTCTGTCTGTCTGTCTGTCTGTCTGTCTGTCTGTCTGTCTGTCTGTCTGTCTGTCTGTCTGTCTGTCTGTCTGAAACAGCGTTTCTCCTCAGTGGCTGGAGCAATTGATCTGAAATCGCATCACAATTAGCATATGAACACACCTGACATAACTGTGAAGCCCGTTTGTCACTTTCACAAATCGTATGCTGTATATTAGCATTTTTATGGTGTATCTACTATCTATTCTGCATCTAGCTTGAGGCTAATCAATTCTGCATCTAGCATGAGGCAACATGTTTAACCAGCTCTGTGTGTGTGTGTGTGTGTGTGTGTGTGTGTGTGTGTGTGTGTGTGTGTGTGTGTGTGCAGGCGGGTGGGCGGGCGGGGGGGGGGGGGTGTGGGGGGTGTGGGGGGAGGGGGAGGGGGGGGGGGGGTGGAACACAGTATCTCTGTAGCCATTAAACGAAACGGGTATTTCTTACATTGATGCGCCTACATATTATCATGCAAACACCAGTTAAAGTTACTTTCCATCCCTCATATACTGTGTGCACAGTGCACATCCCATAACCCACACACTGCACATCATTTCGGAGCTCATATCTTTGAACGGGTAAGGGCTAGTTTCAATAAACTGAGCAGGAGCTCTCTCAGGCTGTCTCCAATCTACAGAGGATCCGTGCAGAATGACTGGAGGAACAACGCACACGCGTCCTCTGCTGGTCAAAATGTGCATTGGAGTTGAATAAGACCACCCTTTAGTGACAGCAAAATGCATTTAGAGTTGTCAAATTCCCTACCCGAACCCAACATTTAGGGTAGGGTAGGGCCTAAAATGTATGCTAATTAGTTGGGCTGGGTAGGGCCTCGGGCTCAATGAAAAAAGAAAATACTTGTCCGTATAGAACTCTTAACATGCATTGATGACACCATGAAACGACAGAATAAGAATTAGTGACATCATATATGGGTTATACACTATAGTTACTTTGTGACAACAATTACACTACAACATTTTCAAGATTTTGCACAAAAAAGAAAAACGTTCAAAAATAGCAGCGGCTGCGACCTTGTGCACTGCTATCTCTGAATAGCCAAGGGACCCCCTGGAACCCCTCCAAGGACCCCTGGGGGTCCCCAGACCCCACTTTGAGAACCACTGGCCTATTTAGGTGCAACCAGATTGTCAACCTGTTTGAGAGGACCCCCCAAGCTGACATTCATTAGACCAGGTTTTCCCAAAGTGGCACCCCAGGGTGCCGTGATGCCAGCCCAGGGATGCCTCAGGAATCGGATAATCTGATAACATTTGGAATTCATCAATATCACTATCAATATCACTTCACTATGCTTTAGTAAAACAGACCTGATTTGCGGCCAACTCTCTTCACCAAAAAGTAGCAGTATACAAGCTCACTATACGCGTCACGTTGTGAGAACTTGTGACGCGTTGTGAGCTTGTAGATCTGCTATTGTTGGTGGACAGGGTAGGGATGCCGGGGTTCGAATGGTTAAATGCCAAGAATAAAGTTATTTTCAGATATTTCCACGTGACGTATGCAGCATAGCCTACCGTATCTCAGACAGCTGGAAAGGTTAAGTCCCATAATATGATGTAAGAGTCTAATAATTAACAGCTAATTCAGGGGTGCCGTGGATGAAAAAGTTACTTACAGGGGTGTCCTGAATCAAAAAGCTTTTATAAACCGCTGCATTAAACTACCGGACCACACCATTTGATAGGATCATCTCTTGAGAACCCTATTTTCTTAGACACGGCCCCCAAATCAGACCATTTTGTTTTGACTGGCCCAGCACTTTATTTAACGCTTCCTAATTATGCCAGGGACAGACAGACAGACAGACAGACAGACAGACAGACAGACAGACAGACAGACAGACAGACAGACAGACAGACAGGCAATGGTGTAATTGAGGGGTCAGCAACCTTTTTGAAAGTGCCATGTTTTTTATTTTCTAGAGAGTCAGTGTGCCATGTCAGACATGACAGACTTTTTAATGACACAAAATGTATTTTGATCGGAGATTAGATTAGACTCAGAGCAATAAACCACCTATCTCCCCGATTCACTCCCCAGTCAAAGTTCAGAATTTTAATGAATGTATAATTATGTGCAGGATGTAATTTGCTGTAAATTAGGTGACTTCATTTAATTGACCATGTTTAAAACAATATTTGATTTGATTTTAAAATAAAAATCCTCTCTCTCTAACTTATGCCAGTGTGCCAATGATCACCCTCCCCTGTAACAATGTTGGCACCGGTGCCTAAGGTTGCCTTGCCTAAGGCAGGAGGCAGCCAGAGTCTAGTTTAGGCCTACTAGGCTAGGCCGCTATAGGAAGAAGTAGGCTACTCCTATATGTTTTACTTGAGTAAAAGTACAAAATATCTGCATCAAAAGTAGGCTATACCAAAAGTAAAAGTGCTCGTTGTACAGAATTTCCCATTTCACAAGTTCAAGATGTAGGCAGATCTACAAGCTCACAATGAATGTGTCTCATCGCAACGCTTTTTAAGCATGTTGATCTGCTTGTAAAATGGTAAAAATATATAGGGCTGAAGTAGTTGTAATAATAATCAAAATCTACAAAGTAACTACCGGTAGTAACTAAAGTTTTAAAATAATTCTAGTGGTGTAAAAGTACAATATTTGCCTCTGAGATGTAGCAGGGTAAAAGTAAAATAGGCTACTGAAAATTGGAAATACTCCAGTAAAGATTCCTCAAATGTTTAAGCAGGCCTACAGTGGGCTACTTCTACTTTGTTACGTCTGAAGGTGAAGTCACCTACATTGAGTAATCAATAGAAAAAAAGTCATTTGGGGGTGAACTACTCCTTTAAAGGACCTACACCATGAATTTTCACTTTTTCTATTTTAAAACCTTTTTTGGGGGTCCCACTGGCACCTTCTATCCTCACAAAGTCCTATTTCTGACCGTTGTGTCTTTCTCTGGTTTTGGGCAGACAGAGATGAAAAGCTTTCCACGGGTTCTCAGAACAGTGCTGTTCTGAGAGTTGACGAGAGTGACGTCACTCTCGGAATCCCGTTTTTTTTTTTCAGAGTAAAAAAATATTTTTTTTCAAAAAAAATTTTTTTCAAAACTTTTTTTTTCCAAAAAAAATGCAATGCAGAGTCAAAAAAATTTTTTTTTCAAAAAAAAAATTGTTTTCAAAACTTTTCAAAAAAAATTTTTTTTCAAAATTTTTTTTTTCAAAAAATCTTTTTTTCAAAAAACATTTTTTTTTCAAAAAAAAATTTTTTTTCAAAAAACTTTTTTTTTTTAAAAACTTTTTTTTTTCAAAAACTTTTTCTTTTTCAAAAAACTTCTTTTTTTTCTGGAAAAACCCCACTAGATGCGCCCCTGAGCAAACAGAGGCCGTTTTGGTATTGCAGCTGGAGAGCCTCATTATAGTAGAGCTAGAACAAACAAAAAGAATGGTCAGAGTGTTTTTTGAGGGTTAAAACCAGTCTAAGACTCAATTTTGAGCATATATTTATACAAAAAATATAGTTTTAAAAGCATGGTGTAGGCCCTTTAAGTTTCCACCACGGGAGGTTACATTCCACGTCGCTTACATCATAGATATATATAAAGGCTAGATAGCTCACGCCCGCTGTTGGCCAATGGGGACTGACGACGCTACAGGTCGGCCATCTTGGGACAGGACCGATCGCCCAGTTTAACATTCATTTCTATAGTGCATGAACTATTTAAATGACCAGAGCTTGCTCAATTTTCAACCTATTTTGAAACGGATTGGTTTGTTATAAACCTAAGAAACGTAGCTACGTTACTGTATACTTAGAATAATTATAACCATGGATTTCCATATGAAATAACATTAAGTATATAGGTAAAGTAAAGCAATTAGCTATACACACTGTATTTATATTGTAAATATAACATGTAATAGTTCCATTATTAGTAATATTTATATTATTTAATACATTATGTATTAAATGTATCAATGTATTTATTTAATATAAAAAACTGTCTCATTTGGCTTATATTTATTTCATATAAAATAGTCTCATGTTGCCATTCTGTAAAATATGAGATTAGAGATGGGGCTTCAAGGTTATTTTATTAAGGACATAACAAAACCAAATAAACCTCTTTTTTAACTAAAATAATACATTTTATTTCAGCACTGCAACTGCAAGTCATTTCCCAATCAGTAACATGACCAATCCTCCCCTCCCTCTGAAATCAGACCACTAACAGCTAGACGAGTACATACATAATATATACCAACTATAGTCATAACAGCAATAATCATGATATATAATAATCTTTTTTTTGTGTGTTAAACCCCATGCTGCACAGGTAGCTTTTGGTGGCCCTTGATATTGAAGTAGGCTACATGCAGTACACCTGTTTGAAGGTTCAATGGACCAATATTGTATTGAACAGCTCAACAATGATCAATGAGGTTGGGGGTTAGACTGGAACTGTTGGGGGCTGTTGAGAGGGCGGTGGTGTGGCAGTGTAGAGAGACAGACAGGATTTACCATCATCCAGTATACCTGTAGCATTAACTGAATAGCAAAATCACAGTGGGTTCCTTTTCTCAGATGGCATTCAGTGCACTACTCATGGGCTCATACGTTCTTGCTTGGAGTCAACTTTAAATGTAAAGCCTAAAAAGGAGGTAAACCAGACTCAAATACATTCATTGGGGGGAAAATGACCCATTATTTAACATCTGCATTACTTACAAGAAGACTACACAATTATAGAATGTAGAAGAATGTTTTATTTGATCATTGTTTGCCTGTTATCTCTCCTATGGTACCAGATCAATACAGCATGGAATTGTGGATGAAATGTTTCCATACATATATATATATATATATATATGTATATATACACACATATATATATATATATATATACATATATATATATATATATACATATATATATATATATATACATATATATATATATATATATATATATATATATATATATATATATATATATATATATATATATATATATACACACAGTATAAACCACTGAGGAACATTGGCTCGAAGCCAAAATTAGGCTTCCGTATGTGCACACAGAGTTTGAGCGAATGGCCTTTAAAAAGGACTGTTTTGGGTAGTCATTTTAGCAATATGGTGCAGCCTCAGCTTAAAAAACAGGGACATAACTAACTTCATCAGTGTATGGTGGTGACTGTCAATGCCTGAGCAAAAACACATCCTCTGAACCTATCCTCCTATCCTATGGGCTGTTTTCATCTGGATTCTGCAGATGCCTGGCGAACGACCCACTCTGCTGCCTTCACCATGCCTTCAGAACAGATGGTATCACCAGACCTCCATTGCTTTTCAGGGTCAGCAGGTGGTAGCTCTTGTCCTTACAGGCAGATTCAGCATCGGTCACAAGGCTGGCCCGGCAGACATCACAGGACAGCTTCTTCAAAGAGCGTCGCACAACAAATCCTGAAATTAGCAGTAGACAGATTATTATAATATTATTAATATTATTATTACCCCAATAAATTTACCCCCATTGATTCCGGAAGGGGACCCAAATGCATTCGTCCCCATCCGGAATCAATGGAGGTAAATTTACTATAATCATTTTTTTGTGAAGAATGTGACAAACACAAAAATAAATTATTGAACTCAAGTCTCCATGGTGTGAATAATCTATATAAAAAAAGTCGTTTTGGGGGTGAACTACTCCTTTAAGGATTTATGTAGGATGTATGTAGGCCTATGTACACTATGTATGTATGCATGTATGCATTAGCCTATGCAAACTTTGAGAATAAGACAACCACAATAAAAGAGTTAAAAAGTGTGTAAACAGGTGGTAGAAATATTTCTAAAAGCCAGGGTCAACAACACTCTTGCAATGTTATTATCTCACAGCTCTGTTGTTCCTGTGAAGCAGAACTTGTATTGTACATAATGATTATCCTAATTATAATATAATATTGTCATATTTGTGGCAGGTGATCCCACAGGTTCCATTTGGATAGGCCTACTCCTTTCATTGGAGCAGCCATAGGCATTAGGCAGCAAAACAATCAGGCATCTTCACAACAGACTTAAGTTCACATACAGTAGCCTAGGCCTATTTCTGTAAACAAAAAGCCAGCAATTCCCTGTATCAATGTATCTAAATGTAAGATATTTTTAACAAACCAAACCGCTTGGAAATCATGTAATTCTGCCTCTCCCACCATTGTAACTTTGCTGTCAACTTTGTAATAAGATATAGGTCTAGCTCACACTCACAGCCTCTTTCTTGTCTCTTAGCCTGCAGCTAAAAAATACAACAATATCCACACAAAGAAATGTAATTTAGACAAAAGATTAGTTGTCATGAAATCGTTATTGGTCTCAGGAAAACCTGATAATATTTGAAAATCTCGATTGTTGTTGTCTTGATGAACTTGTGCAAGCAGCCATGTCACTTAACTATGCTGCATGCTCTTTTTTCGAAATGAAAAGCTTCAATTTCAACATGTCAACCAGCCTGAGCTCATAGCCACGCTAATAATGTTTGTAATAATCCAAACCGTTAGTAAATCGGTCAAGATTTCAGAGAGTAAAGAGTATTTAAGTGTGCAGATCACTCACCTTACAGGCACAATACAACGGCAGGACGCGGGGGATGGTCCTGTCCTAAGATGGCCGCCAGTGAACGACGCCGCCGACTCCGCCTTGCGCCATCTAGCCTTCTTATATATATCTATGGCTTACATACCATGCACAGACACACGCGTCCCCGTGGCAACAAAGTAGCCAGTCGCTGCCTGGACGTCCCCCCAGGCTATGGGATGAAAGATGTTGGTTGTGGGTTTTCTCAGTAGTGTGACGAACTTAACTTTGTCGTAAGAAGACAGGAAGGTGACTTCACTGCTACAGCAACCACTACAACTAAACAACAACAACAACAACAACAACCACTGACACAAGGTTCGTTCGTTTGTTTATTTCGTTGATCGTTTATTATTAGAATAGCCTACTTTGTTTCTTTTATTTTTCGTTCTGGCAGCTGACACACTGCTCTGTCTTGTTGTAACCACGTTGTAGACCTATTAGGCTAACTGGTCCTCCCTACATTTTATAGTTAATCGCTGGATAATCATCTGTCTTTCTTTCTTTTTTAACAACAATTTTCATTATCATGGTAAGTTAGACTACCTATGTACAAGACAAGTGCGTGCTTGCGTGCGACCATGCGTGTTGTTGTTGCATGTCTATCTTGTGTCTTGTCGCTACACTGTCCCTGCCAAGCTTTTTATATTACCTCCACCACACCGAGCAAGAATGGATACGCTACAAATAAAAAGTTAATTTCGAGCCTAGCTTGGTTTGGTTAAATAATTAAATAAATTATTAAGTTAACCTTGATTTTGTAAGATATAGATCTAATTATGCATTTGACCACTGGACAATGTTAGCTATAGTAGGCTATATTTAATCAAATTAATGCCTTGCAGGCTTGCACCATGTTTGTTTGTTTGTTTGTTTGTTTGATTGATTGATTGAATATTTTATTGGTAGTTCTTATAGGAAAAGCCCAGGACAGTAGGCAACAGATAGGCTACAAGGTCTACTAATAGGATTAAAATAGAGTTAAAAAGGTTTTCTGGTGCCTTAGCTGGCGACCACCTGTAACACCCTCAAGGACCCCCTGCCCCTGGTGCCCTGGGGACCCCACTTTGGTCTATAATAGGATTTTAACCCAAGCACTAGGCCTATGGCTTGTTTTCATTGGGGTCCTTTTGTACTGAGACTTTAAATGATAAATGACACATATGCATGCAACAATACTATGTAAAACATCATATCATTTCAGAAATACATAAAATATACTTTCGAGTTCCCGTGTTGACACCATAATGGTGTAATTGTGGTAACTGGTCATAACAGTGTAATGTTGACTGTGGTCAAAGTGGTTAGGCCTACTTAGCCTATAATGCTGGATAGGCAACTTGTCATCATCACTGGTGTAATTATAGGCTTCTATAGCCTGATGAAAGGTTCACAGGAGAAAGTTATCAGTCAACTGCAATGGGGCAAGGTGTGGCAACAGACAAGCCTGACTCTGATAAAGCAAGCAATGTTTTTCTGATAATTACAAGCAAAGAAGGAGGTTTATTGAGGTTAGTTGGAAGGAAGGTTGTAAACATCTTTTTTGGGGAAGTGTGTGTGTGTGTGTGTGTGTGCGAGTGTGTGAGTGTGTGTGTGTGTGTGTGTGTGTGTGTGTGTGTGTGTGTGTGTGTGTGTGTGTGTGTGTGTGTGTGTGTGTGTGTGTCGTGCGTGCGTGCGTGCGTGCGTGCGTGCGTGCGTTAAATCCACACCCACAGTTATTTCATTCTGGCCCAGGTACCACCCTTCTTATATAATAAGTATTAGCTGGGAGACATGTACTGATGTAGCACTGTACACACCCACAGCTGGGCGCAGATCACACAGAATCACTCTCACTCTTACACAACAGTACGTGCACACGGTTCAGAAATGGAAAAAACATTGGGAGTTCACTGGGAGTGTGATTTTGTAGTCCCAATTTCCAGATGGAATTTAGCTGCGAGCATAGAGCAGTGTATCTCAGCAGCCTGTGGGTCAGGGTGTAAAAGATAGGTTACTTACTAGATGTTTCAGGGTCCACAACTATAATAGAGTAACTTATTATATTGTTTCCTTGAGCCACTGCCCTGTAAAAAGTGCCCTCCAGACCACGAATGAAGTTTTCACTATGGTGAAAGAAATTAGAATTAATGCCCATGTCCATGCCATACCTGAAGGCAGCATTCAAGAGCAGTGCCATTTCCAAACTCTCTTGAACTAGAATGCATGCAGCATCTTATGTTGAAATAATTGCCTTCTCTGTGTAGAAATCCAAGCTGTATACGCCACATCTCCATTAATGGCTACCGCTTGATTATCCTTAGTTCGTGTGGCACCAAAAATAGTCCAGGGGTTGACATTAACAGTTGCCTGACTGCCCATGGCAAGTTCACTAGCAAAGACCACACCATCAAACAGAGAACCAGTTTAGTTGCATTTATTGAACATTGTGGCAGAGAAAACGTTGTGACATGAAATGCATTGAGAGAGGGCAGTGCCTTTGTGACTGAAGGCTGCGCCTTAGGAGGCGGACGGATGGTGAAGTGAATAATGGAATGGGGACTGAAATGGGAGTAGGGGTGAATACTGGAGTGAATAATGGAATGAAATGAATACTGGAATGGATGAATACTGGAGTGAATCATGGAATGAATGATAGAATGAATAATGGAATGAATGATGGATTAACCGGCGTGGGTTAACTGGGGGAATGGAGGTTAGGAATGGAGGTGGTTAGTGGGGACGGACATTGGATGGAAGGTATGGAGCTAGGGAGAGTTGGGGAGTATGAATGCTGGAAACGGAATGACGAGAGATGAAAGGTGGGGTGGCAGGTATGAATGGGGATGGCGTGGCGTGTGGCGTGGTGTGGGAGGGCGTGATATGGAAGGAGGGCGAGTGAACCTGGTGGACGTGAGTGACGTATGGGCAGGGTGTAGGAGGGTGGTACTGAGTGGAGCAGAGAGGGCGGGGGAGCGGGGTGCTCGGAGCACGAGCCCTGGATGGTCTGGGAGGGCAGTGCTGAGCGGAGCGGAGAGGGCAGGGGGGGCAGAGTGCTCGGGGCACGAACCCTGGGTGGTCTGGCTATGGGGCTCTGATCTGCTCGCAGCTGGGCCCGAACAGAGTCCCCCCTTAGGAAAGTGTATCTGAGAAAGAAGCAAAGGAAGGTTAGTTACTGTGGATGCAGATGCAAGGAAGGTTAGTTACTGTATATGAGGAGGAGAATGGGGTGGAGGCGGGATGCGAGAACTGAGCATGAAATGCTGCTGGCGAGGCCAGGTTTAAGCAGCGCTTGATTGCTTGGTAGGAGGAGATAAGGGAGGGGTTGTTATCAGTGAGATCTGAGGCAGGTGAGGTAGGGAGGAGGAAGGTAGTTAGATTGGAGCGTTAGGGAAGGTAGGAGGTGGTTATCCGGTGTGGTCTGTACTCCTGAACTTTTGTTGTCTCCAACAGCATTTCACTAGCAAAGACCACACCATCAAACAGAGAACCAGTTTAGTTGCATTTATTGAACATTGTGGCAGAGAAAATGTTGTGACATGAAATGCATTGAGAGAGGGCAGTGCCTTTGTGACTGAAGGCTGCGCCTTAGGAGGCGGACGGATGGTGAAGTGAATAATGGAATGGGGACTGAAATGGGAGTAGGGGTGAATACTGGAGTGAATAATGGAATGAAATGAATACTGGAATGGATGAATACTGGAGTGAATCATGGAATGAATGATAGAATGAATAATGGAATGAATGATGGATTAACCGGCGTGGGTTAACTGGGGGAATGGAGGTTAGGAATGGAGGTGGTTAGTGGGGACGGACATTGGATGGAAGGTATGGAGCTAGGGAGAGTTGGGGAGTATGAATGCTGGAAACGGAATGACGAGAGATGAAAGGTGGGGTGGCAGGTATGAATGGGGATGGCGTGGCGTGTGGCGTGGTGTGGGAGGGCGTGATATGGAAGGAGGGCGAGTGAACCTGGTGGACGTGAGTGACGTATGGGCAGGGTGTAGGAGGGTGGTACTGAGTGGAGCAGAGAGGGCGGGGGAGCGGGGTGCTCGGAGCACGAGCCCTGGATGGTCTGGGAGGGCAGTGCTGAGCGGAGCGGAGAGGGCAGGGGGGGCAGAGTGCTCGGGGCACGAACCCTGGGTGGTCTGGCTATGGGGCTCTGATCTGCTCGCAGCTGGGCCCGAACAGAGTCCCCAAAAGGAGCCATGCATAACAGACGAACACGGAGCGAGCTTGTCACAGGTCGTGTGCAGGGTAAATGGGAGTCAATGCTCCGTTTTACTGTGCCTGAGCGTGTGAATGGGGAGTGAGAAGGAACTGCCTTGTTAATTGTCTCTACGGTGGTTTGGTTGTCTGAGTGGATACTGGAGTGAATGCTGGAGAGAATAATGGAATGAATAATGGAATGAATACTGGAATGAGGACAGAGCGGCTGGTCCATTCTGAACCCCAAAGGAAGCCGCTACAAGCCGAAAAGCGCAAGGCTAGGTCGATGATTATCTGCATATAATCATTCAGCTCCTGCCTGCGGTAGGGGAAAAACGGAACAAATGACGTTCCGGTAGAGGGAGAAAGCCAGGACAAACTCTGTGGGGGAGAGAATGGTGGGGTTAGTGGAGGAATTGAGATCGCGGAGGGTGATGGACACCCCTCCGCAGTCTACGGTCCTGGCCTGGTGGGAGAAAGCAGAGGGTTTGATTAAAGCGGCTAGGTCCACGTCCATGCCCTGGAGGATCTGGATGCGGAGTGTGTTTGACACCGGCATCGGGTTGGCGGCGATGGCCGATGGGGGTACGGGTGCAGGCAGGGCTGGCAGATGGCACGGAGGTGGCAGAACGGCTCCTGGTGTACGGGCGAAGAGCGGAGGCGGCAGTGGAACGGTGAGTGGAGCGTGCTGGGGATGAATGGTGGCTCCGTGTAGGAGTGCTCCTCGGCCCGTGGTGAAGTTCCGCGGGGGTGGGGGTGAGGGCGGGTGGCGGCGCGGTGGTGGTGGAAGTTGCCGAAGTGGTGGTGGCGGTGGTGGTGATGGCAGTGGCAGCGACGGTGGCTCGCTGTCTGTCCAAAATGACTCGGAGGTCGATGGTTGGAGGGATCTCGTCCTCCGAGGCATTGAGCTCCATTGGCTCATCTGGGTCCATCGTAGCGGATGGGTGATGAGAATGGTAGTAGTAGTAGTAGGATGGGTGATGAGAATGGTAGTAGTAGTAGTAGTAGTAGTTTAATGTCGTTTAGGACAGGTTTTTGCGAAAACAAGGTTTTTCTTAGTACGAAGTACTGTTGCGTCGGTTCGCATGCGAGAACTGAGCATGAAATGCTGCTGGCGAGGCCAGGTTTAAGCAGCGCTTGATTGCTTGGTAGGAGGAGATAAGGGAGGGGTTGTTATCAGTGAGATCTGAGGCAGGTGAGGTAGGGAGGAGGAAGGTAGTTAGATTGGAGCGTTAGGGAAGGTAGGAGGTGGTTATCCGGTGTGGTCTGTACTCCTGAACTTTTGTTGTCTCCAACAGCATTAAATAAAACGTTTGGGCAAGTGAAATTTGCTTAGGGTTCCCGACGGGCAAGTGTGTTTGAATGGGGAAGCAACGGTCTTCATTAAATATTATTGGTTGGATTCGTTGGAACAAATATTGGTACTGTATTACAATAGCCAATCAGCCAACAACCCACTCCCTCTCATGGTAAATGGCTTACTTTTCAATATTTTCACCAAAAGTGCCCTTTTAGAAACCTCAGCCCTTGCCTCTCTAACATTCTCTGCACCTGCATCCCTGGATTTCTCCATTTATGGTCAATAGATTAGAAAGTGTGGATCAAAGAGTGATTTGTCTATTATTAGAGGGTCATAGATTTAAGGGCTTTGCACACAGACGCGTTTGTTCGCACGGATAAAACGGACAATTGATTTTTTTAGAAGAAAACAATGATTCTAATCTCTACGACCTCATGCACACCGGCTCCGAATTTGCCGTGGGACAAGTGGCTGCAGCCGTGCCTTTTTTTCTCAATTGAACCCAGTTCGATTTGTGCGTCTTGTCGCATGCGGTAAAAAAACTCCTTTTGGGATCCGCAGCGCCGATTCCGTACAGCATTGCACACCAACTCCAATGCGTTTAATTATGCAGCAAACCGAAAAAACGCAATGGTTGAAAAACACGTCTGTGTGCAAAGACCTTTAGACCTGTTCATTCATAAGATAAATAGCCTCGAGGCATAAGCTGTAACTGTGCTGTGGACACCTGACATCCCTACTAGACTTCCAGAGTAGGGCTGTCAAAATCAGAATAGTCAGGGGATGATCAGAATAGTTTTTTACAACAATTTATTAGGGCTGTAATACATTTCTTAGCGATTATTTTGTCGATTTCTTTTTCGATTAATCAAATAATTGAGAAGAACATTTCATATATTTTTTATATATCAGCAAATGTATGATTCTTTTATAATTACCTAAATCGATTAGTTAGACCACCACATGCAGAAATAGACGATCTACAAGCTCACATTGTGTTGCATTGCAGTGCTTTGTGAGTTTCGATTCTTAGATATTGCAAGGAGTTTGTTGTTGCATCTCCCTCTGACATTGTGTGTGTGTGTGTGTGCTAGGGATGCAAATTATCGATTTACTCAATTAATTAATTTATTAATCAATTAATTGAAATTGATAACCATTAATCGATTAATAGTGGCGAGAAAAAGAACTTCTGGGAACTCAGATTGATCGATTAATTGAGCAGCGTTTTTTAGGACCAAAAGAAAATGTCTTGTCCAAAACCAAAAATAAGCGCAGAAACATAATTGCCTTCATGTATATAACATTAACAAGCCTCAACAAGCTTCACCTGGAAATAGACACACACACACACACACACACACACACACACACACACACACACACACACACACACACACACCTAAGGAGTCTGTCTCATTTCTCTCCAAAAGCCCTTGAATGTGATGGAATATGATTAAGGATTACTGTAATTATGGTAAACTCACATTTGAAACTCACATACCATACCTGGCTGTAACATTCACTAGCCAAAACATTAAATAAATAAATGAATAATCGATTTTAGATTAATTGTAAACATTCCTAGTGTGTGCTAGGGATGTCCATCACGTAGAAACACCATGCATTTGTTTTGTTTAGACCTCTTGAGGTCTTCGTCAGGGTAAGAACTCAAAAGTTCAGTTCTTGCCCTGATGAAGGCCGTAACCGGTTGAACATGTTGGCTGTTCTATTGAATAAAAATGGTTTTAACTTTACTTCCTCTACTCCACATATTTTGAGTGCGCGGATCTCTCCTTCTTTGTTATAGTTAGTATAATTCTCGGTGAGCACCATACACACTTTTAAGACATTTTTAATCTCCTGTGAGCAGTCTGAGCACCCGTTTGGCTTGTTTTTTCATCATTGATTGATTGATTGAGTATTTTATTCGAAAAAAATGGAGAACAGTACAAGTATAGTCAATACAATAAGAAATGTAGTACAGTAGAAGTGCAGTTAAACGCCCTGCCTAAAAGGAGAATCCCAAATAAGTCCTTTTACTGTCTTTTTTTTTACGTCAGAAGTCCTTGGTATTCAATTCATGGACATAACAATTAGCATGCAAGAAAAAAAGAAAAGAAAAGAAAATCATCACAGTTATAAAAACACTATATGTACAAGGTAGGGGATCACATGACAATAACTTAAAACTTAATTTGGTCACGGCTTCATGACGATGAACAATGCGTCACCATGAATTGTGTGGCGTCATAATCAGCACTTATAAACAGGACTTCCTGTAAGTCCGATTCGTTCTGATAAGTAAGTGTTTGAGAAGAAAGAAAGTGAGATTTTAGTAATCAACAGCTATTCTATACCCCAAATCACTATCCACAAGTTTCCCCGGGGGTTTACTGGAGACTATCAGGACCAAACCTCCGGGTTTAACAGCAGACATACAAGCTCACGTCGCGTCGCAGATGCAACCCGTTGTGAGCTTGTAAATCGGCGGCGGAACCTCGATGCAGACGTTTGCGCAATGCACTATGGGGCGTTGGAAACTCGTGGATACGTCTGCCCACTGGTGTGAGAGAATCACAATCGCCCCTGAGACATAGCTTTAAGTAAGTTCACCTCAGCGTGCCTCATCACTGAGATTATAGGTTTTAAGTAAGCCTACTCAGTGTGCATCGACTCGCAAGCTTTTATTAGGTTTGTGCTCGAAGCATATAGCAGTATAGATAAGTCTCCCAACAGGCCTATCTCAGAGATCCTGAATTCGTAAGAGATTCGGAGATTCATAAGAGACTCAAGGGCGTCAGCAGAAACTAGATAGAAATCTAGATCAGATCAGAGAGAGCTCAAGGAACCAGGCCTGGGCTGGCCTCCAGCCTTATACTGTATGTTGTTGAACGCGATTGGTATTCGCATGGCTCATACTCAATATATATTCAATATAAATCCCAATATTGAATCCTTCGCTACACATATTAATATGGAAATTAATGTTAAAGGGCACTTCACTAGGACTACTGTGTTGGTGGATGCTGCCCTCAATCTCTCTCTCTCTCTCTCTCTCTCTCTCTCTCTCTCGCTCTCTCTCTCTCTCTCTCTCTCGCTCTCTTTCTCTCTCTCTCTCTCTCTCTCTCTCTCTCTCCCCCTCCCTCTCGAGCGCACGTGCTAAGGTTGTTGACCAGACTCACCTGCCAGTGGGCTGTGCGTTCCTTCTCACTTACTATGGAATTTCTGATAGCCAAGTGCATATTATGGCCAAAATATTTCAGCTATACCGGTAGGTTTAATACTGCAGTGCAGATATACCGTTGGCTTTGTTATTTAGTGTTAGTGATTATGAGGTCACATTCCAAAACATGGAAACATTCTCAGCAAACTGAACTACTGAACAGGAATTATATCTATTCTATCTGGATTTCATCCATTGTCATGTGTGTACAGAAGCTGTGTGTACAGAAGCCTCCAACGACCTTTCAGCGTGCCTATCGTGTGCTCTGGAGCAAGTGTAGAATTTGAGCTGTTAATTAATAGGCACTGTTAATCAGAAGCCTGGTTGTCTACTCTAAACATACTGAAACTTTTCTTTGTTCATTTGAGGTTCGTCAGTATCACATTCACTACTGACTATTTGCACAAAGTATAGGACAATTCCATCCACGTACCGGTAGAAGACATTGCAACACCTTACACGTTTCCACACGTACATGTTTGGCCCTCATAGCAGTTAACTGTTAACCACTATATCAGACCTGTGAAACTCAGGCAAATTTGGAGTAGTCCGTTTTCCAGACATATGAGCACTTTGACCGTCTGCACATAGTGTGGCAGTAGGCCATGTGAAAGAGTAAAATCCACTGTTTTAATTACTACAGTGGCATTGTATATCTTCAGGCTTTTGCTACAGAACGCCTTGATACCAGCTTCACAAGTGAGCTTCAGGAGTCATGTCAGTACTTATAGAGACCGCAATAAATTACTTAATTTTGTCTCTAGTTAATGGTAAAAATGTCCTATAGCCTATAGCGCTGGCACACAGCGGTGAGATGACATAAGTGGGGCCCTCGCGGTAGGTGTTTACACACAGCAGGTCGTTACCTGCTGCATCCCTTGTCTTCAGTGTTCATTAGTAGCTTTACCAGTATGGTAGGCTAGGGGGGAGAGAGTCGCTAGGAGTCAAAGAATAGAGATAATAACTGGATATGAACATTTTAATTATTATCTCCACTGGGTCGACCAGGCTGGGAGGTTGAAATTATGTTTTCTTTGTATAAGCACTCTCTAGAGGCCAAGAAACAATGTTTGCCATGATTGTTTTACTTTTATAGCGCCACCAAGAGGCTGACTAATGTAAAAAAATATATTACTCCTTCCGATTTTATCCAAATTTCATGCACATTGGTACACATGATCCATATATTCATGTGATCTGTTAGATTTGTCATATTCCATCCTGTAAGATTGACATCTACATTTTTCAAATCAGCCTCATGGTGTCAAGTCTTGACCTATAACTGCACACATCTGCATAAAACGTTGTATTGTGAATAGACCTAGGACAAATGTTGATAATCACTCCAATCAATACCAAACAATGCATGCCCAGAACAAACATTCCTGACCTGGCTGGCAGAGACCTGTGCATGGAAGAGCACTTTTTCTATTTATTTAAATTTTTTATCCATCATTACTAGAGGGACATGCTGGATTATGACATTCCCCAGTCATTGCTAAGCGCTGTGTTCCACATGAAACGGGTACCGAGCACAGTTGTACTGCACGTGATTTTTGTTTGTGTGTGTGTGTTTGTTGAGCCATGCATGAACCTAATATCCCTCTTGGGACAAAAGAGAGAATTAAGTGATCTTAAAGGACAACTTTGTTTTTTTACAACAAAGGTGCATGCCCCCAACCTGGGGGCATGCATGCAAATCAAAATAGTTGAAATCACTAAAACGATAGAAAGAAGTAAATGAAAACATTTTAACTATCATCTTTTCTTTTCTCTAATGACTATCTAAAATATGATTCACAGAAAGGTTCGCTCTACTCATATTTACTTTTAGTAGCTCTTCTGGACAGCTTCAGGCAGGGTTCCTGGGTGCGGAATCGGATGAATCAATGAAGAAAGGTATAAACCGCACTCGCTTAATATTCTTAAGAGTCTTCTTTATTAAAGATGCTGAGATGCAGCAGCAGTATTGAAGTCAAACAGACGTGTTTCGGCCCTAGGCCTTCATCAGTGTAACACTGATGAAGGCCTAATAAAAGGCCTAATAAAAAAGACTCTTAAGAATATTAAGCGAGTGCGGTTTATACCTTTCTTCATATCTAAAATATGAACCCTTGTTGTAAAAAAACAAAGTTGTCCTTTAATGGAAGAAAAGGGTGTGTGAGTGTGACTGTTTAGTTTCCCCTCTGAACTGATGTTGTTTGTGCTCTTCGTATGGAGTACATAGGTTTACCTAATGCCTAATTACCTATATACGGTATGTTCCGTTGTTTATATATTGCTAGCACACTATGGGCCCTATTTTTTGCCTTTCAGGGGTCTTCAACAGGGCTAGGGGGTCAGCGGGGATACTGAAAAGCAGTCGCAAGGACATGTTCCGTTCGTGGCCCTGCAACAATAATCGTTTTAAGAACACTTTTATTCCCTCCGCCATTAGACTGTCTTTTTAATTCAATGGCCAGCTGCTAGACCTGGACTACTAATTCGTTTTTTAGGCCTATGCAATGGACTTTTTATTATTATCCCCATGGTTACCTTTTTAAATGCTTTTTAATGTTTTTATGTGTATTCACTCGCTGTTTTTAACCCGTGTCCAATTCCTCTTTTGATGTTGTGTTTTTAACTAATATGCCTGTATGTAGCTATGGGATATCTGAATTTCCCCTCGGGGATCAAATCAGTTAAATAACCGCTAACCGTTAAGAAAATGTGTTAAAAATGCGCTATTTAAAACCAATTTTTCCCCATAATAAAGTGCCATATTTACACATTAAAAACAATACAACGAGGATAAACAAGAATACAAATGTTTTCAATAAGAAATGTGTTTTTGCAAAGAAAACGGTAGGATTGAAATAATCAGTCTGTAATGTGACACGGCTGTGCTGTCGCATAACAGCAGCAGCATGCAGCGAGAGGCTCACACGTCGCTTCAAGTAGATCGACTCTTTCCCCCCACTCCTCTGAGTTTGTTGTGTAGAGCAATAACTGGAATGGTTGAAACATTGGTTAAGAAGTGTGATGTCCATTTCATTCATTATCTCTCTCGCCCGTGTTGCTGATGAAACGATCATTGCGAGTCTGTGAGCTTTGTGTTATTTTCGCATAGCCTACTCTGTAACCAAGACGTTAACGTTCCACCCGTCATCAACATGTAACATTAGAAAGTTGTGTTTTAAGCTCTTCTTAAACGGGATTCATGTGACGGGGGTCTGTTTTGGAAAATCCAATCGGAGCATTTGTTTCCTCAGTCAGTGTGTACGATTCCAAATCAAGCGTCGCAGACTCGCACTCTCGCAGCTGCATGAATGGATGTCACACAGACATTGGTGTCCAGGGTTTACACAGAAATGTGTGACCCTAGCGCGTACAGTTGCATGGTTGATGACTTGATGTTAAATAGACATTGGTGTACGGGGCTTTTGGTGTCACACGTGGGTTGCTTTTCTTTTTTAGTTTTTCTTTTGGTCACCATTAACCGTTAATGCTTACCGGTAACCAATTCCTTATCGGTTAAACGGTAACGGTTAACTGTTGGCTATCCCTAATAGATAATAACTGGATATGAACATTTTAATTATTATCTCCACTAGGTCGACAGGCTGGGAGGCAGAGATTATGTTTTCACCTGGTCTGTGTGTATGTCTGTGCACAGCAAATCCCAGACACCACTGGACTGATCAGCATCAAACTTTGCATGCACACTCCCAGTAAGCCAAGGAATTTCAAATCAGCTTCATGGTGGCACCATACCAGGCTGCTTTATGTTTTGGCTTATTAAGCCCTTATCAGAGTCTGCTGTGAAGAGCCTATCACCGCAAATTTTAGGTGAGCTATCCACCTAAAGTGAGAAAACAAGTGGAGGCCATCATAGTCAGTCACGGTGAAGTCCTATCACTGTGACTGACTGGTCTAGATCGACCAATCAGTGAACGGGGTGATGGGCCGATCTGTTTGATAGTAAAAACAGAGAGATGTGTCGGGGTTCGCGGTGGTTAGCTCTTCACCGCAAGTAATGACGTAATGTTGTAGTTTTATGACTTAAAAAGACTACACCGCGGTGGATAGCTTATCACCGCGGTGCCTATAGGGGCTTAACTCTTGGAATCGTACTACACGTAGTAACGTGCACCTACAGTAAGTATATTGATGGCTGCAACCCACGACTTACACACTACACAGCCCTAGCTAGTCAACCCAGCCTGGTTACTTGGACACCTTTCTGGTTTGTTGGTTGAAAGGCATGGCCGAGACTATGTTTTGTGCCCTTTCCGCCGTCCGCCGTCTGTCCGTGCCCGTCTGTGAACAGCCAATCTCTGGCACCGTTGGCACGAATGCAGCGAAACACACACACAGTCGCACACTCCCTGGGTGCCAGAGCAGAACCTCACATGGACCTGTTATAATGACACCAGGAGACTTGAGTTAATAAAAAGAAAAGAAAAAAAGACAGTAGGCTACTCCTACAGATTTTGTCTGAACATCACGGAAATGGGTATACAGTATCTCTATATCTATATTCATTTTCATATTCCATCCTGATTGGCTAAGTTTGGCTTCCAAAGTTTGTAGAAGTGCTCCGTTTTTTAACAAAATGATTCAAATCATGAACACAGTGTGCGATTTCTGTGAAATTCTACACACACATTCCCACTAGACAGAGGAAGAAATGCCACTTGATGCCACTCTATAGAGGCCAAGGAACAATGTTTGCCATGCATGTTTTACATCTGCCTTTTATAGCGCCACCAGGAGGATGACTTATGTAAAACTCATTTGATATTACTCCTTCAGATTCTATCCAAATGTCACGCAAATGAGTACACATGATCTCTATAGTCATGTGATCGATACAGATCTGTTAGATTTTTCATATTCCATCTTGATTGGCTAAGATTGACATCTACATTTTGCAGTACACCTGATCTCTATAGTCATGTGATCGATACAGATCTGTTAGATTTTTCATATTCCATCTTGATTGGCTAAGATTGACATCTACATTTTGCAGGGGTGGCCTGTTATGTGAACAAAATGTTGCAAATCATGAACGCATCGTTCGATTGCGGTGAAACTGTGCACACACATTACCACTATATTGTTTGGCTAAGATTGACTATCTAAAGTTTGCAGAGCCTACATATCATTCTTATCCAATCTTTTCATCACCATTCAACCCTCAACATCTACACACCTTGATAATCACTCAATACCAAACAATGCACGCCCACAACAAACATTCCTGATCTGACAGAGACCTGTGCTTGGAAGAGCGCTTTTTCTATTTATTTATTTTTTATTTATTTTTTAGGGTTAGGGTTAAAAGAGGGTCATGCTGGATTGTGACATTTCCTAGTCTTTGCTAAGCGCTGTGATTCACATGAAACGGGTACCGAGCACAATTCTACTGCACGTGATTTGTGTTGTTTGCGTGTGTGTTGAGCCATGCTTGAACCTAATATCCCTCTTGGGACAAAAGAAAGAAGTGATCTGAATGGAAGAACAGGGGGTGTGACTGTCGGTTTCATTCCCCTCTGAGGTGATGTTGTTTGTGCTCCTCGTATTTGGGAGGTACATATAGGTGTGCCTATAATGTACTGTATGTTCCGTTTGTATATATTGCTAGCACACTATATGCCTTAGTAAGGTCAGTCTTTATTTACATGCACACTGTGGCCCCTTGTTTCAGAACCCTACAAGTTGGGGGGGAAAAGGGGACTGAGTGACGTATGGGGCATTTAGTGGTGGTGTTGCATTTGGTGCAATACGTTAATTCAGTCTGTTCAGTGTGTGACCGATGACATATTTTTGGGTCTAATGCCGATCCAGATTTTGGAGAGTAATAGACCACACTTGTTCGAAAAAACAATTAAAGTTTGTTTGAGAAAAATTCGCTTAAAAATATATCTTTTTGATGCATTTCTGTGTGTAGAACCCTGTTTTAAGGTAACCCTGAGAGTATGAAAATTACCATCATTTTTACACTGAGAGTTAAATCAGGATAACAGGTTTTAGTGTGCATGCGTGTATGTTTACTTATGTCCGTGCACGTGAGGGAGTGTGTGTGGCATGACAGGGAAGACATTTCTGCTCTGCTGAAACATTTGTTGATGTTTAATTTGACAGTGATGGCTCTTGGATTCATTTGTTGTTTATTAGGAGAGAGCAGCACACTCAATAGAAGGCTCCAGAGGAACCATCGTAGTCATGGAGACAAAACCTCAAATTCAGCCAGTGGCCAAGAGAGGCTATACACAGGTGACACGCAACCCACACACACTCATTCTAGTTCTAGCCACGGTCAGCGGCAACTAAGTCGGACCTGAACAAATAGCAACTTGTTCAGAACCATCGTTGTTCAACACGCAGTAATATTGCATATTATTTGCATACACGCCTGTCCTGGTTTTCTGTCGAACAAAAATCGTTGGAGTCCCCTTAAGTTCTTCAGAAACATAATTTTAAATCAAACAACAGATTCATTTTACACAACGCAGTTACTAGACCAGGACTAGACCTCCTCAAACACACAATTATTTATAGATCTATATCATTCTGGAATTTGTTACCGTCTCACATTGATCTCACACAAAATAAGTTATCATTCAAGATAGCTTTAAAGACACACTTGTTGCAGCTGACCACATGACCGAAATATTAAGCTTATCGTCACTGTCGGGCAGAAACCTCGTATCTCCACGTTTCAAATTTGTGAATTGTTTTGCCTGCTTCATCACAAAAGGCTGTCGCACAAAAGTAGTGAAAACAGCAGATCTACATGCACACAACGCGAGGCGTTGTGTGCTTGTAGATCTGCTGTTTTCACTAGTTTAAATCATTGTTAAAATGATAAATACAAAACAAACGGTTTTGGACATACAAGGTTTCCACCCGACAACGACGATATACTGTATTTCTTCTTTTGTCTAATGTTTTGTAATGATGTATTTTCATGTTTTTACTGTATATTTTTATGCATCTTATATGGTTAGGGTTAGGGTTAGGGTTAAGGTTAGGGTTAGGGTTAGCTAATGGGGATCCATTCAATAAACAATAAGCTAAATTGTTGATTTGCTGGTCTTCTTCAGCTCTTGTCATATTCCTGTGATGACCAAAGCACCTTTTATCCTTTGTTCTCATTCTGTGTCCAGGGCTGAGCTGTGGAGGCCAGGATACCTGTTGAGAGCAAGTCCTCAAGCCACAGCCACAGCCTTGACAACACAGGTAAGCAAGGAAACGCATGAGGACTTGGATAAGAATGTAGTAGCCGTCAACATCAAATCATTTCTTCCATGTAACAAAAATGAATGAGTGTACAAATGTAACCAAATGGATCCGAGTGTGCACCTGCCAGTGTTCTGAGGAGATGAGAACTCTATGGAACAACACTGTATGTTAATGTCACTTATTACATGGCATGGTTGAATGCTTGTGATTGGTCAATTGCAATATTCAGCTCAGCAGTCTTGTTATTTATCGTTAGCAGATCACTATGAATAACAGGCCAACAGTGTAGTATTGTGGAATTCTGGATCAATCGGTAATCGATGAGGCAAATAGGAGACCAGACAATATTCTAGGTCATGATATCCTGGGGGGAGGTACAATAACACTCATGTCAGTGGTACGGTAGTTCTGCCAAGAGCAAAGAGCACAGAGCAGAGATCACAGTTATTCTGTAGCTGCTTCAAGGATGAGCTGAACAATAACAAGATAGGCTGTAAAATAAACAATAGCTATCAGGCCTAGTGGAGACATCTAGGCTCTTACTACCAAATACAGTGATGTTACTAGGTTTTCAATGTAATGGGTCCCGGGACCCACAGGTGGTCATTCAAATGGGTCCCAGAAAAGTTGTATGAGTCCTCAATACAATGTTTTCGAGCGCTGTGAGCTTGCAGATCGGCTATTTTCAAAATGTTTGCCTATTTCTTATATTTATTTTACAATTTGGCTAATGTTTGAACTTAGAACTACTAAAACTACTAAAACATGTGCCCCTAATGAATTTGGGCGCGCAAAATGGCGTCGGACGTTGGTGGAATCAAAACATTGGCGTTTCTATCGCCTGTTTAAGACTTTCTACGTGGATTTTATTTGTGTTAACGTAGGGTAAAGTAGGATGCTTTCACCCATGAACAATGGTGGTGTCTGTGGAATTTTAAAATGTTTTTCTTTTACCACAACCCGGTAAATTATTTTGACATGGACTCCAATGGAGGCGCATCCCCGGGACCCCAGGACCATGACATGAATGAGTCCCTGGGCGACTTGAATGAGTTTTTGATGCGGGATGCGCACGTAATGACATCACTGAAATATCATAATGTACTTTATTGTAGAGGTATTATACTGTAGGTGATGGTAAATATAAAGGTTAGATATAAGCAGCCATATCATTTCTTCCTCAGTGGGAACTAGTCTGTGAACGGACATACTTCAGCAGGGTACATGCAGGATACATACTCAACTGTATATACAGTATCGGAGGGAAAGAGAGAGATGATACAATAAACTAAGGACAAAACAGAAGGAGGAATGTTGTCTGTCCTGTTCAACAGCATTGCTGTGGAAAACACTTAATACCGTATGTGCTGCCAACTAATGTTTCTTCCAAAAACATTACTGTTACAGGAAATAGTCTGTGGGCGGTGGTCTGTGAAACGAGAACACAGAACAAAAGATAGTGTCATGTTCCTCCCCATAGCGTTATTAAACCATAACGTGCCCATTTTCATCTCAACAGTTAATCCTTGGTGTCTATTTTACACAACACTGAGCTGTTCTAATATATAATTTAAAAGTAAAGAAAGGCAATGTACGCACACAGTATGGTATTGTCCTGTGCTTTATATTAGCCCTTATTCAATAAACAAGGTTTCACACGGTGGGAAGGAAGGGATTCATCAGGTTCATCCTGGGAGAGACGTTTGTTTGTTTGAAAAGTGTGTGTGTGCGCGCGTGTCTGTGCATGCACAATGGGTGCAATTCCCGTTCAATACCAAAAATAATCATTAGACTAATAACAACAATAAATGGTGTGGGTTTTTAATTGTGTGTGTGTGTGTGTGTGTGTGTGTGTGTGTGTGTGTGTGTGTGTGTGTGTGTGTGTGTGTGTGTGTGTGTGTGTGTGTGTGTGTGTGTGTGTGTGTGTGTGTGTGTGTGTGTGTGTGTGTGTGTGTGTGTGTGTGTGTGTGTGTGTTGGGTCAGGTGTCTCCCATTAGAAAACGTTTAGGATATAACCAGTTTGTCAAGACCTGAAGCTGTTTAAGGACTTGCAACAGGCGTGGGAACATGAGATCTAGCAAAGCTTAAAAGCTAAACCACACACATCTCAGATCAGAACCCACTGACTGGCACACTTTAGGAAACTGTAGTAAAATACAATGACTAATGTAAGATTAGCAGACTGTTATGTTCTAATAATAGAAGGCACGTTACTCATTCAGGTGTTAATGGTTATCTAAATATAACAAAGTCTAGCATCAGGCCACATTTTGTAGTAATTAGTGTTGATTTCGTTGACTGAAACTATCTATCTATAAATGCGAGAAGTCTCTGCGTGTGTGTGTGTGTGTTTGTAATCCGCGTATCTCGAGAACCGTTCGTCCCACCGGCTTCAGATTCGGCACGCGCGTTCCCCGCCGCGGCACGGAGTGCAGTGCCGGGTCTCGACCCGACCCGACGCGCGGTTTTCCCAAACCGGCGCGAAACGTTCGGAATCTCCTTATGCGGGGTTGATTGTTGACATCAGGCTGTTTCTGAGGAAATCGGCGAAAGCTCTGACTCATTGTGACATCACTTCATAAAAGGCTCTGACATCACGTACGCCACATGAGTCAACAAAAAATCTCTGTGAGTGTGTATGTATGTAGGTAATCCACGTATCTCGAGAACCGTTCGTCCCACGGGCACGCGCGTTCTCCATATGGGCATAAAATGAATGCCCCCATATGAGAACCGTTCGTCCCACGGGCACGCGCGTTCCGTCCCACGGGCACGCGCGTTCTCCATATATGGGCATAAAATGAATGCCCCCATATATGGGCATAAAATGGATAAAGGGACACAGACAGACAGATTCAGAGATCTCCGAGAACCGTTCGTCCCACGGGCACGCGCGTTCCGTCCCACGGGCACGCGCGTTCTCCATATATGGGCATAAAATGAATGGCCCCATATATGGCCACGGCACGGAGTGCAGTGCCGGGTCTCGACCCGACCCGACGCGCGGTTTTCCCAAACCGGCGCGAAACGTTCGGAATCTCCTTATGCGGGGTTGATTGTTGACATCAGGCTGTTTCTGAGGAAATCGGCGAAAGCTCTGACTCATTGTGACATCACTTCATAAAAGGCTCTGACATCACGTACGCCACATGAGTCAACAAAAAATCTCTGTGAGTGTGTATGTATGTAGGTAATCCACGTATCTCGAGAACCGTTCGTCCCACGGGCACGCGCGTTCTCCATATGGGCATAAAATGAATGCCCCCATATGAGAACCGTTCGTCCCACGGGCACGCGCGTTCCGTCCCACGGGCACGCGCGTTCTCCATATATGGGCATAAAATGAATGCCCCCATATATGGGCATAAAATGGATAAAGGGACACAGACAGACAGATTCAGAGATCTCCGAGAACCGTTCGTCCCACGGGCACGCGCGTTCCGTCCCACGGGCACGCGCGTTCTCCATATATGGGCATAAAATGAATGCCCCCATATATGGGCATAAAATGGATAAAGGGACACAGACAGACAGATTCAGAGATCTCCATATATGGGCGTGAAATGGACGCAAATAGACAGATATCTCCATATATGGGCATATATGGGCAGACGTACGCCACATGAGTCAACAAAAAATCTCTGTGAGTGTGTATGTATGTAGGTAATCCGCGTATCTCGAGAACCGTTCGTCCCACGGGCACGCGCGTTCTCCATATATGGGCATAAAATGAATGCCCCCATATGAGAACCGTTCGTCCCACGGGCACGCGCGTTCTCCATATATGGGCATAAAATGAATGCCCCCATATATGGGCATAAAATGGATAAAGGGACACAGACAGACAGATTCAGAGATCTCATACGGCATAAAGGGACACAGACAGACACACAGACAGACGGATACAGAGATCTCCATAAATGGGCATAAAATGGACGCAAATGGCATATATGGGCATAAAATTTACGCAGAATCACAAAGATCTCCATATACGGGCATAAAGGGACACAGACAGACAGATTCAGAGATCTCCATATATGGGCGTGAAATGGACGCAAATAGACAGATATCTCCATATATGGGCATATATGGGCATAAAATGGACCCAGAACTATATCTGCAGTGATCTCCATATATGGACATAAAATGGACGCTGACAGACAGACAGATAACAGATATCTCCATATATGGGCATAAATGGACACAGGCAAACAGATGGTCAAAACGGGTCCTATGACAACAGGTATAATGGGGTTTGCATTAAAGGGCGGGGCATTCATTCCCTATTTACGTTGTTCCGAGTTGGCCAGGTCGCCGACTAGACGCTGGGCCGCCCGAGTAATGATAAATGTCTGTAGACTACCTTTTTTCACTGACAAACAAAATAGAAACTAAGCTATGATGTCTAGAACTAAGACTAAATATACTGACAATAATAAACTATACTAAAATATTAGGGAGGGACTAGTGTAGAAGAGATCCAGTGGAACTAAAAGACAAGTCATTTTATGTTTGGTCTGAAAATAAAAATAGCAGATCTACAAGCTCACAACATGTCGCGCTGCAATGCATTGTGAGCTTGTAGATCTGTTTTCAGCAAGCGTTTCAAAATACATTTTAGCTGACAAAATCAACTGTATATTTAGTCAAATAAGACTAACTCTAAAATTCCCAGATGACAAAAATATGACTAAAACTAAATGAAAATGTATTCAAAAGTCTATGACTAAAACTAAATCAAAGTTTGCTGTTATAAACAACACTAACCTCTAGTAATATTTCCTCTTTTGCAGGTGAATGGACAAACAACAACGAGCATCCATGCCAGTCTGCAGTGGCCAAGATGGCGTCCTTCACCCCCATTCAAACATTAGCATTATAATGTCTCCCAAACAACACTGAAGGACTGCTTTATACAAAATAATCTCAAAGGAAAATATAAGAGGCATTCTGAAGGGTTGAGACTCCGGATTATTGTGTGGAACTGTTGGACCATTTCTGTGTAAATGTCCTCTACTATGGTGTCAGTTTTCTCCCCACACTGGGGTGGACGTCTCAGACGGAGTAAGAGGGGCCAACAGGCGACCACAGGGAATTCACAGGAAGCGCCAGGGGCCCCCGCCGTCTCTCCGGCAAACACTGTACATGAACAATTTCTGAGATTCCAGGCCACATACCGTGGGGAGACAGGGGGGTCAATGGATGGATCCCAAGCTCACAAGAGAGTGCCATCTCTGGGAAACAGGGGGAACAACACACTAGGCTGGTCTAGCAAGAGCGGCCCTCCGAGCTTAAATCTGGATTATTGCACCAGGAGGCCTTTCTATATAGGCTTCGGTGAGTTGGACAACAGAGAAATAAAAGGAAGTGATTCCAACCGTGAAGGCGCAACTTTGCCTCCGTACTCTCCTCTGTCTCTTACCGGCTTACACACACACGGGAGAATGTCACAGGCCAGTTGCCAAGGAGAATTATCACCTTCAGGATCCACAACAACAACTAGTGGCATCCCCCTGTCTTTAAGAAGACTTGACTACAATTGGAGGAACTCTGGCCAGACTGCAGAGTTGTCGCCAGCCTCTTCGAAAAACAATGAGCGAGAGAGATTAAAGTCCCTTCCTTATTCTCTGCCAATTTCTGATAGGACAACCGAAAGCAGTGCCCTCATTACTCCACACTCCTCCAGTCACAGCCAAACACACAGACCTAACGCTGCCCTCTCCTCCGCCTCACCCAACAGTGAACACTCGCAGGGCTCGTGCATTTCCCGTACTACTCCTCAGGCAACAACAACCTACCCAGCCCCTTCCTTCCCCAGCACACAGACATCTTTAACTAGTGGGCTAGCAGATCCAGAGAGAGAAAACGAATGTGCAGAAACGACGACTAACCCCGTTTCAGAGACCTCGGTCTCACATCGACTTTCTCAGTACGAGCGCTATGCCTTCATGAAAAGCCAGGCCCTGCCCAGAGGGACCACGCTGAGGTCCACTTCATGGTGGAAGCGCGTCACCCAGGAGGGAAGTCGTTCTTTTAGGCTACGCGACACAACCAGCGAAACAACAAGCACACCCTCAGTTACAGCCAGTATCGAAAACGGTGACCGTGCCGAAAAAAGACTTGGCCGGCAAATTCCTGAGAATTTAGATGACAATAACAATAACAGAACCGCCTTAGTTTACGAAGACAATCTTAACATAGCTTCTAAGATACAGAGAAAGGCTAACACTATGGCACAAGTCGATGATCGCGATACAGCTGCTCAAGACTCGGACTGGTCACGCAGACCCATAAATGGCTCAAACTTGAATAACACTTCCTCCTCCAAACCACGATCGCTGTCTTATCGTGACAGCGTTGCTTCTGTATCACAACAAGCCACTTCTCCACACAGTCCACCAGCTCCTACATCAAGGGTCCCAGCCACCACCTCTCTGCCGCAATCCCCTTCCCTTTTCCCCAAGCCACACTATAGCCCTATATCCTCCTCCGGTCATACCAACATAACATCCTCCAGCATAACCGCTACCCCTTCCACTGCACTTTCCAACTGTCCTGCCTCCACGATCATCCAACCGCCCGACCCCTCGCCCCTTTCCACTCCTGTCTTTACAGCTCACCCCGCCAGCATCACTGTCTCATACGGCCTCACTTCTTTAACATCTCCCGCTCTCAACTCCAACCGTTCCTCAGAAACCTGCCACCACCTCCAGCAGCGAGGGAAGACGTTCACCAGCAGGCTCGTCTTTTCACCCGAGAAAACGGGCCCTCAGGAGACGGAGGGGAGGAAGGTAATACGAGTGACGTGGCAGGACTCTGTGGACTCGCAAAAACAATCTGAGGCCAACAAGGTGCAGGATTCAGAGGCTCCGGCTCCAGCCAGACCCCTGTTCCCATCCAGACCTCCGCGGAGCCCAGGCGCTCCCTTCTCCTTCCTGAGGTCGCACAGTTCCAACAACGTGACGTCCAAAACCTCCACCTTACAGGCGTGGAAAGAAGGGAATAGGCCGCATTCTTTAGCATCTGACTCTGTTGGTCAAGTACCCAGGGGAGGAGGAGGAGACATAGGCTGCCCGTCACGGTACTCATCTGACAGCGGAGAAAGGGTTTCACTCGGGTTAGCGTCGTCAGAGGAGGGCGCGATCCAGAGTCGTTTCGCTGACTCTAAATATCACTGTTGCCTGTCTTACTCTGCATCACCAACAGAGACGGAAGCTAGGAATATAGCAGAAGAACGGCTACAGAAGACCTCCCCACCACCAAAGCCACAAACTAACTCTACCATTTCCTTACATCCTGACACTCTCACAAACAGAACTTCGACCATTTCTGAACTCACTCCGTCATCCAGTGACTCACCTCAAATCATGTCCCTTCCTTTCCAGAATGAGACTGGCATGCGGGAGAGGTTAAAGGTTGTCGGAGCACAAACGGATCAATTGAACAACAACGATGGCGAGCTAGATAGTGGAAATTCCTACGGGCCTGTTATCAGTACAAAGCCACGCCTGCCAGGGGCTGATAAGGCACACAACTCTCCCTCGACATGTATTCATGTGGTCGAAACGTTGGTTTACAGGATTTCTAGCTCTGACACCGCAGCTGCTGTTGACAATGCCACACCCAGACTTTTGACACCACACTTGTTAAGCGCACACAAGGTTGCTGAGGAGACCGAGGTCAACAGACAGCCTCTTTCTACTACACAGAGCAGTGAGGTCATCGGACACGAGAGCTGCTCAACAGAGAATCGGCAGCCACCCACAACGGGAGCTAATCCGAGGGACAGTGACACAATGACAGACGTCGTCTTATGTCAAAACAATTCTCTATTAGGGAGTAGAATCGAAATCCCTCCTTTTCAGAGTCCAAAGAAAGGCCTTTTCAAAGGGAAGAAAAGGGATAATGTTGACAGCAGCACACACAAATCCACACTGGGGAACAATCCAGAGTCAAAGTTCCCACCTGAAAAAAACAGTTCTGAGACAGAGAGAGGCCAGAATAAGGGCAGTAATAAAATGGACCAAGTCCTAAGCAGACTGAGACAGACATTTCGCACACGCTTTGAAGATGACCTCCTCTCTTCATGGAGAGGGAAGCGAACCTTCCCAACACCCTCTGATGATAGCCCTTCAAGCAACGGTGAGGTCAGCCGCACAGCTACCACGGGGGACAATGTGTTAGAGGAGGACAGAGAGAGGGAGGCGTTGGAGCCGGAAAGGAACAACAGCGAGACAGAAATCAGACACATTTTCTTAAAAAAGAGCCCCGTGACAAATCCCGTCCAACAGAACAAAGATGTTTTCACTCAAAAGCAGATGTCTGAAAATAAAAGCCAGGATAGTTCAATGAGCTATAAACCAGAAAGGCACCAACTATTTTACAAAAGTGACGGTGCTGATTCTGAAATGACAAATGAATTTGTCCATAGAGATGTTAGTGCTGCTTGGCAGCATCCCTGGAACCCTAGCCGTTCTGCCACACTGCCCACTCGGGGGGCCAGGATATCTACAGCCAGCCCAGGGAGTGGGAGCCCCTACTCCCCTATATCCTCTCTATCCTCCTCCCTTTCCCCTTTTACTCCTTCTGACGACACAGACGACAGTGTCTTCTACAGCCCCAGCCTCAAGAAAGAGTCTGTCTCTGCTGGCTTTAAGCTGGGAGGGGAGTATGGCTCAGTGATTCCTGGAAGGGCCAGAGCATCCACCAGCACATCATGTGAAGGTCTGCATCAGAACTTGGATCCCTGGGCCTCGTACTCTTCCTGTGCGGATTTAAAGTACGGCATCTTGGCCGGGAGGTCGGTTTCTGTGAGTTCCGTGCTCTCCAGCCGACCCTCGGGACCCGGGCGCATTTCCACCGGACCTAAAGGTGATTATTGTCGCATGTTGTCTGTCCCCAGCGAGCCGGGACAAATGCGATCGAGATCGCTTCCTCGATGCTTCACCAGATCCTTGTCCAGCTGGAGCCCAGAGGTCAGCGTTTCTACACCTCTAACGACCACAAACACAAAGCCACATCATGCCCTCTGGGGTGCCGGGAAGATGGCCACTCCTCACTATGCATGGGATAAAGGGGGTTCCCTGACAGAACCTCCATCTCCTCCCTGGTCACCATCCACCAGGCGGATGTCCGTTCCTCCCAGCCCTTCTAGCCCTTCCTCCCCTAGTTCTCCCGTAAGCCCACAGGATATTGAATCCGTCAGAAGCCACTTGCCCTCTAAGGGATTCATCTCTTGCCTGACATCCTTTGAGGAGTCATCAGGAGACAGCAGCGCCTCAGATTCAACCACTGATGATGAATATTACCTGGAACCAGAAGAAGAGGAAGAAAAGGAAACAGAATTGTAAAAGAGCAAAGGAACAGAAAGCCATCTGTGTTCCTGACCTCAAAACAATGCTTCATTTGTCTTAACTAGGCAGAGGAGGAGACACGAACGAGGTGGAGACAGAATGTTGTGAGGAAATGTATTTTCCTCACAAGATTCTTAACTGTTTAACTGTTCTACACATTATCTGTTCTCTCTGATCATTTGTCATTCTCGTCGAGGTTGGGAAAGCAACAGTTGAGAACTCTACAGGAGAAATGTCTGCATTTGAACTAACTCTTAAGCCCAATTTATGCTTTACTGAAACACATTGTGAGATATTAATATACTGTATCATAACAGATTATTATCTGTTTCTAACTCACATCGACACCTTTTCTTTTCACTTGAAAATAATATCATTTTTGTGGCGCAACAACAGCACTTCTTTTTGCCAAAGCATAAATTAGGTTTTATTCTAGAGTTGTAGAACAGCATTGCAAAACTACTGAACACCATTAAGAAGCGTGTCCTTTATGTGCTGAATGAGGTGCTTCTAGGTCTTCTTGTATCTCCTCTGTACTTGTATCTCCTACTTGTCTAAACAAGTAGAAAAAGCTACTCCCAGCAAAACAATGAAGTGGTTCAAATGTGCTTTTCTTTTTTCTTTTTGCAAGGCAAAAAGCGGGTAGGCCTAGTCTACTTTATTTTAGACAGGAAGAGAAAGGTAATCACACCCAAGGTAGATACAGAAGGTTGACAGGATTTGATCCTGAGATGGTTAAAGGACCATGCTGTTGTTATATCATGTGTAGCTCATTCACTTGCAAGTTGCAACAGTTAATCGGAGTAATCAATTTAAACTTATTGTTATTATTCATAATGCAGTAACAAAACAACAATCTACAACTTCACAATGTGTTGTGAAATAATGCGTTGCGAACTTGTAGATTTAAATGGTTATCCATGGTTGACCAGACTAATCAATGTAGTCAATTATTAGGCTACATTAAATACATTTTACCTGGATTCGTTGATGTATTTAAACAACATGGCTATTTGATTAATCATTGAATCAAATTTGAAATCAAAATGCCTCTGCCTTCTTAATGCAACAGAAATATAAGCTTGGAGAAGCAGAGAGTTGTAAGGTGGGTTGATCACCTAAATGTTTGAATGTTAAAAATCTTGCAATTATTTATTAAAAAAATAAAACTGGTACCGTTATGGGTACAAAAGGACAAATTAACACTGAGTATTTTACATTGCGTATGTGTTATAGTGTTATAGTGCATTGAGTTACTGACAGAGGGAGAATGTTAAGTGCATGTTGTAATTAATGATTAAGCAGTTGGTGACGAGTAGTCCAGTTTCCTGCGGGATTTGACATGTCTTGTTAGCATAAAAAGGGCTGAAAATTGAATGTTTACATCAAATTATAGATTTTAGCTATATAACTAAATGTAAATATCTAGCGAGTTGCTATATCATTTTCTTTTCCAATGGTAAGCAACATATCACTTAATCAGAACACTAAAGAAAATAGAAATAAAGCTGCTTCAATTTCAAAAAATGAGTTGGGTTTTTATTGGTATCTTTATTCCTCAATCCTCATGATATTTTTTTTTTTCTATTTCTAAGTCATTGGAACATCTGTATGACAATTCTGCAGCCCTTTGTACAAGTTATGTGATCTGTGATGCATATTAATTAATAACATTCACATAATATTACATGAGTTGAGCTAGTGATAGGCCTACCGATAAGTTTGTGCGAGTGAATTTCAACATTCTAGTTTGACCTTAACTATATGCCTAGTCTACTTTATTGAATGTCAATATACAGTAAGCTACAATTGACCATGTCAATTAAAAAGACAACTTATCTGTATTATAAAATGTGCTTTTGCAATCTGTCCTCATTCACAATTTCACATCCATTCACACAGTCCTCTACTGTCCTCTAGTGGCAGTATGGTGCAAGAATCTTCATCTGCTGAGGTTGTTCTTCCCATCAATCAACACAGGTTAATGTTATGAACCATAATAACCTACTGTTCAAACATCACAGTCACAAATTAAGTTAAAGTCCAGCTCACTCAAAATTATCCAGACCACATAACGGAGAGCTCTGTTGTGCTAAAAAATAGTCAGTTGTCGCGTGTCTATGTGTCAGTTAGATTGGGATGTAGCATTCATTTCCTAAAACGTTTGGGAACTGCTGCTGAGTATCAGGTTGTTTAAATTAGCACCTTTGACTGTGAGCTTTTTGAAAAGTTAGTGTGCAGACTTCTATTCTTCTTTGTTTATATTATAGTTAAAAGGATCTCAATTGAAACAAACTTTCTTGGGTGTATCCTTTTAGTTGACCTTGTACCAGTGGCAGTGAACTAGCTGTAGGCTACTGGCATGAAACTGTACCCTCTCCTATGCAAACCTCTAATAAATTATTCAATCAATCAATCAAGCACCTCTGGAAATAGCCTGATGCCAATAAAAGCAAACAAACTGAAAATCTGTTTCCTTCAAAAATTCATTACACTGGTTTTGGTCATAACAGCATAGACAGAATTCATGTCTCAATGAATTGAGTAGCCTACAAAAGGATCCCAATGTAAACAAGCCAGTGCTTTCTTGGGTTTAAATCATATTAGTAGACCTTCTATCTATGTGAACTGTAGGCCTACTGTCCTATTCTTTTCCTATGCGAACTGCTAATAAAGTATTCTATCAATCAAATAAATCAAAGAGTGACAACAGTTAAAGTAAACGAAAAAATATAATAAGAAGACAAAAAGGGGGCACCCGGATTTGAACCGGGGACCTCTTGATCTGCAGTCAAATGCTCTACCACTGAGCTATACCCCCGATGGAGGGACTCGGGACGTTCAGCCGTATTTAACATTAACTACGATACGGTGTGATATAATATGTGACAAATATATATATATTTTTTTTTATCATTTAATATGTCTACAACATGATCAATATCAAATGTGTTACATCTTGTTGTATTTATTATATTATATTTTATTTGTATTTATTATGTACTGCGTCAGACCCTTAGACCAGACCGGACATTACGTCACAAATACGTCAAATAAACAAATACATTGCTTTTATTTTTATTTTGTAATAAAACCATATAATTAAAACATACCAAAGAAGACACGTGTTACACCTAGTACGATACGAACAATATCATATCTATTTATTTTATATATTTAGTTGTAAATCAGTCAGAGAGAGTGTTTTTTACTGGTGATTCAGTCAGAGTGTATGAAAGGGTGCGCTCGTTTTATTGTCCACGACATTGCAAGCGGCGCGAAGGCCAGCGGACCTTGGTCCTGCTCTTCGCCCCCGAGCGCCGCAGGCGCGAGTGGCCGCGAAGAGCGGGCCAGGGCCGCGCGGCCGGCGGAGCGCCGCGCGAGTTACGAAGCCGTGGTGAATGCAATCGTTATATTTATGCCCAGGCCGTAAGGCCTGGGCAAGCCCACGATAAACGCCCGCGCAGTCCGGTGCGCATTTCCGAACGCACCCTTTCCCCACACTCGGACTGAAACACCAGTAAAAAACACCATCCCAAATCAGTCACGTCGGATACATTACGTCACACAGCCGCGCCGGAAGTTCAAAATATCGAAAGCAAAGCATCAAACAACATGGTAGGTTTAATAGATCTATTTTAACACTGTTTTTTGTGATATAAAAAACACAATTAACCATGTTTACATAGGTCATAGTACAGAGTATATATACATCTATATATTATTTTGCGGGTTATGGTATGTTTTTGAAAAATGCGGACGTGTGCTTGCTGCTGTGTACCGTCCTTCGGGATGTTATAAATATGATTAGTCACTTGTTAGCCGTGTTGCTAATGCTAACGCTAATAGAGAATCTTATTATAATTGGTTAAACCAAATCCTTATAACTGTCGATTACAAAACGATGCAACGTGTTTACAAACGTGATCTATAACATGGATTCATTGTGTAAATTATTCAGTGTTTGGCAGTTAGCTGAGCTGTTGCTAAGCGTCTAGCTCTGAACTACATTTCCCAGCAATTAACTTCAAACTATCATCTTAAATTTGAACTCTTGTGTAGGCTACAAATAAACACTGATTTGACAGTGTGGAGGTGTTTGGTATCTTGACAAAATCTAGATCACAACAATATCTTGTCTGTGGCACATCAACATACTAGCCGCAAATTGCAACACTAGATTTTTTTTATACTCGGATGAATCTAGGGTTGCAATACCTCCCATAGGGATCCAATGCATGAAAACAGTTTTTTGCTATCTGATTGTATTAAACGACTTCAAACTCACCAATATTGTGGCTCTATAGAAAGCTTGGAATTTACTCTTGCTATCTGCAAAGTGTTTGTTTCTGAAAAATCCACCGTTGAATTGTTATCATTTTATTTTCTGTCAAGAAATTCAGTTCGGGTGATTATTTTTTCTAAGTGCTGGAGTTTGGAAGCGCTTGTGGGAAGTCACTCAGCAGTCCTGTGTACCAGCTGGTTCTAAATGTCACATAGCCTAATGCAGGAGGCAGCGGGACATGGCGTTATAGACGAGCGCTTCCGAAGTTCAAGACTTAGAAAAAAAACATGTCTTCTCGGATTTCTTGACAGAAAATAAAATCATGGACTGCTGAGTGACTTCCCACAAGCGCTTCCAAACTCCAGCACTTAGAAAAAATAATCACCCGAACTGAATTTCTTGACAGAAAATAAAATGATAACAATTCTACGGTGGATTTTTCAGAAACAAACACTTTGCAGATAGCAAGAGTAAATTCCAAGCTTTCCATAGAGCCACGATATTGGTGAGTTTGAAGTCGTTTAATACAATCAGATAGCAAAAAACTGTTTTCATACATTGGATCCCTATGGGAGGTATTGCAACCCTAGATTCATCCGAGTATAAAAAAATCTAGTGTTGCAATTTGCGGCTATCAACATACTATACAGCACAACAGATTAGTTACTTTAAACAACGATTTAAATGGTGAGTACTTATGTGTCCATATACATATGACGTGTCGTACACATATCTTCTTCTTAACTCTTATTGCCTTCCTTCCGAAACGTAAAATCACCGGGTATGACAGATGTTCTTATCCCCTTTCTTGATTCACTAATTTGCAAAAACCCTTAATAATATTTCGGAATATTCTTCCCCCATATATTCCACAACTGGGCCCCAAACTAAGAAGAACCCTTTCACGTCTCCCTGGAGTACGTGTGTGAGTCATTCTAGTGTGAGCAGGACATTATGGAGCCAACTTTAGACCCAATCAATTCCTAATTGGTGATAATGTTTCTTTCTTTCTCCTCAGGAATCTCTCGGTCTCCGCTCTCAGCTGAAGGACAGCGTGCCAGTCACTGGATTCGGTCCACAGGGTGCTTACGGTGTTCAGGACACACTGCGTTGCGGGTGAGACGTTAGCACATAGCAGTGTTGATTTTGACTGAATTGTTATTTTGTTTTTAGTCATAGTCATTGGGAAGAGCAGTGGTGGAAAAAGTACTCTCATATTTGACTTAAGAAAAAGTAATACTGCAATATAGAAGTACTCTATTACAAGTAGATGTCCAGAATTCAAAATTTACTTGAGTAAAAGTACGAAAGTGCTGGCATGAAATTGTACTTAAAAGTACCAAAAGTAAAAGTGCAAAAATGTTTGAAAATAGCAGATCTACAAGCGCAGACGTGTTGCGCTTGTAGATCGGCAATTTTCAAATAGCCAAGGTATAGAATAGGACTAAAGTGGTTCATGTATGTTTTATAACATTACAATTTATTTCTGTAAAGTAACTAGTGACTAAAGTTTTCAAATAAATTTAGTGGATTAAAAGTACAACATTTGGATCTGAGATGTAGTGGAGTAAAAGTATTAGAAATTGGAAATACTCAAGTACAAATACCTCAAAATTGTACTTAAGCACGGTACTCAAGTAAATGTACTTAGTTACTTTACACCACTGGACATCATCAGCACATAGCAGTGTTGATGTTGATTTAATTTTTTTCATAAGTCATAGGGAAGGCTTAGTCTGTGAGAGCAAGGGAACTGACCTGTTGCCTTCGTTTGTCTCTGTGTCATCCAGGTTCACCAGTGTAAAGAATGAACTCCTTACCTCTCACCCGCTAGAGCTGTTAGAGAACAACGTAAGTATTCTCACCATTGATGTCTGTCTCATCACTAAGGTGCCGTTCACACCACACCGTTTTCTAGAGAAAACTGCAAAATAAAATGTCAGATGTGCCGTCCATTTAGACGACAACAGTGTTTTCATGGGTTGAAAACGCAACAAAGTGAAACCTCCTTCCGGAGTGGAAATCTTTGAAAACGTTCTGTGTTTCCATGTAAACAGGCAATTACAGGGAATCCGCAAAATGTGTGATGTCATCATGGCTGACGTCGGCTCACGTTGCAAAGCCGAGAGCCGTGGAGCCTGAGAGATATGTAAACAACAGTTGTGTTTAGAACGGGACGTGCGTCACGCACTCTCACACGGCATGCACACTACAGCGTCTCCGTGTGAATGCAGAGTAAAAAATAGAAAAGCAACAGGATTTTGTCATTTTCTCTAGAGACAGTTGTCGACTAAACGTGGCTTAAATCTAACCCTCAACTCCCAGTCTAACAATAGTGTTTGGGCTTTTTCCCTGTTTTATGGCTCAGGTTTGTCACCCCTTGTCAGCCCCATGTTGCAAATTCCAGTAGAGTGCAGAGAGATTCACTTGGTCAGAATAGATATTTATATGCATCAGAGGCATAGGAGGTAAGGCGGCCGCATGGGAATTGGAACGTTCCCAGTTTGATCCCGGGTTCCCCCTGTGTTACTGTGAAGTGTCCTTGAGCAAGACATTGGGGAATTTAAGGAACTCGTTTCTACTACGGCAACGCGAGACGGGACTACGGCTGCTATGACGCAATCGCTGTTGCGGTCCACATTGTTAAGCAAAGAGCCGTCGGCGATGGGGTCCCACCTCTTTAACTGAAGGCTTTGGTTCCCATGGTGACGTGTCAATGCAGCAGGCATGGTAGGCGCAACGTGGAAAGGGACCTACTGGCGTAGTACAGACGGCTGCTACGGCGGCAGGTGATCTATTGAGCGCTGATCATTTCCGGTTGCCGTTGTCATCTGCCGTCGCCGTACTAAGCTTAAATAGCCTATTGCTCCCGCTGGTGCCATGCATGGTTTCCTCTGCCATTGGTGAGAGAATGGGTGAATGTAATGCAGGTCTTTTTGCATTTTGTCTTAACATTATTTATTCACTTGAAAGTACTAATTGAAAAACTTACCGTAGGACCCCAATTTGGAACATTACGCCATATACTGTGCAAATTCACCAAAAGATGAATGGCAACTTGGCCAGACTTTACATATTACGTGCTCACTTAAAATTCACAGTCGACTGAATACTGCAGTTATTATTGGTGCTTTTTACTTAGAAGATTTGGGCCTTTATTTTAAAATGGGCATGATTGCAAAATGTTGTTGTATTGAACTATCTTTTTTATTTGCATTTATTTTTGTTCCAGTTTCAGCAGAACCAAGACAAGTTGAATTTTGCCACGGTTCGAAACATCCAGGGTCTTCATGCTCCAATGAAGCTGAAAATGGAGTACAAGGCAGCCAGACAGGTAATGCCTAAATACATCATCTGATGGAATTTTAAATTAGTAAACCAGCTCCTTAGCCTTGTGGTTAGAGTTGTCCGCCAAGAGATTGGGGTTCAACCCCTGGCAGGGTCTATAAAAATTGCGATTTACAAGCTTACATCCGTCATAAACGCAGCACGTTGTGAGCTTGTAGATCGCCTATTTATATACTGTAGTGTTCAAGTGGTTAACTTTTCCAATGTATGAGATTCACAGAAAAAGGAACACTCAAACACGTCAAGTGGAATGCATGTATGGCAGTCTCATCTTCACTTATTGTTGTGTGTGTGTGTGTGTGTGTGTGTGTGTGTGTGTGTGTGTGTGTGTGTGTGTGTGTGTGTGTGTGTGTGTGTGTGTGTGTGTGTGTGTGTGTGTGTGTGTGTGTGTGTGTGTGTGTGTGTGTGTGTGTGTGTGTGTGTCTCTAAAGATCCAGCGGCTGCCATTCTTGCAGAGTTCCAACCTGGCTCTGGACACACTCCGAGGGTCTGATGAGACCATTGGTTTTGAGGACATCTTAAACGGTGAGTTTGGCAATTTTGTTAGTGTTGTCTGACTGAGCTACGCGTGTGGTTTGCTCAGTCGGTAATCAAAATAGCACTGGCCTTTTTGGACCACAAGGTTCCCGGGGTTTGATCCGGCACTGCCAACTCGCACAGCTTGGGTGCGATAAATACTGGGGGCTGATGGTGGTAGGTGTTGCGCTCCATCTCAGCAGTCCATCTCCCACAGCTCTAGTGCTGTCCCCGGATCCCACTTTGAGAACCAATGCTCTAGTGCATTGAAAATGGAATAAGCATGCTCGTTCTCTGCCAATAAACTGAAATCAAAAACATACAGTAAAAATGAAATAAATAACGAATGTAAATGTCAAAACTTTATTAACCTTGGTTAGGGTTCATAACTAAGTACATTTACTTAAGTGCAGTTTTGAGGTATTTGAATTTTACTTGGGTATTTCCAATTTTCAATACTTTTACTTCTACTCCACTACACCTCAGTTCTAAATATTGTACTTTTACTCCACTACATTTATTTGAAAACGTTAGTTACTAGTTACTTTGTAGATTTTGATTATTGCAAAACATACATTAACTACTTCAGCCCTGTATATACTGTATTTAGGCCATTTGCAAATAGGCAATCTACAAGCTCACAATGTGTCACGATGCAGCACATTGTGAGCTTGTAGATATGCTATTTTCAAAAGGTTTTTATGCATTTGAAAACTTGAAATGGGACATTCTGCACAATGCTTTTACTTTTACGTTTGGTTACTCGAGTACATTTTGAATTCTGGACTTTTACTTCTGCAATGTTCTACATTGCAGTATTTATACTTTTACTTGAGTACAACATTTGAGTACTTTTTCCACCACTGGTTAATGCCATTCTGATATTCTGGCGTCTGCTTTTCATTTGTCTCGGCAGATCCTGCGATGAGCGAGGTGATGGGAGACCCACACAGAATGACAGAGTACAAGCTGGGCCTGTTTTGAAAGAGGAGCCACACAGACATCATTTGTCTACTAGTTGAGTTTAGTTTAGGTTCCTTAAGGTTTTCACTAAATTGTCTCTTGACTTGTTCAATTCCTGTCGGTCAGTCAGTGGCAGGAATCCTGTTTGCATGTGACATACTGTTGGCGCTCCACTTCCCAACTATTGAAAAGCTCTCAGTTACTGACTTTAGCTGGTTCTTTTTGGTCATCTACTTTTGGCAGGCATGTTGAGCTTTATCAACACTGCTGTGAGACAGACATCATTCCATGCTGCATTGTTATGCTTGGATTACCTTTGAAGTTTATAATAAATTGAATACAAATCCTAATTGTATGGAATCTGCATCTGTGTAGCTGCAGCCCATGTGATGTGTCACATTTTGGATGCTTAATGTATTGTGATATCAGCCTAGTCAATTAACAAATGGTCTTGGCATCAATCAATCCTACGGCCTAGATTAATTGAACCATATTCTGAGTAGGTCCAGAATAATTAAAAGCAGCATTACTTAACTTTCATGTCCTACCTGGGATTTCTATCCCCGGTTCCCCACAGTGACACATCTTATACAGTGATTTGCTGCCATTTGCGGATTTCTGCTAAAGAAAATAAAAAAATACTCCATTCCCATTGAAATGCTTTGACAGAATCTGCCCTCTTAGGTGGAAGTGCGGTGTGACCTAGACATGCAGGATGATTTTAGCTTTCTGTTTTGTACATGTTCTACTATCTACCGCTAGATGGCAGTAAAATGCCTTAAATGTTGTGTGGAGCATACTATAACAGCCCACGAAAAGGTTACATGTGTACATTACATAATACAAGGTGGTTTGAAGGAATCATAACTTTTTTACAGTTCTTACTAGATGCAGGGTCATGGAATTCCAGGAAATATTTTGATATTAGAAAAACAGTTTCCCAGGCCTGGAAAAGGTTTGTAATTAATCAAATGTTTTGGATGATAGCAAAAATACCAACAGTATTGTTGCTTTTGAGCTTTTGAGCTTGTATCTACAAGCTCAAAAGATGTCGCACGTTTTCAAGCTTGTGGATCTGCTACTTTTGATGCTTTTGTGTGACAATGTAGTATTATCAAGTAGGGTGTTAATTTACGCAAAAACAAAGTTTAAATATGTTATGTAGAAAAGGTTTCTGCAATTTTTTTCAGAAAAAAAATAGTTATTTTTTCTCCTCCCCAACATTACGTGAAAGATGTAACATGGTAAAATGCAGTGCTACGTGATACGTCGTTAGTTAGATCTGTTCTTTTTTCTCGTGACAGCAGTCTCAGTATTTAATATGATGACCAGGCAGTGGTTCTTGGTGGAGACAAGGTGAAAGGTTACGAAATGGGGTTCCTGTCCTAAATGGGACTATCCTGTTCTTCTGCTATGAATAGAAGTGCCAATTTTCTTTTTCTTAAAAAGAAAAAAAAAGGGAAAAGACTGCTGGCACTGAGATGGCCACAATACAAAGTGTTGTTTTCATGACTCATGTACAGTAAGCCTTTCATATGCCATCTGTCTGCTTTTCCACCAGGCCAGTTTTGCACGTGCATAGGGATCATAGGCCGTGCCATGTTGCCCTTCCCCTCTTAACCCTACCTTCCCTGTTCTTTGGTGAAAATAACTGTGTTCTGAAAATCACCTTTGATGCTGCCATCTGTTAATGGCAAAGCAACAGACAAAAAATTACAATTTAGGCATTTAGCAGACACTCTTAATTCAGAGCGACTTAGAATGAACAAGGACAGCATGAGGTAATACATCAAATGCATAGAAATAGTAAACTAGGAATGTAGGTAAACCAAGAACCTATTATCAGTCTAACAGTAGAATAACCAACATATAAGTAATCAGCACATTGAATCTATACACACACTATAGGATGCCAGGTCAACAATGACCTGGCAACAGTCTACATAACATGCTAACTAACTAAACTCTTTATCCTGAACCCCCTGGGACATGGGAATGATCACATGGCACCATATTCTTGCCAATAAAGCTGAGGTCTCTATGGCACCATATTCTTGCCAATAAAGCTGAGGTCTCCTCTTCTTTAAGAATGGCCCTTGCAAGTCACAATACTGGCAACCGAGCACAACCGAGTCACAGCAGATATGACCAAAGAAAACAAGATGGGAAAAAAAGAAACAATCGGGCTACTATGCGTGCCTCATACCTACGTCACACTAGCCTAGGATCAATACCAGTTTCAGGTGTCTGATCCGGTCTAGAGCGGAAATAACTTAGCGTTATGAACAAAAGAGGAGCGATCTGAGCACTCAAAAAAGTTTAAAAAAGGAGGAGAGCGGACGTAAAAACTGGGTACTTTATTATAACATGGTAAAAAGAGCCAACATGTTTCGACCTCTCTGGGTCTTCATCAGGGCATATATGAACTTAGCGTCATGTTGTAGTCATCAGGTGGACAGGCGACCAGAACCACTGAAAGGAACCACCGGTGCTGTGAACCTCCAAAATGTTTCAAAATTGTTTAAATTGGTATAATCGTTTTGTTTCTTAATAGGTATAATAATAGTTTGGTATGTTCATCTTTTATTCTAACTCGCAGCGTTAGCATTATTACCGAAATAACGTCATGTCATGTTGTAGTCATCAGGCGGCCGCAAACAGCAAACCGGTCTAGCCCACGCCTAAACCGGATCTCACAGGCCAGTTTAGAATGAATAACTAGGCTTTCCTCCGAGGTGGAAAGTCTGTTGATGCGAGGTTAAATCGCACGGCCGATCTGACCGATATGCCCACATATGGAGATCTCTGTATCTGCAGTCTGACCCTTTTATGCCCATAAATGGAGATGGAATGCAGATCTCTATCTGTCAGTCCTTGAACCCTTTATGCTCATATATGGAGATCTTTGATCTATCCTCATAGTGACGGCCCGCCTATTAACCAATTTCAATATAGGATATGCAATTTTAAAAGCTTAACTTTTAAATGTGATGAGCACCTCCAGGAATTTGAACTCTCTGACCCCCTCCATGGCAGCTCCCCCGATCTGGATGGGAGAGGCATCTCTGGGAGGCCTCCTGTTGTCAAGGATTAGCTCTTTTGTTTTGCCAACATTGAGAGCCAGGTTGTTCTCCTGGCGCTATTGTGCCAGGTTCTCCACTTCTCTCCTGTAGGCTGTCTCATCATCCATTGTGATCAAGCCTATGGTTCACTGTGGTGTTGTCTGCAACCTTGACCACTTGATTGGAGCTGAACAGAGCCACGCAGTCTTGGGTGTACAGGGAGTAGAGAAGGGCTCAAAACGCATCCCTGAGGGGCTCCTGTGCTGAGGGTCAGGGGGAAGAAGTCATTGTTTGCATCCGCACCACCTGACATTGTTCTGTCAGGAAGTCGATTGATTGAATACTTTATTAGCAGTTCGCATAGGAAAGGCACAAGAGCGTACAGTTCAGATACAAGGTCTACTAATGGGATTTAAACCCAATAAAGCACTATGGCTTGTTTATTGGGGTCCTTTGTACTCATTTCATTGAATTAAATGACAGACAAATATAATGATATATGCAAAACATATAACAGTCAGAAATCAGAAAAATTTAAAAAGCACTTTCAGTTTTGGTGGAGGAGACAGGTTTTCCTCCAATCAGTATAAAGTGGGGCCTTCCTCCAATCATGGCCGAGTGGGGGCAGGCCTTATGCGCACAAATGCCCCCGTTGTCCAGTTTCCCAATCAGAAACCAGCAGCCCTCATAGCATAGAGTGGAGACTATAAGCCTATCGCTTTTACACTTTGTTGCGGTCAAAACTTTGTAGACTACATCCATGCCTTCGCTGTCCCACATAAGCCACCACAATCTCATAAATCATGTTTCGAGGTGAGCATTCGGCACAACTGCCAATCAAACAGGGGAATTTCTGCCTAATAAAGTAGGAAAATGATCCTATATGTTATTTTTGGGCGGAGTTGTCCTTTAAATGAAATCACTTACCCTACTGTACCTTTAATTCCGTTGGTAGGGCCTTACACATTTTTACGGCATAGCAGGAGAACACAATTAACCCTTTGAGCCGAATCTGGGTTGAACGTTATTAGTGGAGCTGCCTCTGGTGTTGTGATTGAGGACGTCTCTGACGTTTTGGAAGTAGTTTGACAGGTACATGGATATCTTAGTGGTGTAGAGTATCTTGTAGACCAGGCCCATTGCAAGTTGCTGTAGGCCTACTCTGTCACCTACCCTGAGCTTGTGTGGATCCAGGATCCAGCTGCAAAGGCTTGAGTTTAGACCCAGCCTCTTTAGCTTGGATTCTAGTTTGAGGGGGATTATTATGGTATTGAACACTGAGCTGTAGTCTACGAACGGCATTCTCACATTCTCGTTGCCCAACTATAACACACTATATCACTATCAGATGATCAAGGGGATGGGACAGGGATGCGTGTATTCTCATCCATGCAGCGAGATGGAAAAGAGAAACATTTTTAAATTTAAAAACTTAAAGTGCTGATCCGTCCTTATCGAGCCTGACAACCAAAGTCACTCCGGCAGCCTCCTCCCCAACCAAATCTCCCTGCCAATAAAAAAAACAATCAGAGCATGGAGGAAAGGCCTGCAGCGACCAGCACACAACCTCCACATCCTCCTCCTGAGGAGAGAGAGGACCCGGAGGGAGAGGAGAGGAGAGGAGAGAGCGGGGGAGTGGTGGGGGTGAGAGAGAGAAGAGAGAACAGTCAGGAGGTGCCAAAAAGTAACGGGGTGAATGGAGGGTTGAAGAGGAGTAAAAAGAAAACAAAAGTTGAAGTCACGCTCCATGAAAGCTCTTCAAGGACACAGAGAAACTTCATCGGAGGGAAACAACTCACCGAGAGTTCCTGTGGCATTTCTATTCGGTACACATTGGGTATGGGGCAAATCAATGCTTTGCCTCATTCAAATCGGTTCCAATAGAGGAGGAATATGATGTGTGTATTCTCGAGGTTCTAGATAAACCGCAAAGCCGTCTAAGACATACAGAGATGTGTATATACTCCAGACTTTTGCTGAGTAGGCAAAAGAGATGTTTGTTCTTTATTTATTTTTTATTGCAAGATTCTCAAGTCACAATCTCAAGGCACACCATGTATTCATAAAGAAAATAGCTGATCTCCTAGCTGAATATTTTTAGGGTATAGAATGTGCGTCTGTATTGGGGAAATAAGTGCTGATATAGTAAATTAAATGAAAATTAATAATTCATAACCTTTTGTCTAGTTCAGTGGTTTCCAACCAGTAACTCTTGAGAGTGTAAAATTACGGGTCCATTTGGTTTCACTTTACACTCTTAAGAGTTAAATTATTGTTAAACATCTGATTACTTAATTCATTTACAAGAAGTCTGGCCTACCTGTGCGCCAGCAGAACGCGCCATGAGGCAATTATGCAATTAGGGATATCCGAAACCTAAAGCCCAATGCACATGAATGGCAAAAGTGACATCATTCTTCCTTGGAGGAATGGCATTATGGATATCTGAAATGACATGTGTGGATAGGAGGAATGTCATTGTAGATATCCGAAACGTTAAAGCGGAAGACCACCTATTTTCAGTATTTAACTATGTCATTAATATGTAGTTGTCTGGAAATAAATAAAAAGTTCCACCCCTTCTTTGCCTAGAACTGGAGGATTTATTTGGGGGTTTGTCTTGCAAAGTACACCGGTGTGATGTCATCACAGTGTACTTTGCAATACAAACCGCAAAATCAACCACCGGTAGTTCAATATTGAAAATGGGTGGTTTTTCCCTTCAATTTTGACTAGGAAGAACTGAATTATAGATATCTTGAATAGATATCCAGTCTAGCTATTAAATGTTAAAACGGCTTGCCATACATCACCAGTGCCTCAGCAGTGTTTGAGAATCACTGGAGTAAAAGATGGAGCAGATTTTAGGACGGCCAACTCTACAAATAGCCCAGATGAACACTTTGTTTCCAATCTGTCTCATCTTGCCACTCTATTTCTGGAGCTGGCTGCTGCCTTACCTATCTGGCTGCAGTAGGCTACATGATTCATTTGGATATTAGCCATGATGCCATCTTTTTCAAAATGTGGCGAAGGTGAAGTGCTGTAGCAAGGTGAGGTATTAAAAGAAACAAAAAGAAAAATAGGTTGCATGTAGAAGTCCATCATGAATTTACAAAAAAAAAAAAAAAAAGGAAAAAACACAAACACACACAAATAGTTTTATGATTTAAAGAAATGTTAATCCGGCGTAGCATATAGGGCTAAGATATGGCCCGGAGGAGTTTTCGGGGTATTGGGGTCCAAGAGAGACAACAAACTGCAGCCTATCATACATTATGGCTTAATGAATATCAAGCTGGTCGAGAATCACTGTCTGTCTGATCACTATGTTGACCACTAGGATGCTATGGTCATTGATCCTTTAGTTTCAATGTACGGCAAATGTTTTTTTTTTTATAGTGTATTACTTAGAGACTGATGCTGAGTTCTTGGTTTACTTGTGATCTGAGGCCGAGTCGCTACACTAGTGTTTGTCAACGGAGCCCCCCAGGGGGCGTACAGAGAAGTTCGGGGGGTGCTGCCTGCAGACAATATTTATTTAAAGGGGGCACTGAGGTGCTCTAGTCTAGGGGTTAGAGTTATGGCTTATTTATACTCTGTGTGTGTGTGTGTGTGTGTGCGTGTGCGTGTGCGTGTGCGTGTGCGTGTGCGTGCATGCGTGCGTGCATGCATGCCAACAAGCCCATGAGTGTAATGTGTTTCCGATGTGATAACAAATTAAGTCGACTAATTGTATGATATTTAGTCAACTAAAACATTTCAGATGACTAAAACTAAATTAAATTTTATTCAAAAGACTATGACTAAAACTAAATCAATGGTCATTTGTTTTTATGGCCGGTGGGGATATGTTTTATCCCAGCTTCTGGTAGGACTTAACATGCATTTTCTCCTGGAAGTTACAGTGCTTTGGCAGAATAGAATACAGTGCAGATAAAACAACCACAACATTTAATTAAAACAACAACACATAAAAATTATAAATAAATTAATCCAAGAGTCTAAGAGGCTAACAAAAATAGCTGATCTACAAGCTCAGAGGAGCTTGTGAAACTGTTGCTATTGAAAAGTAACAGGTCTGTTGCTATTTCTCGTACAATAACGTTTTTAAGTGGTTATGATGGTGGTTCTGAACGCTGAAAATCCCATTTGGTGGTTTAATGGTGTTATTATTACATCCATTAAAGTACCATTAAATGTTTATTTTTGTGACCCCTTAGAGGCAGCTTAAGCACCCCAAGGGTGCACTGCACGTGCCCCACTTTGGAAGTCCCTGCTTTATGGTTTGTGTGGGTTAAGTAGTAGTTTGGATTAAGAGGCCTGTTCTTTTATCATAGAGAAGGGCAGTGGCTCAGGGGCAGAGAAACCATCATTAGAACATGGAGGGTTCCCGAAAGGTTCCCAGTTCGATCCTGGGCTCCCCCAGAGTTATGTCGAAGAGTCCTTGAGCAAGTCTCTGAACTGAACCCCTAATTACTCCCGGTGAGCAGGTTGGTGCCTTGCATGGTTTCCTCCGATATCGGTGTATGAATGTGTGCGTGAATGGGTGAATGCAATCCATGTAAAGTGCATTGGCTAAAGGCGCTATATAAATGCACCATTTACCATTTAGTGAAACCATAGTGAATAAGAAAACCATATTATAGACATTTTTATATTTGAAAACTTGAAATGGGACATTCTACATAATGGGCAGTCCTACTTTCTACTTTTGGTACTTTAAAGACATTGTGCCATGACTGTTCTCCCCTATACAATAATCATCATGCAGGTATTATGACATTATTCAAAAAAGCATACAGAAAGTGTTAAAATTATGTTTTTATTTGGCCACACCCACCAGTTCAAATGACATTATTCAAAAAAGCATACAGAAAGTGTTAAAATTATGTTTTTATTTGGCCACACCCACCAGTTCATTAAGTATGCCTGGTTTTCAGGTGGGTGGTGACCCAGCTGAAATTAGCCACACTAATAGATGGTGAAAAGGGGAGGGGAGGATTTTATGCTGTCATTATATCAGTGTATTTCAATTCTCCCCTTTGCAAATCCCGCCCCATTCTGCCCTGTTACTATGGTGGTACAGATGACCCTGGGCAAATTGTTTTTATAGTGGCAGTGAATGGGGGGAGAGGGTATTTTCATTGCCTCATCTTAGCCACACCAACTCAAAACGTCCAAAGACTGTTTTTGTCCGGCTATTCCCAACATTCGGTCGTGTTAGAAGTCACCATTATTACAGAAATATATACTGCATGCTTGTTAGAAGTCACCATTATTACAGAAATATATACTGCATGCTATGCTGAACGTAATCCACTTAGTGTCATCTTTTCAAAATGCATATTTACCGTACAGTTTGTGTTTATATGCTTATTTCGCAATACCTATTGCGCAATCCTCTGTAGAGCAATGTGTCATTATCATCATCAAAGTCTCAGGTTACAAGAGGGAAGGGGGGGGTCAGCTGCACAGGGGGAGAGAGAGAGAGAGAGAGAGAGAGAGAGAGAGAGAGAGAGAGAGGTACAGTACAGTACAGTACAGTAAGGTACAGTAGAGTACAGTAAAGTACAGTACAGTAAGTGGATGGATGGATGGCTGGATGGATGGATGGATGTGGATGGATGCATGGATGGATGGATGGATGTGGATGGATGGATGTGGATGGATGGATGGATGGATGCATGGATATGGATGGATGGATGGATGGATGGATGGATGGATGTGGATGGACGGATGGATGGATGTGGATGGATGGATGGATGTGGATGGATGGATGGATGGATGTGGATGGATGGATGGATGGATGGATGGATGGATGTGGATGGATGGATGGATGTGGATGGATGGATGGATGGATGGATGGATGGATGTGGATGGATGTGGATGGACGGATGGATGGATGTGGATGGGTGGATGGATGTGGATGGATGTGGATGGATGGATGGATGGATGGATGGATGGATGGATGGATGTGGATGGATGGATGGATGTGGATGGATGTGGATGGATGGATGGATGGATGGATGGATGTGGATGGATGGATGTGGATGGATGCATGTATGTGGATGGATGGATGCATGGATGGATGTGGATGGATGGATGGGTGGAAGGATGGATGGATGGATGTGGATGGATGGATGGATGTGGATGGATGGATGGATGGATGGATGTGGATGGATGGATGTGGATGGATGTGGATGGACGGATGGATGGATGTGGATGGGTGGATGGATGTGGATGGATGGATGGATGGATGTGGATGGATGGATGGATGTGGAGGGATGGACGGATGGATGGATGGATGGATGGATGGATGGATGGATGGATGGATGGAGGTGGATGGATGGATGGATGGATGGATGGATGGATGGATGTGGATGGATGGATGGATGGATGCATGGATGGATGGATGTGGATGGATGGATGCATGTATGTGGATGGATGGATGCATGGATGGATGGATGGATGGATGTGGATGGATGGATGGATGGGTGGATGGATGGATGGGTGGATGGATGGATGGATGTGGATGGATGGATGTGGATGGATGGATGGATGTGGATGGATGGATGGATGGATGGATGTGTGGATGGATCGATGGATGGATGTGGATGGATGGATGGATGGATGGATGTGGATGGATCGATGGGGATGGATGGATGGATGTGGGTGGATCACTGCTGCAATATAGCTGTGAGCGCCTGCGAAGTAGGCGCGATCTCTAGATGTGAGCGGTCCGAAGGGCCGCGAACCTCTAGTTATTGCAATTTAAAGTACCAAAGGAAAAACATCTAGGTGATATTAATAAAAAGGGAAGACAAAGGTACAGTAGTTACATTGCAAAACAGGGGGTTTCCCCGAAAATATATGTTTTAATTTGTTTAATCCCAGTGGGACAGAATCACCATTGCAGATTCTTTTATAGTGGAAGTGGATGGATTTTTTCTTTTTTCATAGCCTCATTACAGCTATATAAAGTACCCAAAAAACACATCTACGTGATATTAATAAAAAGGGAAGAAAAAGGTACAGTAATTACATAGCAAAACAGTAGTTTTCCCGAAAATATATGTTTTAATTAGTTTAATCCTCTGGATCAGAGAGAGAATAGAAATAGAAAGAGAAAGCGCAGTGCATCTTGGGTAGGAAGATGACAGCCAGATTATAGTTCTCCTCACATAATAGGCTGGCTTTCGTAATTCTGCCCATTTAAAATATATGTACCCAATCGTAACTCTTAGTTATATTGATGAGGTCCATGTGAACTAGTTTGTTGAAGCTTATTCATTATATTGAGCGAAATCGCGATCACCCCGCGTGGCCGTACTAGACGCACGCCGTGTCGCGCAGTGCGGACCGTTGTTAAAAGCCTGAAGCAACATTCTCCACTGCACAAACTCCACCCCCGATAGCAAAAAGTGAATGGTTTTTTCTGGTTGGCCAGTCAGGGAGTCTCAGGGACCAATCAGAAGGCTGACAAACGGTGGATTGGGCCTTTTGACTCAGAGGCTTTCAGCTTTCAGTAACAAAGATACACAGGGAAGACATATTTGCATATTATAACCACACCTGGGGGTCTATTAGAGTAATATTAACTCCATAGACACATAAAAACAGAAAAAGTACAAAACTATGGCACCGCCTATCACCAATATTTTTGTACTAGTACATTTTGAATTCTGGACTTGTATCAGTGTATTTCTACATTGCAGTAATTAATACTTTGTACTTTTGAGTAAAAAATGGGAGTACTTTCTCCACTGACCATAACCATTCCAGAGATTAAGAGAATGAAGCACTGCATCTAATTCTTTGAGAAGCACCAGAGAATGGAGGTCCTGATCATTCTCTCGCCACAATATTGGAAATCCAATACATTTCATTATTATTAATGGGAGTTCAATTAATAATGGCAGTGGGAAATTAGACCAATGAGTAGGGTGAGTAGCGCTATTCCAAGGTCCCGTTGTTTCGAGGTCCCAGTAATCCGAGGCTAACCTGCCGACGCTGGTGAATGCTAACCTGCCGATACTGGTGAATGCTAACCCTAAGCCTAAACCCTAACCGTATCCAGACTACTGGGACCTCGGTATATCAAGATTCAGGGGCTGCAGGGAGAATGGCGTAAGTGGTTAAGAAAACATTTCTTTCTTTCTTTCGTTCTTTCTTTCTTTCTTTCTTTCTTTCTTTCTTTCTTTCTTTCTTTCTTAACAAATTAAACCCCGTTTCTGACCGTAACACCACAGCAAACTGTGGGCAAAATGCAACGTCTAATTTCTGTTAAGTGTCAACCCAACAAGCTGCCTGGTATATGGCTCCTGCATTGCAAGCGTGTGCGTCTTTTCAATGGAGATTGGTCTGACACTGCATCTCAGCATGGGCCGAGGAGAGAGAACAGAACACACTGCCTCCTCATCGCTTCACTCACTCCCCAAATGAGCTTGGCAGCCACCGTGCACTTCATATTTCAGAGTAATATATGACCCCTGCAGCCAAGGATGCATTAGGAAGATCAGCTGCATGGACCGTTTGGCTACCGTGCAGTCCTGTGCAGCATGCTGCATCACACCACTGCATTTTAATACTCCCTCTCTTTCCATCTCTGGTATAGCAGCCAGCCAGCCAGCCAACCACCTGCTGTCTCAACTACTTATATAATTTAACTTTGTTGACCGGGGGTAAATGGTAAATGGTGCATTGAGGGCCTTTTCTCCAAAGCGCTTTACAATGTATGTTACATTCACTTGTTACCTTCATTAACACACATGAAGGCAGAGGAAACCATGAAAGGCACCAACCTGCTCATCGGGAGCAATTAGGGGTTCAGTAGTCTGCGATCAATACCATTTTCAGGTTTCTGATCCGGTCGGGAGCGGAAATAACTTACATCGTGTTGTAGCCATCAGGCAGACTACAGACGACCGGAACCACCAAACTGAACCACCAGTCCAAATATAATTATAATACCTGATGATCATGTTTAGGTGGGAAAATATCATGGCACCCCATCTTTAAAATAAATTAGATATGCTCACATGCAATTAAAAGCCAGGAAGAAAAGATGGGTTTTAAGTAGGGATTGAAAACCCCCAATGGACAGGGTATTGGGGTGATTATCATGATCGATAATCAAAATGTCACAGCGTGTCGCAACGCATTGTAGATCTGCTATATATGGCTATTGGCTAATGTTCCCCCTAAAATATCAAATCGAATCAAATCAATCTTTATTTATAAAGCACATTTACAACATCTGAAAGTGACCAAAGTAAGTAGGCTAAGTGCTGTACAGGGTGAAACAAAAACAACAAGAAGCTATGCCAGTGCAACAAGAACAAAGTCACATACAACAAGCCTCGGGATCCAGGCATTTCAAGAAGAAAAGCCTGCATGGGCTAGCCTCCATGTAACTGTGGTTCACGTCATTTTAATTGTAATTCTGCGCATATAAAATATATGTAGCCGTTCAGATATCTTATTTTACATCAGTATTGTTCATGTGAACTGGTTTGTTTATGCTTATCCATTATAATTTTCAAAATCGCTATGATTTATCACTCACTTTCCACCGCAGATTCACTTCCTCATTTACTCATGCGAGCGGCCACTGTCCAGCAGCAGTGCAGCAGAGAAGTGAACAGCAGACAGAGGGGGGAGGTGAACAAATCATATTGGCCGGTGAGATTTGCCGGGTAGTGTATGGGGCATAGAATGTCCGCGATAGGTTCGATACCCGCCGGGGGACGCTGTGGGAGCTGGGGGCGTGTTTCTCCCTCCACGTCATCAGCGCCCACACCCTAGGTGGGGTTGGCGATAGGGCCTTTCTTTTTGGAGTTTGCATGTTCTCCCCGTGTCTCCTAGGGTTGATACCCTCACAAAAACATGCAGTAATCCTGGTCTCAATAATGCCTCCCCCTGGCCAGCCGGGGCGCTTGATGGAGGGGAAAGGAACTGGTTGGAATAACGTGTTCCTTCCACGCGCTACGTCCATCCCAGGGAAATCCCCCCTGTCAGGTGAAAAGAAACAACTTGGACTACTCATGCATTGAAGGAAGCATGAGGTCAGTCCGTTGTCTCCCCAGGCGCGGCAGAGGGAGAGCAGAGCCCAGGATTACATAGACAATTCGCACTGGGTGAAAATGGGTTGCAAAATTGTGGGATAAAAATTATAAAAAAATTAAAAAAAAGACATAAACATCAAATTGTTTCATTGTGCTTATAGCCTTGAAGATCTTCATCGCCTGCTTATTGCTGCTACATGCCATGCTATCTGCCTCCCTCTCACTGTATCCAGCTCATTCTTTCTGTATCTCTTCTATCTGTCTGCATTCTTTCCTCTCCATCTCTTTCATCGCTGTCTTCATCGCTGTCTTCCCTAACCCTAACCCTAACCCTCATCTCATTTTCAGTCGGTATGTGTCTTTCTTTCCGTATTTTCCTTTCTTTCTTTCCGTATTTTCTTATCTAATGCAACACCCTGTGTCTCATCCAGGTAGACCCAGCGAGGGCTCTGCCCTTATATCAGACCACCTCGGATGACAACCATATGGTCACAGATTGAATACGTATGGCACAGGAAGGGAAGCGATATGTGTGAAATCCGATATATATTTTTTTCTCAACCTCTTCCAGGAATCACTGCAGTTGAGACCCATGAGGCTGAAGCAATCAAAAGGGTTTGGGGGTCAACATCTCCATGTTATTTACGCTGTGCTGAGTGACCACATCACAACAACGCTGAGGAGATGGTGGATGATCAGCGGTGATGACATAAGCACTGTTTAAATAAAAACAAGATGTTGGTCTACAAGAAGTGGCTTCCCCCGTGGGTCGGCGTAATTTCCTTGCCATCTTCCAATGACTTAAGCCCTGATTTATACTTGTGCCAGTTTCACATGCTGTAATAACAACACACTTGGAGGAGATCTATGACATCATGCTGCCGTTGAGGTATCTGGTTGCATTGGTGGAGGACTCTAAGCTGGAGGATCAGTAGTGTTGCTTACAGCATGATGTGAGCTGGATGTTGTCACCGTCAGGAGTAATCCTCATAATGTCCGGACCTGTTACTTTTCAGGACACGAAAAAAAGAAAAGAACCTGTGTTCCAGTGGCTCCAACGCAGTTATTATTTACGATCAGAACAGAAAACGTCCAAGTCCCATTGCCTTGTCACTTTAAATTCTGCGTTCACATGGAGATGCAATAGTGACTATTCTACTCACTTCCTATCACATGGCTGTTTGTTTACATCCACGCGTGGTACACGTGCCAACGGCGTCACACAATCTGTCGTTCCTCCGTTTTTGAGCGGTGCTAACGGCTCCTGGCTTTGTGTGTAGGTCCCTATGTCCGTATGAGCACGGAACTCCATGTATGGACATAACTAATGTCACAGACAGAACGGCCCATACACAAGGAGATATGCACGCATGTCGTGTTTGATACCTGCACCGGTGTGCTTTTTCGTAGTAGTCCCTATGTCCGTTTGAGCACAAAACTAACGTCATTCAGGGCTCCAGACTAACTTTTTTCACCTATGTCCCGGGACCGTCCCAAAATACAAATTTAACCGTCCCCAAATGAATGTTATCCGTCCCAAAAATTATATATATATTAAAAAAAAAATGTAATGCAGGCCTATTAGTTATAATAATATTTATTATTATTATTGTTATTGTTATTGCTGTTGTTTATTGTTGTTGCTGGTGAAATTGGCTTGGCAATACTTTCTATTTTTGTACTGTTATTTGTGGCTTCTAAAAATCTTACCTCAGCCTATTTGCTGATATGAGTGTCCTATACGGTAAAAAAGGGGAAAAAAAGAAAGAAAGATGCACGACTGTTGGAGGAATTACGGTAAAACTGGGTTTGTATTTTGTCCGTACGAACGTGTTGCGCGTGCAACTGCTAATCTACAAGCCTACAACTGGACGCATCCTCTGGGCTTCGAGGGCTTTTAGATCTACGGTATATATGCTCGCCGCACCGCACAACAGCGTCGTACCGAAAAAAGTAAACAGTTCATGCTTCATCGAACGGTCTCTGCACGCAGTTTCGTGCAGTGACTGCAGTCTGCTCTGTGCTCTGCATCATAGCAAGCGGTTCAGATGAACTGTAGCCGAAATGTAGTTATTTATTTGAGACTAACGAACCTGTTGTTATTGAGAGTTAACTAAAAGACGATTACTGGAGGAAATAAGCCGCCACACTGCGGAACTGCGAATGCCAGCTTGCGCAGCTGGTTGTGATGAAGTTGATTAGACGAACATAACGTCTTATATTTGGGAATATAGGCTATAGGTTTATAGAGATGACAAAAGTTAAACAAACGATTAATTTAATTACAATGTGTCGTGTCCTACTCAAACAACTGCTCATGCTGCTCACTAAACGTAGGCTATGTCTGTGCTTGATGCGTTGACATCGGGTTCCGTTTGACATTTTCTTTAATATCACAATCCAAATCATGTCCAACGTTACTCATTATGTTGCGCAGCAATATTTTCCAAGGAAAGGGGACAGGCATGGTAAGATTTATCTCTCAGCTACAGATTGTAGATCGGCTCTTTTCAACTAGTTGTAACCCAGATTGACAGTCTGTTCTCTGCCTCATTCTACTGGTTAACCTCTTCAAATAGCGCAGCATTTTAGAAAATAAGTTCTACCTGAAAAGGATTATTGTGGTAACTTCTTAAACATTCTGTTTACATCATATTTATTTTCTGTGCATCTCATGCTGTGAGTTTGCACACCGTTTGAGCAGCGATATGCGCCGTTGGCTCCAAAAATCCTCTACGTCCCGTCCGCGTCCCAGGGGAGATTAATTTGCGTCCCAAATACATATTTTTAAGTCCCTGGGACGTCGGGAGTCCCTTAGTCTCGAGCCCTATGATTGAAAGTACGCAGAGACCGACATCACCACATCTGATGTCATGGACAGAACGGCCCATACACACAGGACACATGCACGGGTATCATGTTAGATATTTACTTTAAGAATGTTTCAAAAAAGCAGATCTACAAGCTCACAATGGCACGATTTCCATTGTGGTCCTTTTGGCACATAGCACTGTCCTGTTGTTAAAAGGAATTGAAAATGTGTTGATAGTTGACAGATATGACCCGGTCTTTTCTTTTCTTCTTTTGCAAGGCAGTAGACGATAGTCTTCAATAACAGCCTTTACTGGGTCAGGGGGATATTTAAGGACAAGACGGTTATTTGTGGAGTGAAGGGGGATTAAGGGGGATTTATAAAGCGGTTTGTTTTCTCTTATCGCTCTTGATGATGAGTTTTTTCCTTACACTGCAGGTCAAATGAGTCTATTTATGTGTGTGATGAGTTTGATCCTTAGAGGTCAAACGAGTCTCTGTGAGGACAGAGGTCCGCTAAGCAGGGACGTGCAGAGAATTTTAGAGATACGAAAATAGCATATCTACAAGCTCACAACGCATCGCGCTGTGTTCAAGTTCAAGATAGTTCGTAAAAGGGCAGTTCTCCTGAATGCTGCCTTTGGGTATGGCACGGAAAGGGGTATTTGCATTTCTTTCAGATTTTCGGAAACAGGGTTGCCAGTATGACATGGCCTGTGTTCTTTTGAACAACTTTGACTGTGACATCCTTATTTTGAGAGAAAAAAAAAGAAGAAACAACTGGTCTGGATTGTATTTTTGAGAGCGTACATGTACTCAAAAAGTTGTGCAACCTTGCACAGTCAGAAGTTGTGAAAACATTGGCGAAAGGGCCAGTTTGCATGTTCTCCTCCGTGTCTCCTATAGGGTAGGTACCCTAAAAAAAATCAGTAATTCCTCTATTGTGAAAACAGGTCAAACACACAAATGTACCCATGCATGCATGAATACATGCGTGCACAAGCATGACGTTTTTTTTTTTTTTTTTTTGCATGCACACAAAACGCCAACATAATTGCGACCGTCAGTTCGCAAGTTACTATTAAAAGCTCCACTGGCTGTGTGTCAGTCAGTCAGTCTGTCTGTCTGTCTGTCTGTCTGTCTGTCTGTCTGTCTGTCTGTCTGTCTGTCTGTCTGTCCGTCCGTCCGTCCGTCCGTCCGTCCGTCCGTCCGTCCGTCACGTCACATCACGTCACACCTTTGCTCCTACTCTTATCTCTGCCACCGTTGGCTTGGCCCTATCAATGCCAAACTTTGCATACACTCTCCTTGGATGGCAAATCACAACCTCTGCCCCTGATTTCTCACATGGCCCCCTTCTAGCGCCACCATCAGGCTGGTTTTTGCTAAACACATTTTTGTACACTGCTCCTACAGATTTTGGCCTAAAATCACGCAAAGCCGTACACAGTATCTCTAAAGTCGTGTCATCAACATGGATCTGTCCCATTTCCCATATTCCCTCCTGATTGGCTACGACCGCCTTATAAAGTTTGTGTATGCAACATGAAGGTCGCTTATCTCCCGATTAGGGAGTCTTACTGGTCTGCCATACGCACACAGACACACAAGTGCATGCACACTCAAACACAGTGGCAGTGTGGAGGCCAGATGGAATGACAGCGTGGGAGATTGGCCTTCATCCTCACAGTGAATTCTCTCTCCTCTTCAGTGAGCCTCCTCCTCTCTCTCTCTCTCTCTCTCTCTCTCTCTCTCTCTCTCTCTCTCTCTCCATATACTGTTCATCCACACAGTTCTTTTAACCACCTAGGTGTCAAATGGACCCATATAGAGTCCATCTATTTCTTTCTCTATAGCCTCGGCGACCTTGCTTGTTTATGCAATGGCTTATACTTCAAGCATGTACTGTTACTGATAGGTCATTGTTGACCTGGCATCTATAGTGTGTATAGCTTCGGTGTACTTCATGTGTATATTTTTTCTGTTAAGCACTTGTGCTTCATTTTCTGCTCTGTAATGCGCTTTAAGCTGCATTTCATGTCATGAAAGGTGCTATACAAATAAAGTTTTATTATTATTATTATTATTAGGTTCTTGGTTTACCTACGATTTTAGATTACTGTTTCAATGCATTTGATGGTAACAAGTCTGTTCGCCCTCTCGGCCGTTCGCCCAAATTCTTTCCGCCGGCCTCACGCTCACCGTGCTGACCGCTCGGTGGGGCTGTATGTACTGAACTGAACAAAAGTACAATTTTGAGGTATTTTTTTTTTAATACTTTATTCCAATGTGCAATACTTTTACTTCGACTCCACTAAATCTCGGATCCAAATTTTGTACTTTTACTCCACTACAATCATTTAAAAACGTAGGGTTTAATTACATTTTAACATTACACCGGATAGACTAAGACGCCTGGGGCGAACGGCCAGGAGGGCAAACGGCGTGGTATTCCATTTGATGTATTACCTTGTGCTGCCCTTGCTTGTCGCAGTCTGGATTATCTGCTAAATGCCTAACTTGTAATTGAAATTGTAATATTCCTATTCTGCAATAACAACCAACATAATTCTCGTGCCCAGGGGGGAAAAAGTGAGATTTGTCCCAATAACCCCAACCCACACTGGAATGTGGAAATGCCGTTCTCAAAACCGAGATGTAGAGAGGGTGACGGGCTAGGTTAAAAAACCTCTGAAGCAGACTTGAGCCACTAGCTGTCAAAGTCGGCTAAGCGGTGCTCGAGTTGCGTACCGATATGGACAGAATCATGAGTCATCATGTCCCCAGCATGCATGCTACATGCTAAAAGTCAAATAGCGCCATATGGTCAAATCCGCCCCAGCCTTCAGTGCAGGTTTGAGAATCAGCCATGATCCACTCTGTGTGTGTGTGTGTGTGTGTGTGTGTGTGTGTGTGTGTGTGTGTGTGTGTGTGTGTGTGTGTGTGTGTGTGCGTGTGTGTGCGCGTGTGTGTGTGTCCTTCTATACAATTGTGAAAGTAGTTTTGCAAATCGCAGAGGACTCGAGGGAGAGATGTGCCGAGTGGCGTAGTCGGTCAGATTGGCGTTCGTCCAAAAACATAGATGAATCCACAAAATCCCCATACATGGAGTATGCAGGAGGTTACATCAATACGTTGTAATGCTCCATGATGTGAGCATAGCTGACACGGAACTCATATACAGTTTGGGCATAAGGGACAGAGGCAGACAGATACAGAGATCTCCATATACATGGGCATGGAAGAGACTAGCCCCATATAGAACCTCACCCGTCGCTGCATACTGTTGTGCTCCGAGATGAGGTCCTAGAAACATGGCCGCTGGAATCGTGCGACAGCCTCCACATCACAGTTGGAAAACACACAAAACGAAATTTTGTCCAAAAAGTAACGGCAGTTCCGAGCTCCCAGACTGTGAAAACCTCACCTCGGTACATAAAACATGAACTGCGGCATGAAACAACCCCTTAAAATCGCTAGTTTTGTCAGCCGGTAATGTTTACAAGCCTGGAAGTTGCAGCCGGAATGGCAGCATTAGCACCCTCTCTGGTCGAATGTCTGTTCGAATGCAGCGACGGTTGGAGCTACAAAACCTCAACCAGCTGTCTGTCAGTCTGTCTGTCTGTCTGTCACACGTCACACTTTTGCCCTGCTCATATCTCCGCAACCGTTGCCCCGATCCATGCCAAATTTGCACACACACTCCTTGCCTGCCAGACCACAACCTCACATGAATTGTGAATGAATTCACACATGACCCTCTTCTAGCGCCACCATGAGGCCGATTATTGCAAAACACATTTTTGGACACTGCTCCTACACATTTTGTCCTAAAATCACGCAAACCGGTACACACTATGTCTACAACACTCATGTCATCAACATGGATCTGTCCCATTTAGCGCCACCTTTTTTCAAACACATTTTTGGACACTACTCCTACACATTTTGCCCTAAAATCACGCTGCGACCTGACGGTCGCTTATCTCCCGATTAGGGAGTCTTACTGGTAAAAAATACAGACACTCAAACAATTGACAGAAGTACAATAGGCTACTGTCCACCACTGCCTACCCGCACATCACCTGTCATGCACGGATTGCAGCTATTCTGTAGAGGCATTCTCCCATGCAGTTTAAGCACACAAAATCTGTTGTAAGGCCTGATTACAATCATACAATGACAGATTGCCATAACCAGAACATCCTTGGTCTCACAAAGGTGTGCATGATGATCTTATCAGTCCCTTTCTTTCTTTAGTTTATTTAATTACATCCTGGTTTAGGTCAGTTTGAAGTCTTGGGTTGAGACAAATAAACTCAGCACTTGTAAAAAGAAAGGAAACATGACTTCGGTCCATTATATCTTCCCTTTAACTCATTCTGCGCCAATGACTGCTTATGACGGTTTTTTTCCAATAGCCCTGTGTGCCAATGACGGCTTATGACGGTTTTTGTGTTTTTTACATAGAAAAAAAAAAAAAAAAAAAAAACATTTTTTTTTTTTTTTCTAAAGATGTCAAAATGACCTGAGATCAGAGAGATGCTTTTCTCTGTTTGTGTGTTCGCTCCCTCGTTTAGCTGATTGAGAAAATGTGTGTTCATGTGTGTCCATTCTAGTGGATGGACACTTTTTTTCATTCAAACAGCTCTATCTCTGGAACCATTTGTCCGATTGCCAAAATTCTTTTTGCCACTGAATCACAACAACTGTGTCTGTTTCTGTGGGGAAAAAAATTATAAAAAAAAATTCTTTTTTTTTCATTGCATAGTAAAGAAAAACATACAAAATCTCGGCACAGCTACCTTGGAGCCATTTTGGCATCTGGCACAGAATGAATGAATTTGTATTGTGTTTTATATCATTTTTATTGTTGATTCATCACTTTACAACGAGGTACAGCTTGTAAGCATAGGGCATTCGAGGCATGATCTATACACAGCCAAACGTGTGGGTAGCGCCAACCAAAGTTTTGCCAAAATGGCTTGCAATACTGTTCTGTTGGCAACTTGGCATTTACTCTCGTTTTGGGCTTCCCTAACACTGAGCTTAAAATTAACAAAGTGTAAAAATGGCCCATATGTGTTGTTTTTATCTTTTCCTTATTACTGTGGGTGAGTGTAATCATGCAATGCTCCAAGCAACAAAGGTGAACACCAAAAGAACAGTATTGCAGGCCTGCCAGGCCATTTTGACATTTTTTGGAGGGGCGCTACCCACACACGTTTGGCTGTGTTGCTCATTCCACGAATGCCAGATCCTTACAAGCTGTACCTCGTTGTAAAGGTGACAAATCAACGATAATAATGATATTAAACACAATACCATTTGGCATAATTAAAGGGGGGACATAATGGACTGAATTTTGGCAAAGTTTATGTCGGCACTACCCACACGTTTGGCTGTGGTGCTCATTCCACGAATGCCCGATGCTTACAAACTGTACCTCGTTGTAAAGGTGACAAGTCAGCGATGAAATTATATATAAATTATATTATATATTCTAAAACACTGGCCTGGTGGATACAATGGGATATTTCTTTGCAATGGTGTTAGGCTGTATTGCCTTATAAGAAAAAGTGCTTAGAAAATGAATTTCTTTCCCACGTCTGGGCACTACTCGTTCAATGCATTTTTGCATAGACAATACCCTTGTGGACTTTGGGTTAAAAGTTCTCCGCATAAAACCTGCACGACTTTTGTCACCAGCCAGAATTGTATATACAAGTGAACAGTGTTGGGTAACGTGCGTTAGTAATATAACGCATTACTGTAATATATTACCAAAATGCTGTAATGACTAATATAACGCATTACTGAAAAGAAATCGGTAATATATTATTGATAACTTCATTACTGCGTTTACTTTCCGCGTTACCAACCAGGGTCGTCCCGTTTTAAGCCAATATGGTACGGATTTTTGTGGTGGGACCCAGGTTATACCTCCTGTGCGCTGTGCCTCCAGCCTTCCTCTCAAGTTCTGTAGCTGCTGTGCTGCTGCTGCCCCGCACAGAACGGCACAGATACGCAGGGACGTGCAGAGAATGTTAGAGAGGCAGGGGGCTGACATGTTAGAGAGGCAGGTGCTGAGGCAGGGGCGTTTTGGTGGACAATTCTCTTGAATGCAGCCTTCAGTTATGGTATGGAAAGAGGGTATTTGCATTTATTATACCATAGTAAAGAAATGCATTCATGGTCTGAATAGGGCACTTTTTACAGACGGATAAAAGGGCAGTTTGATGTCTATGTGTATACATGGCTGAGCCACGCACTGTCGGGTGGATTGGAGTGCCTGGAAACCATTGCGCACAGCGAGTCAGCGCGCCCAGGTGTTTAGAATGATTATAAGCCTAGTAAGCTACTAAATTCCACAACATTTCAACAACTGAAGAGAAAACACACGCTAAAATGTATGCATTACTGAGAACTATCAAATGCCTGGTTTATATCTCCCACCCATGAACTGTAGCGCTGTGTCAGATAAAACATGCCCAAAACAAGAGCTATCACTCCCATAAAGTAACAGAAACACAGAACACCCCAGCAGCACGCAGCAGTGTCACACAAAGCATCTCCTGATATGGAATTATTGTCAAATCTGATCAATCTGATCATTTTTGTTGAGTATCGCAACTGGGTGTCAATGTATAGGGATACTGGACATCTGGGCAGCTTGATGTAAAATGTGCTCTTTTGTCCAAAATATTAAGAAATAGTACATTTTCTACAAGATGGAATTTGTTTAATCTTTTAAGTCAGATAAATAAATACACTACATTTAATAATTGAAACAATTGGCCTATATAGTATTACTGTACACTACAGTAGGCCTATAGGCTGCAATATAATGACATATATATTATTATAATTTAAAATGAAGGTAATAAGTAATCAGTATCCACGAGTTTCCAACGCCCCATAGTGCATTGCGCAGACGTCTGCACCGAGCTTCCGGCGCCGATTTACAAGCTCACAACGGGTTGCATCTGCGACGCGACGTGAGCTTGTATGTCTGCTGTTAAACCCGGAAGTTTGGTCCCGATAGTCTCCAGTAAACTCCTGCGGAAACTTGTGGATATATTACCAAAAAAAGTAACGCTACCCAACACTGCAAGCGAATAACAAAAACACGAAAATCTTGTGCTGGTGTTTTTGCTTGTAAAATGTGTTATGTTGATTTTGGCAACATAAATTCTTTCTCAAATGTCATAAATACATCTACCTAACATCTGAAACAAGTATTGGTGCCTTTGTATACTCATATAACAGCCAGGAAATACAGCCTATGTGCCCCTAGCCCCCCCTCCCCCTCTCCCGCTCTCATCTCTCACACGCACATGCGAGCACACGCATTTTATGAGGAAGAAGCCTTAGTGTAATGTCTTTAAGTTCCTTTATGCAGACTGGGGCAAACCCCCATTGATGCACAACACACATCTATGAAGTTGATCAGGAAACAGATTGGGCATGCGGGCTTTTCTCATCACAGTCAACGAGGAGTTTGGTGCAGAAGTGTCAGATAACACCACTTTACTTTTTCCATGTGAATAAAGACAGTGGACTGGATAAAGTTTGGACCAATTGTTTTACCACGGGCATGTTCTATCCGAACATACCCACTAGGGGTGTTAGGGTTACTACGCCACTAGCTATTTTGTTATGCAAATTAAAAGGTCAGATTCAGCATCCTTGAATTGTGTAAAATAGACTGGTTCCCAACTTTTACCCCCAAATGCCTCCAACAATCACATTTTTCAGAAATCCCACTAGACTATTACGCAGAATGTCCCATTTCAAATTTTCAAATTAGCATATAAAAATCTATTGAAAACACCAGATCTACAAGCTCACAATGTGTCTCATCGCAACACATTGTGAGATTGTAGATCAGCTAGATCAGTAGATCAAATGTCTGTGATGTATATAGGGCGTCTAATGGAGTAAAAGCAATATTTGGATCCAAGATGTAGTGGAGTAGAAGTAAAAGTGTTGGAAATACTCAAGTAAAGAACAAATGCCTAAAAGTACAGTACTTAGTTGAGGGACAGCGAATACACTTTCCGGGACCGGCACCTGCCACCTAATCCGTGGCATAGCCGAACAGAGCGGCAGTCGGCCGGGCAGTCGGCGCTCAGTACCGCGGCAGTGTCAGTGGTCCCCGGCAAGCAAACGTGATGTGACTGCTTGTTGTAATACATTATTTATGTTCGGTGGTCTGGTGGTCGTGGTGTTGGGGTGGGTGGGGGGGTGGACAAGCTGATCCACTGGTCCACAAGCTGGTCCACTGGTGGTCGTCGTGGGGGGGCGGGATAGGTTCCACAACAGCCGGCAGGTGCCTCCGCAACAGTGGCAGACGCCACAGATTAACAATAATTGCTGCGGCATAGGAATCATTGCCACGGCATAGGAATCATTGCCACGGCATAGGAATCATTGCCGCGGCTGTTGCCGGCACTTCTGGCAGCGCCGCGGCAGGTGCCGGTGCCGGAAAGTGTATTGGCTCTTTCTGACTTTAGTTACTTTACACTACTGTGGTGCGACCGAGATCATGCTGGATAGGAGGGAGAGGATGGCAGCGGTCCCAGAGTTTGTGTTGATTAGTCCGCACTCTCACATCACATTGCATCAAATTATATATGAATTCAATGTTGGGAAGCTCTCTCTCACTCTCACACGCACTCGCTCGCTCACGCACGCACGCACGCACGCACGCATGTTATGAGGAAGAAGCCTTATTGTAATGTCCTGAAGTTCCTTTATGCAGACTGGGGCAAACCCCCATTGATTAAGCACAACACGCATGGATGAAGTTGATCAGGAAACGGATTGGGCATGCGGGCTTTTCTCATCACTGTGAAAATGAAACGTGAGATGATGAGTGGACTCATCTCGCCTTTATAAACCCCAGAGCGTTTGTACTGGAGTTATTCTGCAGCCATGATGTTCCTGAACGTCCTTGTGGTGGCGTTGGCTCTCTGCACGCAGACCCTGTCAGCCAGGAGATACTACCAAACCCTCTCGGTTCATAATGGTGCACCTTGGGGCCACTGGCATGGCATTCACATGTGCCCAGGTGGCACATTTGCTGGAGGCTTCAGTATGCGGGTGAGACAATTTACACTGTACATTATACATTTTAATGCAGCATATTCACTGAATTCATGTTCAATGCCATTCGCCATTTCATATCAGATGACTTCTATTGAAAGCTAAAATTCAGTTTCCTCATCTATTATCTTATGTACAGATTGTCTCTGAAACTTGAGCTACTGTACAAGTGCTTTTAGACCCTACTGTAGTTTAGTTTTTATTCTATTCTCTCCGGTTGTTGTTCATGGTATTCTGGTTATTGGTGTGCATACAGGTGGAGGGCCATCAGGGTGGTGATAACACTGCAGTGAACGGCATTCGCCTGCACTGTGTCAAGAACGGGCGAGAGTATGGTACCGTGACATCACACGCTGGACAGTAAGTATAGAGCATCGCAGCGGAAGTGGTTTACTGGTCCCACTAAAAGAATCTCCCATTCATTTTCCCCATAGACTTTTACAACAATATTTATAACAATTATGTTAAGCCTAGAACCAAGCCATCCAGGATTGCAGTGAATCATGACCATAAAACCTTTGATCCTATGTGAAAACATATTTTAAAGCTATACTGTGTAAGTTGCTAAACTAGTGGTCAGTAGCGGTATTGCTTTTTTCGGCCGTTTTTCGCCTGGAGTCGTCGCGGACCACCGCCGTGGACCACCGGAGCGGCGCCGCAAACCACCGCGACCGATACGAATCCGTGGAGGTGTAGAACGCATGGTAGAACGTAATTTTCTGGCCAGGATTTGGGGATTAAGAGGTTAAGAATCCTTCACCATGGTAAACACTGTAGCTGAGCGAGGCTACTTCCTGAAGACTGTAGACACGGCAGATAAGCTGTGATTGGCCGGTAATGTATCATGTGTGTATGATCCGCGATGTGATTGGCCAACGTATACACAACGTATACAGATGATGCAGATGACGTTATTTTTCCGCGAAAACTGGACCCCGGCCAGGATCATAGAAAACATATAAAGAGAAGGCTTTAGAAGCTGAAAAAATAAATAAGTGGGTGTTCTAAAACTTTAGCGATTTAACAGTTAGGACAATTTTAAGATTTGTTTTATAAAAAAAGTTACATGGTATAACTTTAATATTAAATACTACATTTAATAACTACCCTTTGTTTAGCGATTTTCAAAATGTTCTTCTCATAGAAACAACGGTTTTATGGTCATGATTCACTGCAATATAATTGTTATAAATATTTTCGTGAAAGTCTATGAGGAAAATTAACGGGATATGTTTTAGTGGGACCAGTAAACCACGCCATTACTTAATCATCAGAGTCCCTCACGCAAACTTTGGCACTTACCCAAGGTTGCACAGACTTAGCGAGCTGCAGGCACACTTAAAGGACAACTTTTTTTTTTTTTTTACAAGGGTTCATATTTTAGATAGTCATTAGAGAAAAGAAAAGATGAGTGTTAAAATGTTTTCATTTACTTCTTTTTATCGTTTTAGTGATTTTAACGATTTTGATTAGTATCCATTGTTGGGGACATGCATGCAAGTGGCTAATTATGTATTTTTAGGCACAATAAGCCCATTCCCAAGATGCACCGCAATCTTTCATGGGCAGATGTGACTTATGGGGGCTGGTGTAAATAGTAACAAAGAAATTGCCGGCTTGTGGTGTATAAAAAGACAACCACTGAAATCAAAGTAATATTGTAACACTCGTCTTTTTTCTCTAATTACAATCTAAAATATGAACCCTTGTTGTCTAAAAAAACAATGTCCATTAAAATGTCATAGACATTTTGTTTCTAGTTTAGCCATTCTATTACTGGCCTCTGCCTGCTATCACTCACTCAGAGTATAATATACTGTATAGATATTATTTGTAAAAATAAAAGTGTTTTCCCTTGCAATAGCTGGGGTCACTGGACACCTGTGAAGTGGTGCAGATCCGGGGTGCTCAAACGTTTCTGGCTGATGGTGGAGTCTCCCCAGGGAGGAGGTGACGACACTGCCGTCAACAACATCCAGTTTGTGTGCAGCAGAGGTCATGTGATCTGGGGGTTCGGCATGCCATGGGGGAGATGGGGCCGCCCGAGCAGGCAGTGTCGCAGCGGCAGGGGAGGCATCTGTGGCATCACGACAAAGGTGGAGGGACGTCAAGGGTGGGGAGACGACACCGCACTGAACGATGTGCGCTTTGTTTGCTGCCGTTAAAAAAAGAAGGCTGTGCAAAATGTCTTTTCCCATCTTCTATCCTACAATGACCTCCTTCATTGTATAAAGTAAATCATATCTTTCAGGGATTTATCAATCTGTCGTTAGAAAGCTGGCAAAATGTATTTTCTCATCTTTTACTCATGATCCTATAATATCTTTAAGGGATTTATTAGCAATTAATAAATTCACTTCTGCAATGCAACAAGCTGTGTGTGTGTATGTGTGTGCGTTAATATATCCTGTGTATCCAACTGTGCTCTAACTGTATGGCTACTAAGAATGCTTTAATTAATTCATGTATTTGTTATAAATTGTCTTTTTTTTATATCATACTGTTTATGCTGATTCTTGCAGTCTAACTTGAATGCAGGATCTTATGTTGAAATAATTGCCCTCTCGGTGTAGAAATCATTAATACGCCACATCTCCATGCAGTATTCACTTGATTTTGCTTAGTTTAGCGTGGCGAAAATAGCCGACCTCCAAGCTCACAACGTGAGCTCGGAGGTCTGCTATTTTCAATATTTTCCCAAGGCCCATTTAGAAATGTCAGCCCCTGCCTCTCTAATGGGATAGCTTCAGTGTTTCATGTCATCTTTTCGACACCCAACTCTAACCCTTACCCTAACCTCCGTGGGGTGAGTCGCTAACCCTCCGGTCGAAATGATGGTCGTTCGAAAGAGCAAGATTTTACCCTCTCTAACATTCTCTACACGTCCCTGCCCTGCAGTGTTTGTTATTCCTCTCCCCAGGAGCTCTAACTCCCCTGACAGTGTTTTTTGGGGGAGGCCTTTTGGGAAAGTAACGTAGTACATTCTAAGTACATTTACTCAGACTTTAGTCCTGACCGCTCAGTGTTAGCAGTCAGCAGCTATTGTTACAGACAGTAACATTTGGTTTAGAGGCAAAAAGGGAATATACCAATAGATCCCTGTGGGACCCCAATCAACGACATAGTGCAGAGGTCTTCAACAGCGGGCCCGGACCCCTTGGGGGTCCTCAGAGTTACTCACAACGCCTCGTGCTGTGAGGCGTTGTGAGCTTGTAGATCAGCTATTTTTTGGCACAGAGGTTTGGTGTAGAGGGAAAAGAAGAGTTCATGTGGTTCAATATATGAAAATACACATTAATCCAACCTACACAGATGATAGTGCTGTCAAGTCTAAACTATTAACTAAGAAATAATCCATGTACATCTGCAACACAATTTTATACGATATGTATAGTGGGGGTCCCTGCTTCATCTCTCACAGAGCTAAGGGGTCCTTGGCATGAAAACGTCGAAGATCCTTGAGATAGTGATTAAGTATAGGCCTACTATGTTTAGTCCCATTGATCCAAGCTGGAATCATGCTTCACTTGACATCACAATATCTGCGGTAATACCAGAAAGGTGCAATTCTGGGAAATTGCAAGTGTGGTTGCACTGACGTGAGTCGCGAGGAATCCACTGGGAAATGAATTCCGTCTAACCATTTATTATATCGTCACTGTCGGGCAGAAACCTCGTATCTCCAAGTTTCAAATTTGTGTTTTTTTTTTGCAAAGTAAAGCACTGCTTCATCACACAAGGCCTTCGCACAAAATTAGTGAAAACAGCTAGGCGAGGCGGTGTGTGCTTGTAGATCGGCTGTTTTCACTAGTTTAAATCATTTTAAAAATTATGAATACAAAACAAACGGTTTTGGACATACACGGTTTCCACCCGACAATGACGACATATTGTGATATAGCTTCACTTTTCTGTTGTGCAAAGGTTAACAAAAAGCAGGTTCACTTTGCTGGCAAAAAAGAAAATCTCTGACCTAGAACCATAGTGTGTTGCTATAGCAACCGCATTAATAAAAGGTTAATCGGAATTCATTTCCCAGCGGATTCCTCGCGGCTCGTGTCAGTGCAACCACACTTGCACTTTCCCAGAATTGCAACTTTCTAGTTGTAAGTCGCTCTAGATTAAGAGCATCTGCTAAATGCCTAAATTGTAAATAGTAAATGTTCACATTGTGGTATTGCTTCTTTTACTTAAGTCCAAGAGCACTTCTTCCACCGCTGACACCGAGGCAGGTCATTTTGTCTGAGAGTACATTGTGGTCCATCAGACCCCGCCCACCTGTGCTGATCGCCACAACCAGGAAGTGCACTTTGGCTGCGGCCAGCAGACCCCCTTTAATCAAATCAGACCCGCGGAGGAAAGAAATGCTTAGTGCTTCAGCTCTGCGGGTTGGCTTGCGCTGTAAACATTGATTCCAGGTTAAAGGCAATTAGAATAATGGAGAAAGAAGCTCAGTGTGTCTGCCAAAGCCTGCCTGGACTTTACGATGCACTCCGAAGAATAAAGAGAGAGCTATACGGCGGGAGCAAACTGTGTTCTGATTTAAAGAGATGGTGTCTTTCTGAAATAAGTCTTTAATACGTCTTACGCGGCACATAACTCACGTTACGGTGCACAGACACAGTCATCATGAGTGAGGCGAATCTCCGGCCAATGCTTGAGGGCTCAACTTAAAAAAAAAAAAAGGCAAATTTCAAGCCAAGGAAGTGTTAAGGGAACAGTGTGCTGGCAAGTGCTAAAGGTTTAATTAGCACAAACGAGTGAAGGCATGTCAGCTCTCTGCTGTCCCTGGTGCTGGGAGAGATGAAGACAGTCAGACACACAGCAGTTCTTAGCGCCCCTATTCTGAACATTCTGTGAAAATAGACGATCTACAAGCTCACAACACGCCGCAACACAGTGTGTTAGGTAGCTTGTAGATTGGTTGTTTTCAACAAAGACATTTGGGTTTAGAGGAAAAAAGGAATATGGCAATAGACCACTGTGGGACCCCAGTCAACTACATAACAGTGATTAAGCGATTTTACATACAATTTTCAATTCAATTCAAAGGGCTTTATTGGCATGAGAAAACATACGTTTACATTGCCAAAGCAAAAGTGTACACAATACAATACAATCAGAACAAAATATGTACAGGTGAAAACAGTTTTCATGCATCACGGTAACGTGCAGGCAGAGCAGGGATATATACAATGGTTTTTAAGGTGGTTGGGTTCCATTTGATATCCTTCTCTTATCACAGCAGCTCACAAATCTTGCTGCTGTGTTTGCACATTCTTTTACTTCACCCAGCAGGTATGGGAGTTTTTCATCATTGGTCATATTTTCAAACTCTCCTTGGGTGGTTATAATCTGTGGGAAGTATGTGTCTCTGATGTCTTGGTACAGCGGACAGGTGGTTAGAAAATGTAGCTCTGTTTCCACTTCATTTTGTGTGCAGTGGGTGCAAAGTCTGTCTTCTCTAGGGAGCCAGGTATGCCTGTGACGTCCTTTCTCGATTGCAAGACTGTGCTCACTGAGTCTGTACCTAGTCAAGATTTTTCTTTGTTTTGGGTCGGCCACCTTGCTCAGGTATTCTGCCATGGTGTATTCTCTGTTTAGGGCCAAATAGCATTCTAGTTTGCTCTGCTTTTGGGTTGCTTCTCTCCAATGTGTCAGGTAGCTTTCTTTCTGCTGTTTTATAATTTGGTTTAGTCCAGTGAATTGTCTGTCTGGTGGCTCTGCTTGTGTTTGTGTACAGAGTTCCCGGACCAGTTGGCTGAGGGGGCATCTCTCTAGGGTTTCTCTGTGTGTGAGTGCCTTGTTATGAAGTGCATCTGGGTCACTTTCTTTTAAGTGGTTATAAAATTTGAATGCTCTCTTTTTTATTTTGATTATGAGAGGGTATCGTCCTAATTCTGCCCTGCATGCATTATTTGGTGTTTTCCGCTGAATTCTGAGAATTGATTTGCAGAATTCTGTGTGCAGGGTCTCTATTTGATGTTTGTCCCATTTTTCAAGGTCTTGGTTTGCGGCTGGTCCCCAGATCTCGCAACCATAGAGGGAAATTGGTTCTATCACCGAGTCCAGTATTTTTAGCCAGGTTTTTATTGGGATGTCTATTTTGATGTTCATACACTACTACACTATAGGTCAGGGGTGGGCAACTTTGATGATGGCGAGGGCCACTGTATTTCCACCTTCACTCCAGAGGGCCACATTGCATATTGCTACGTCCTACTTTGTCATTCTAGTATCTCATACAAAAGAAGCAAAAATAGCAGATCTACAAGCTCAAAACGCATCACGCTGCGATGCGTTTTGAGCTTGTAGATCGGCTATTTTTGCTTCTTTTGAATTGGAATCCTGAATAATTTTTGGTTGTTTTTTAATTGGAATCCTGAAATGTAACATTTTTATCTAATTGCAAATGCATTTAGTTATATAGGGTGTGCCAAATGTAGTTCTAAGAGCGGCCATTTCTTGGGTAAACACAGCCTTACATTGGTGTTCTGATTAGACTATAGTATTAGTTCTATGCAATCAAACAATTGAAACACCTGTGTTTTGACCCAAGAAATGGCCACTAAGGACTACAATGAAGTAGCCGCTGGCACACACTATACTCATGTTGACTTTATGAACATAAATACAAATACATTGGACATAAAAAAAATACATTTTAATACTACTATACTAGTCATTAAGCTACTAATATAGACTGACGGAATTAAAGCAGGTCATGTTTAGAATTGTAAAAGCTGAAATCAATAATATATCAGTATTCCGGTATTAACCTGCGGGCCGCATTAAGTGAAGGTGGGGGCCGCATGTGGCCCCCGGGCCGCCAGTTGCCCATGTATGCTATAGGGGAAGCTGTTAGAACCTTTGCCAAACCATCCGGGTCAACGCTCCACACGTCTGGCATCCAATATTTTTTTTCAATACTTTTTAGAGTAGACTGATGATCGCTTCTTGGTTTACCTATGGTTGTAGATTTTTATGCATTTAATGTATTACTTTGTGTTGTCCTTGCTTACTGCAAATCGCTTTGGATGAAGAGCTTTTGCTAAAATGCCTACATTGTAAATGGTACATGGAAGCCTGTGAGTGGCTATTCACAATGACTCATTTGCATACTTAAGTGGTATCTTTTATTGTTTTCATTTTTGTGGAGAAATAATTATAAATATAAATAAGTTAACCTGCGGGCCCAAATTCACAACATTTGATAGTATGGGGGGACCGTGTGTGGGGACTTTTAGAGACCCCTGAATTAAAGGACCAGTTCACCTCTGGGTCAACCAGATCTTATTTTATTGTCGTTTGGGAGTTATTTTTTGTGTTCAATCTGTGTTTTGAGATATTTTAGTATTTCAGTGTGAATGATGATGCTTTTTGCATCATTTGACACATCATGCTGCATCATATGATGCAAAAAGCATCATCATTCACGCTGAAATACTAAAATATCTAAAAACACAAGATTGAACACAAAAAATTACTCAGGATTGTGTTGATCTTCTCCCAAACAACAATAAAATAAGATCTGGTTGACCCAGAGGTGAACTGGCCCTTTAAACGAACTAATAATTTTCTCGTTCACTACTGGCCGAAAGAGGTCAAAAACTGAGGAATATAAAGAGAGAGCTGCAGGGACAGAGAGGCATGGTGGTACAGATGGTTAAACAGGTCTTCTGTAGGACTCACCATGCCCTTGATGATCTACCAGGAGAAACACAGTCTGCACGGAGCCAAGCTGCAGATGGCAGAGACCCCAGGATTCCGATGCTGAAGCAAAGTGGACAGAGCCTCTATTCTGCCTCATGGTGCGCCATACAGCTAGGGGCAATCTCTATACCCCTCTGTCTGTCTGTCTGTCTGTCTGTCTGTCTGTCTCTGTATTATGGAAAATATTAATATTCCAGAATGAAGAGTAAACGATTTATGAAGAAGATTCAAGCATAGAAACAGCATTACAGCAGCATAGTCCAGAGGATAACCAGATCGCTCGCCCCAATACACGCTCGCCCTAGTTTTTTTTTTTTACCTCACGCTGACCGCTCGGTGAGGCGGTTCTTGTATTCTTGTATTGTATTATAAATCCCTTCCTTCCTTTAAAACGACACTGAAAAGCCACTTAGAGGCGGCTGCTACTCGAAACTGGCAATTGAAAACAAAGCCTATCCTTCCTTAGCCCCCTCTGACCTTTTGTAAATACCGTTTATTTAGCATTGTGTTTTACGACTGTTTTCTATCTGTCTGTCATTCAATGTTATATGAGTTAAAAAGTTTGCATTGACTATTTTGAATGTCAATCCCATTTTTTGTTGTTTAACCCTGTCTTCAACGCTGAGGCATCTTCCTGGCCTGGGCAACAGCAGGAGCCTCCTGAGGTGTCACCGTGGACCCCTCTTATACCCAGAGATGCTATTCTAAGTGGTCTTAAATTATAAGGATACTTGTGTATGTGCTAAAGATTAGGGCAACACACGAATAGTGAAAGAAGCACAGATCATGCAGCTTTTGAGATTGACAACTGCTGCAGTCAAACGTTGCACTTTGGTGTGAAAGGTTGCTGACATGGCATTGGATGAGATTGAATGTCAGACTAACAAGTACACAGACTAGTGATACATAATGTATCTGGCAGTCAATAAGTCCTGCCACCATAATATCTGTCTCTCTCTCTTGTTCTCTCTGTCTGTCCGTCTGCCTGCCTGCCTGGCTCTCTCTCTCACACACACACACACACACACACACACACACGCACACACACGCACACAGACACACACTGTATCAAAATGTCATAAATATTTTAAAGTCTGATCACAGAATCAATCGATAGAAAGAGGTTTCCCTGGGTCTCTCTCTGCCTCCATTCAATTCCATTCAATCCAAATCAGTGATATGGTCTAAGTTCCAGACAACACACATCACATTCTAGCTCTTGTCCGTAGCCCTTCAATCTGCGGCTCCTTCAGAGTGCTCACTGCACACAGTATAGCAATCTTCAACAGGGGGTCCGGGACCCCTAGGGGGAGTTACTATAGGGCATCCTACAAATGTTTTTGCGATAGAAACTTTTTTCTCCTTTTTTATATTAACCACTTGAACCCTAGACCCTAGTGTCCATTTTCTGAGAGCTTTAGCCAAAAATAGCAGATCTACAACAGCATTGTGAGCTTGTATATTGGCTATTTTTGGCAAAGAGGTGTAGAGGGGGAAAAGAGCAGACTAAGTAGTGAAAGGTCAACTTTATTAAGTGTTGACAGTTCAAGTGGCTAAATATCTGAAAACATAAATTGTCATGAATCAAAAATACACTGATGATTGTGCTGTCAAACGATGAAACTATATGGAATCTATGAAAAAGTTGTGGGGGTCCCTGCTTCATCTCTCTCTCTCAACTAAGGGGTCCTTGGCCTGAAAACGTTGAAGACCCCTGCAGTATAGAATTCTGATGACGCTGCTGTCACTCAGGCATAAACCTTGCATCTCCATTTCAGATTTTTCTTTATTGTTTCTTTTTTTTTCGTAAATTAATTTCGTTGTGTACTGTACCTAACCCTAACCCATGTAGACACTGGTGTCTACATGATAACCACTAAGGTCCAGGGACTACAGATGAAAATTAGCCTATGGCTAACTCTGGGCTGGCTCATTTACATTGAAGTGAAAACTGACATGTCAAAGTAGCAAAAATAGCCCATCATCTACAAGCTTGTGTATTTTTCTTTCTTTTTTTGAGCTAAGCGCCAACATCTGGCTTTGTCCAAAGTTTGTCGTACGCCCAGGGTCACATTGGCCAAGCTTCCCCAATGTGACCCATACAATTAACTCATGAATAGCGCCGCTCACTTCACTTTTCATTTTTTCTTGTACAAATGGAAGGCTGGTTAAAAGCCTCTCAGTGTTGCACAACGGTGCTGAGCGTTCTCAGGAGAACATGCTGAAGGTTTGTCTATCAACTCCCACTGCAGACAGGAAAGTACCTGTACCTTACTCTCAAATAAACATGGGGCCCCAATGGTGGGACCCCCACTCTCCATGGCCTCACATTCACTCAGTATCAAACAAGGGCAAAACCTGTGTGTGTGTGTGTGTGTGTGTGTGTGTGTGTGTGTGTGTGTGTGTGTGTGTGTGTGTGTGTGTGTGTGTGTGTGACTGTGTGACTGTGTGTGTGTGTGTGACTGTGTGTGTGTGTGTGTACACATGCTTGTTGGCACATTTGTTTGTGAGTGTACAGTATGTACTATGGGCAATTACATAACTGTGCGTGCGTGCGTTCGTGCGTTCGTGCGTGCGTGCGTGCGTGCGTGCATGCATGTGTATTCATACAGTACATAATCTATGTGCATGTGTGAAGGGAGGCTATACACTCATTTCTGGCTGTGGTCCACCGGTCCAACAACTGAGGACTGTGTGTGTGTGTGTGTGTGTGTGTGTGTGTGTGTGTGTGTGTGTGTGTGTGTGTGTGTGTGTTTGTGTGTGCGTGCGTGCGTGCGTGCGTGCGGTGGAGAAGGAGATCGTCCGGAGAATCGGAGCAGCAGGAGCGGTTTTGCAGTCGCTAAATCGCACTGTTGTGAAGAAAAAAGAGTTGAGCCGGAAGGCAAAGCTCTCTGTCTACCGAGCAATCTTCGTTCCTACTCTCACCTATGGTCATGAAGTGTGGGTCATGACCGAAAGTATAAGGTTGCGGGTGCAAGCGGCCGAAATGGGTTTCCTCAGACGGGTGGCTGGTATCTCCCTTAGAGATAGGGCGAGAAGTTCAGTCACCCGAGAGAGACTTGGAGTAGAACCGCAGCTTCTACACTTGGATAGGAGTT